>NC_048289.1:23699539-24069539 GCF_009762535.1 Notolabrus celidotus
TAGCAGGACCTTTCTGAACGATTGGTCACAGATTTAGTGTTTCTTGTTGTATTATTTATCAGTATGTCGACGTGTGTCTTGGTACACAGCTACGAACATGTAGCTATGTGGCTATGCTAACTAGCGCTAGCACTTATCCATGATAAATAAAAATCATCCACTAGATCTTCAAATCTGCAGACGTGGGGAGTAAAACCGACCTCTGCAAGAAAGGCAGCAGGACCTTTCTGAAGGATTGGTCACAGATTTAGTGTTTCTTGTTGTTTTATTTGTCAGTATGTCGACGTGTGTCTTGGTACACAGCTACAGCTACGACATGTAGCTATGTGGCTATGCTAACTAGCGCTAGCACTTACCCATGACAAATAAAAATCCTCCACTAGATCTTCAAATCTGCAGATGTGGGGAGTAAAACCGACCTTTGTGTTTATTAAGACAGCCTACAACTAGCATGCCTCCCGCCTAAGCTCCTTGTTAGCACACATTTGTGCAGGTAATGAAAAACGGGGGAGGGATTTAGTATTATTTTATACAGTCTATGGGCTGAACAAGCTCCGAGCTCTGACTCCGTGACAGACCGGATATTGTTGTTACGTAACAAAAACACGGAAGTCTGAAACGGCTCGTTTCACACACATTTACAGAAAGGTGTAGAAATCCGAACAGAGGCAGAATGGATTATTTTCATTCTTGGGGGGTTTGTAGACATGCCAGGGACACATATTTCAGGTAAAGAACCATTAAAAAGTCAATTTTGCATGATATGTCACCTTTAATATGCAATTATTTTTTCAAGGGTCCTCTCCTCATGTATTTTTCAACAAACACAAGCAATAAATCAATCTGTATTATAATAAACAATATCAGATTGAATTGTTATTTCTCATAGGCTAGGCTTATGTTAAGATAAAGGCAAATGAAGCGTTGAATTAATATGAAAGACGGTTTATTTATCTACTTCAATTACAGTTGTAAACTTACTAAATACTTTGACTTGCAGTCTTGTAAGCGTTCAACAGAACTTCTTCACAAAATTCTGCCAAACAAGTGTTTTAAGTTTAAAGCATGTTTCGATGTAGATCACCCGACTGAAGGTGTTGCAGCGGAGACGCTCAGCTGGGGGCTGCGGCTGAGTGACAGGTCTCCGCAAGACCTTTTTTTCTCCTTCACCAGACTGATTCTGACCCGGTTGCGCTCCCGGCTGACACCTGACCGCGTTCACATGCTTATTTTTCACAATAAGAACAAGTAGGAAGAAAACTGGACACTGTGAATCTGAAATATATTTCTATTCAGTTGTCCTGTTGCAGTAAATCCACATGTTGTAGTCTGAGTCTTCACTCTATGACTCTACGTCTGCGGAGATTATTTATAGGATTATTTATATACCCTTATCCCGCTACCTACACAGAAGCCTTTGCACACAGCTCGACTTGCACCTTCTCTAAAATGTAGCGCGTTCTGTTAGCTGCCAATACGGTAACTGAGCTCAGCCCGCGGTAATATTGATTGTTGTGAGGTTTGTGGTTGCACTGGCGGTCATGACGGCACCATAGACTGTAAAAAATATGGACGTAGTATCCGTGATGTCACCCATCTGTTTCTGAAGCTCTGTTTTGAGGCCAATTGTCGGCGGGAGCCATATTGCTTCTGTGGAGCCAGTGTTAGCCTCCTAGCCAACAGCTACAGTGTTCCCGCAGTCAGCCGTGCCTCTCATTGGAAGACTTGTAATCTCAATATCTTCAAAATTGCCGCGTTAGAAAAAAATTCACCCCCCTCACAGTGAGAGCACATCGAGAAATGAGCTATCCAGACCACACTCGTCTTTTGTACCAGGCTGTAAACATGTTTATTTCTGTTGTAAAGATCATCTTTTTCCCATTCGTGTGTATGTGACTTCCGGTACTTCCGGAGCCAGCCTCAAGCGGATCCTCAATGAACTGCAGCTTTTAACACTTCCGCATTGGACTCATATTTTCAGACCGGAAGTTGCCGCTTGGACGGCACACAATATCAGTATCTGTGGTTTTAAACTGGTCACACTGATATTTAGGACGCAGCCCACTTTGTAGATTTAAAATATGTATTAAAGGTGACATATCATGCAAAATCGACTTGTTAATGGTTCTCTACCTGAAATATGTGTCCCTGGCATGTCAAAAAATGAAAATGAAAAAAATCCATTCTGCCCCTGTTCTGATTTCTCCACCTTTCTGTAAATGTGTGTGAAACGAGCCGTTTCAGATTTACGTGTTTTTGACACGTCACAACAATATCCGGTCTGTCAAGGAGTCAGAGCTCGGAGCTTGCTCAGCCCATAGACTGTATAAAATAATACTGAACTTCTCCTCTGTTTTTCATTCCCTGCACAAATGTGTGCTAACAAGGAGCTTAGGAGGGAGGCATGCTAGTTGTAGGCTGTCTTAATAAACACAAAGGTCGGTTTTACTCCCCACGTCTGCAGATTTGAAGATCTAGTGGAGGATTTTTAATTTTCATGGAGAAGTGCTAGCGCTAGTTAGCACAGCCACATAGCTACATGTTCGTAGAGACACACGTCCACATACTGACAAATAAAACAACAAGAAACACAAAATCTGTGACCAAGGGTTCAGAAAGGTCCTGCTGCAGGCGCCTCTACGTCAGGATCAGATTATGGATCAAATTCAGAGGGTTGAAGTAACGCGGGTCTGTGAGTAGCGTGTATATTCAGCCAACATGTAAACATTAGATCAATGTGCTGGAGAGCCGAGGCCACATCCACTTCCTGAGGGGGCGTGGTCAGAGGGAAAACAGAGTGTTCTGAGTAGGGCTGAAAAAGAGGGTTTTTCAGGCATGCCAAAATCTGATGTCAAAGTGTTTTTTTGAGCATAAACTTTAAAGACATGTTTTGGGGACCTCTTAGACCAATATATTCTGATGAAAAGAGCGTAATATGTCACCTTTAAAAATGCATCTCATATACTGAATGTTACGGTAATACTTTGTAATATCTAAACCAGGACATTTCAGCTTCAATATCACAAGCTGGTGTCTTTAAAAATGCAGGAGCCCATTTTTAATATTTTAGTCTGGACCAATGCGGCAGACCACATGACTTGTAAATGTAAGAAAAGCTTAAAATCAGAGACTTTTTTTTCACACTTCTTACTCCAACAGTTATCTCTGCCCTCAGGAGTCAGCACCATAAACACTTGTGGTTTACAGTTTCTAACAACAGATGTTCATCTTTGTGTTACACACTGTCTGAGGGGCAGGGGCGGAGAAAATAAAAAGGGCACCAGCTGCATGCAGCGGGGTAACAGCGATCAGAATGTTGTCTGGTTTTGTACGGCGACCTGTAGGGCACTGCATCACGTTTTCTTCGCTGTGAGGGCTCTCTGGAGGGCACTTTATCCTGTTTATGTATCAGTAGGCCATCAAAGGGGGCAATTTTGCATCTTTTTTTCCAAATTAGAGACATTGAAGCCCCCATGAGTGTAGTAGTGTCTGGTGAATGGGTAGAAACTGAGCAGAAAAGCTCTTTTCACTGGCATATGTACACATTTTGAGTGTATTTGCATATTTATTTATAGATTTATGTTATTATTAGGGGGTGAAAATGCTTGGTTGCTTGCATTAGCGTACACTACACGTGTTAATGTGTTAAAATGACTGTGTCATTTGGGTGCGTGATCCCCTTACATCTCCCAGACGCAGGCAGGTCCCCAGGCTGTGTATGACGTCCTCAGCCAGGTCTGAATGGTCTGAATCCCACACCAGCCCGATGGACACGATCTCCGGAGAGTTCATCAGCACCCGGCGGATACGCAGCACCTCCCCACAGTTACTCTGAGAGAGAGAGAGAGGAGGTGAGAAAATAAGACAGGAGTGTTATTCATCAAACAGGTTTATTCATCCTGTGTTATGAGGATGTGTGACAGTGGCGTGCGACGTTAAAATCCTCCATTTATTTGGTGGTGATGAACACAGACGCCTGCATGCAGATACACACTCAGATAGAGTGAGCAGCAGAGGAATGAGAGAGGCAGAGATAAAAGGCGGGAGGAAAGAGATGATGAAAGGACTTAAAGAGAGAACGAGAGAGGAAGAAGCACAGTGCTGAGCTGTATTTGTCCCTTGGGCCTTCTGTCGAGTTCAGAACCGTGTGTTCTGACTCCTTCCTTTGAGTCATGACCCACCGCAGAGCTGCTGCGCACACACTCAAAAAGCGCACACGCGAGCATGCACGCAGCGTTGGCAGAGCGGGCTCGGAAACAGCCTGAGAACACCCCGGCAACCAGACGCTTTGCCAAACGCTCGCACGCACACATATGCACGAAACAACACACACAAGAACTCTCCTTTTTTTTTGGTGGGCGGCGGGACGTCTTGCGTTGCCACCAAAGATGGCAGGGAGGTTTTCTGCCAGCTTCTCAATTCTCAGAAAAGAAGGGACACAAACACGAGCCAGCACAGACACTCAGGCTATCTGTTAGCTCAGGACACAAGCACAGGACCTCAGTTAGCCCTCTGTGCTGTCTCACCACTGGTGACAGCATCATTCATCACATGATGGTACAAACAGAGCTGCTCTGCTTCATGATACAACACTGATCGCTGCAGACTCATCTCCGAATTTCATATGCAAAGATTCCTCTCCACTCACAGTGGCTCTGCAGACCTTTCAAAGAGGGGGAGAGTTATGTAACAGTGCTGCTGGTCAAAGGATACATGAGGTTTTCAGAGTGCTGATCGTTGCATTCTTCAGAGCAAAAATGAAACTACTTTAGGAATATCTTTGTGTGTATGCTTTCTCAGAACTTGAACAGGAATAAAAACACAATCCCGCTTTGTTGATGTTAAAGCTGAGGCGGCAGACTGTTCATGTAACAGTAAACCCACCATTCATCCAGACGGGGTGAGGTTACTGAGTGCATTCTGGTTAGTTACAGCTTGGTGTTATATTTGTAGTTTGAGGGTCATCATTTCCAGCAGTCACACATGAGTTACTGCTGCAAGCTGTGACAAAGCTGCTACACTTCAGTCAGATGATGCAAGAAACCCATGTGAGTATTGAGAAAATGGGATGTAAACAAGTCAACAGATTACACAAATTATGGCTGTTTTTGAAGGAGGAAAGTGTCCTTAAGTATATGAAAAGAGAAATCTGTCATCGTAGAAGACTGTTTTGTAGATTTCACTTGAGCTCTTCACAATCTAATTTGTTTTCCTCCACTTTTTCTCTTTGTCCTCAGTTTTTTCAAATCCAGATAAGAATGATGGCCCAATCTACAAAAATCATAGCTCTCTGAAAACCGTCTGCAAATGAACAAAATCCTTCAGAGCACACGTTCAAGGCGTCACACGTCAGAAAAATAATGTAGTGATAATGTGGCCTGAAAATTGTCCATACATTTGAGAGATATCCAAAGAAGAAGGGGCGTGTTCAGAAAGGCAGCGAGAGGTGCCTCCGCCCAACATCTGATTGGCCACCCCAGGTGAGACCCCAAAATCTAAAACTGAGATCGGATATTTTTCTTGTAAGGGGTGGGACTTATGTTAAAATTAACTATATGGACTGCTTTCTTTGCATTGAAATGTCGTATTTGTCCTTTAGTGGTACTTTTGGTTGTAGTAAAATAGTTGATTTCATAAGACAGGCGTTTAGGAGAGGAATCAGCTCCTGCACACAATCTAGTTGTCAAATACAAACTAAAATTCATTAATTAACAATGTTTTGGTGCCCACATTTTACTGCCATTAGTGTCTCTTACACAGTTTCTTTGAACTATTTACCTTTAGAGGTTCAGAATGCGACTTTGGACAAAAATCTTTTTCAGTCCTTATCTAGTAATGCTCAGAGGATGCTGCCAGTCTGTTGTGTTACTTTTTAAAGTAAACAATTATACACAGAAATATAACATCTGTAGTATACTTAAATGTTATTAGAGTGGATATGATCACAAGAGACAGTAGAGTTAAATAAATGATGTCAGTTCATTTGTTGGTGTAAACATACTCCACGCCACCCCTGAATAAATCAGAGCCTCAGTCGGGCCACCCCAGTCAAAAAAATCTGGACACACCCCTGCAAAGAAGCTCAAAGGCATTTTTTTCATGATGTATATTATTATTATTATTAGTATAATAAGGCAAGGCAACGTGTGATGTCATGAGTTATGTCATTTGTCATGTTAGATTACCTGTGTTCACACTGGAGCTTTTCTGTGATTTTCATCTGTTTTAAAGGACTATAAGTTGATCTTTCTTTTGTTCTCCTGGACTCTGAGAAAGTACCTCCTCGTTTTTTTAGCCTTTTTGTGTCTGTATTTACAATCCCACATCTAACTCCCTTAACCATTATTTAAAAACGCTTACAACTCGTACATTTGCAGATTTTTACACACAAAACAATCAGATTATCTTCTGAGGTTCAACCTCAGAGCAGCAAAAAGAAGCAGCTGACATCAGCTCCGCCTCAGACGTCGACGATATCAATATCCTGCTTTCAAATTAATACTTTGCACTTATACTGAGAGCACCTGAACACTTGAGAGGCAATCCCTGCTGTTATCAGTTTCTGACTCTAATCCTCTTTGTTAAACTTTGATAAGAACACGGATATGACATCACTTCTAACAAAGCCCTGTGAACTTCAAACCAGCAAGAAGAGCAGAGCAGAGACGTGACGAAACGAAAGAAATCTCTCATGTGAAAGCATCAAAATGATGTGTAGTCAGACTGATGTGAAGTCAGACCCTGGGGTTACAGCCTTTTGTAATCTTAGAGCGCAGCATTGTCAGTGTCAGTGTTTTAACTTTGTCATTCAAGGTTGAATAAGTGAAATCTCTCTTTCTATAGATTCAATAAACTGGATAATTTTAGCTTAACTGACTAAAAAACATATTCACAACTTCACAGTTTCCTCTTTGGCACCTTATACTCAGTCTGGCACCTACATTATCTCCCAGCAGCCTATCTGCCATCCAAATACCATCACTTTGTTTGAGCAGAGCCCAGTGTGGTATTAACAAAAGATCAGCGCTGCCAGTGATGGAAGATAAACAGAGGCAGGTTGGTTGCTCGACTCCCGCAGGACTGCGCACACAACGTCAGCGTTAGGTCCGGGGGAATAAGCTTGCGGTGTGTGTTCTCGGTTGTGTTTGTGTGGGTGCTGCTGTGTGGAGAGAGAGAGCGGCCGCTGAGGAGGCTCTTTGTGCCGATACTTTGGCAGAGAGGAGCGGCCGAGCGGGGCCAAGCTGGGTCTGTTCAGCAGCAGAACTTTCCCATGTGGCAGCACAACATGCTGCAGTGCTGCAGAACAAAGGACAGGCGTCATACATGTTACCTCTAAACACGGTCCTCTCTCACCCTCTTCTTCAGCCTTTTCTCTCTCTGACTGTAATGTCCCTCCAACATATTTAAAGCAGGACGTTTTTCTAAGGGAAACTTTCCCAAAAACATCCACCCGATTCAGTCAGAATGATTTTTCCCAGCAGAACTGAATGTTCTTTGTGTCCTGCTGCAACAACACGATGATCATTTTGTTTAACTGTAAAGAGTGCTGATGACGACAGCTCGCAAAATGCTTCCGGTAATAGAAAGTGAAGAGAAAAATGGGAGGAAAATGCAAATGGGCTTCTGATTATGTAACAAAGACGCACCACAGGAAGAAACGGGGGAAAACAAAGTAGACATGATGAAAGTACCAAAGTGGTTACGCTGCAAATTATATTCTCAAAATGTGATTTTCAGCCTGCTTTTAATTTTATTGTTCTTTTATCTCTCCATCTGTTGATATTTCAAATTAAATCTGCACATTTCTGTTTCTGTTCCTCAAATACTAAACTGAACTCGCAGCAGATTCACTTAAAAAAAATGGTAATAAAACAGCACATTTTCTGTTCTGCTGTGTGACTGTGTTGTGTGAATATGTGTGTGCAACGTGTGTGTGAGTGTGTGTGCGTGTGTGTGCGTGTGCTCTCACAGGGCAGTTGCGCAGGTCTCCCATGTTGCTGGCGTTGCGGAGCAGCTCTCCAAACATGTCCGGTGTGGGTTTCTCTCTGCACTCCAGCATCCTCACCGCCTGGTTACTGCAGCATCCAAACACACACACAAACACAGACATACATACACACACACACACACACACACACACACACACACACACACACACACACAAATAACTGTAAGCTTTTGTGAATAGAAGAAAACATCTATTGTTTAGCCTGAATGTGACTTGTGGCCACCACAAACTTTGCCTTCATTCTTTAAAAACCTCTCAGTTTGTTTGTTTCGCGCCGCTGTGCAGTAATCTGCAAACAATTGTTTCATTTCCCATCGTATTTCTGGCTGGAAATCAGTTCAAAAGCTTTGAATTCTGCAGTGTTTTGTCCACTCGCTTTGCATATTGCTTAGGCAACCATTCAGCGCACAGACTGAGTCGCTCCCTCAGGCTTTTTCTCATCTGCTTTAATTAAGAAAATAAAACAAAGGGGGATAGAAGAAAAAAGTAAAAGTAAGAACAAATCTAGATTATACAGTCGTTACGGCTGTAAAAAGATCCCCTCTGAGCACGTTTTTCAATCCAGTCTGGCAAGATTATGATCTCTGACCTTCCTAAAGTGGTTAAGCTAGAAGACAACGTCCCCATTGGGAGCGCCAGCAGTGAAGGAACATTATTATTGTTGCGATTATTAAAGGAGCAGTTCATCTAAGTGAAGAAAGAACTTCAGCTGCATTTCTGAGACAATCTCCTCCAGCAAACTTTAAAGCAATGACACTTAAGTACTGAGCTGTATTTATCAGTGTTAAGTCCTCTGAAGGACAAACTCAAACACACATTATTATAATCTGTGAATACCAAATGAACTTGAGCACCCTCTGTGCCATGTTCGGGATTATGTGTGCGATGAATCAGCATTGTTGTTTTTTCAGAGGGGTGAAGTATTCCTTTAAGAATAATGATTTACTAAAATTTCCTCCTCCCCCTCTCCTCTCCTCCTGTCACCCTTTTCTTCCAGCCTGAAATGAACTCGACCTCTTCTCTCTGCTCTCTCTCTCTCTCTCTCCCTCTGTTTTATCCCCTCGCTCGGCCATGAAAGCAGAAAAAACAACAACACTTGTTCGTCTGTTTGCTTTCCTCTGAATCGTGCCTGAACCAGACGTTTGTTTTGTCTTTTTGTTGCCCTCTGATTATCTTACTCATGTTGACTTTCACATATTCGGCGATCTCGTCTGTAAACAACAGGCTCCTCTAAGGGTAAAAATAGCTTGGCAGCGGTAACGGGCACAAACAGAGAGCGATGCCCCACAACTACCTCCACACGGTGTGTTTATTTGTACTTTTGCCCCCACATTTATCCCTCCATTTCCTCTGCCGTGTTCCATTTCCAAAAGGGATACAGAGTGATATATCCTCTTATTTCCCTCTCGTTCGCGCTCTTTCCGACCCACTGTTCCACTTATAGATTTATGCCGCCCCCTGGGTCTACTGAATCAAACAGCTGATTGATTACTTCCCCTGTTCCTTATTTCATTGACTGAGTGTGTGTGTGTTTTATGTAACAGCTCTGAGGATGCACACATGCCTCCTCTGTTCTGCGTGCATTAGCCTGAGCCTCTGTCTACCTCAATACGGGACAGAAATTATGCACAAGCTCACCTGCTCTTCCATATGCATGAACATAAATGTGTGTATATGTGTCTATGTGTGTGTATGTGTGTCTGCATGTGTGTGCTCGGGGTTCAGCAGGGACCCGTGCAGGGAAGAAGAAGAAGAGAACACGCTGTACCTTCCTTTACTGCCACCCAGCCTCAGCTTGCTGCCAGATTTACTGCAGTGTGTGTGTGTAGATGTGTAGGTGTGTGTGTGTGTGTGTGTGTGTAGGTGTGTGTCTAGTCTTACCAGAGGGATGTAGTGGAGATGTAATGAACCATCTGAATGAAGGGCAGGGGGTCTGATGTGGCTCCACAGCTGTTACACACACACTGCAAACACAAACACATCCTCACATTAGTCGTCAGGTGTCAAAATGTTTGCATGTAAAGGTAATATATGTTTCAGGAGTAACTAAAGTCCCAAAAATGATTATGTAACAGCAGTTTAAAGCCTCTGGAAATTTGGCTTGAAATAGAGAAACACACAAAAAATATCACGCTTGAATGTCTCATATTAGTTGACTGAAACCTGATCGGAAAGGATCCTCCACAAATGTAGGAAAACATGGTTTAAGGGGACCGATCACTTTGCTGTTAACTCTATTTCTCAGGACCGTGTGGGCGTGGCTGATCAGGTTTTGAGTGACATCAGCCTGGCACGTCTGCACAGCAGTGGCCCATGTGACAATCAGTGTAGAGCAGCCCTAAAGAGTCCTTCTGACTCGTCTGATTCCCGTCAGAGAAGAAGGTAGCGACTTTCTAAGATATGAATAAATACGCCCTGCATGGTGAGTTTCAAAGTTTTAGCAGTTAGCATACATATGAAATGTTAGCTGAGATTCTTCATTGTTAAAGATGCACTGATTAAAAATCAGGGCAACTACTGATTTTGGTGTTAACAATGATTTAACTGGAAGTTTTTTCTTTTTTGTTAATTAATCATTTTTTTAATAATAATAATAATAATAATAATACATTTTATTTAAAGGCGCCTTTCTCGGCACTCAAGGACACCGCACAGATATAAATATATACATACACAAATTTACATTAAAGGAAACAAAATCAGAGTCAAAAATGAAAACAATATAAACTAACAAGGGGTAAGAAAAAATAGAAACAATAACAAAATGACAGAGCAATTGGAGTCAGACGGAGTAAGCGGTTTTGAACAGATATGTTTTGAGTTGTGATTTGAAATCGGGGAAAGAATCTGTGTTTCTGAGTTGAGGTGGCAATGAGTGCTTTTTGCTTTTTGAGTAATTATTTTTTAAGTTAAGTTATTTTAAATCGTTTTAATTCCTCTTTCTAGAACAAAGTTCCAAACTTATCTATATTTTAAAAACATCTGTGCTTTTTTTTTCTGTGTTTTAGTATTTTTCTTCCAATATTTTTCCTTTCCAGGGGTAGTTGATCTTAATGTAAATTGTCATATTTTACATTGTTGATGATTGATTCCCATCTCTTTTCTGTTTTTGCATGTATCTGTCTGTTTTGTATCTGTCGAAGAGAAAATTCCAATAAAAAGTAAAAAAAAAACATTTGTGAACATTTTCTAAGCCATGTAGGCCTTTCCTTTATCACACTATTTCTGTGTGGGCTTAAATTCAGTTGTACAAATTTACAAAATTATCTTTAAATCATTTTTTTTGTTCTAAATGGGTTTTTTTTACTCCTGAAGTCTCTTTCATTGCTTTTCAATCACAAACTCAGTAAGAAACATTTTTAAGTCCTTACACACCCAATAAAAACTGTCTTTCTCAAATACTGTTATGTTACATTCAAATAAAATATGCAGATTTATGGAAAAAATATAAAGTGAAAAATTAAAAACCTAAATGATTACAAACAGAAATAGAGTAACCATGCAGCTCTTCTGTTCTTTCCCATTGTTTTTGTTTTTGTTTCCAAAAGCACAAATGTTAAGTACATGAGCCTCCCATCACTACATTGATGAGATGTAATAGATATTCTGTATATCAGCTACTGTTACTGAATATTAGCTGATGTGCCAATTTGTCAATATGGCTGATATCAGCTGGTACGACTCAGCCAATACATCAGTGCATCCTTACCCTATGTGGTTACCTGATACTGCTCCAGAAAACATTAAGAGACCTCTACAAAAATATGTTTCTCTAGTTTTACTGTTAATAGATCTGATTTTTGAGTGAAATGAACATCTTTGTTTATTGTTCACAACATAAAATATTGTCAACTGATAGAGATACCAAAAGATCAGTGTATTTCAGACTGCAAATAATGTTAAAAATTATCTTTTTAACATTACAATTCTAATGTTTTTACTCAGGAAGAGTTCAGACATATATGGATGGTGAAATAACTCTGATTTTTTTCATCAGTATCAAAATGCTCTTCATCTCTCTTTCACATTACTACAGGGTGACGTTATACAACTTTTGGTACAAAAATTGAAGCATCCAAGCTCTTTGTTTGATGGCTTGTCATGTGATACCAAGTCAGCACCTCATTAAATAAAATGAGGTTTGCTTGTGCTGAAATTTAACAGCAGCAGGCACTGGAATATAACTGATTCCATGTATGTAGTGATGCTGTTTTAAGGAACAATTTGGTGTGATATCCTATTTTTTTCTGGAGCTGTAGACTCTTTATAAGCTACAAAAGCACTCTATACCAACAGGGACATGATTGATTATTTCTATATTCTTATATTTAGTGTCTGTTATCGCCGGGGATGTTTCAAATCATCTAATTTCCTAGTTGCGTGAATGGAAATTTAAATTCAGACTTGCTGTCTTGTCTAAAGGAAAGAGAACACTTCGATAAAAGTCTGTAGACAACACAGGACCACAGAGTCTGCAGGTAAATGATGTCAAATGAATTTGCCAGGTGTCTAACACTAGCAGAGATAGCACCACCAGCCTTCAGTCCTCCTCTCAGGTTAACGTTCACAGGCCTGTGCTGGTTACACTCTGATCATGTGTTGATATGAAAGTTTAACCAGACAGAGCCTACACACAATTTTATTTCCATTTTCTAGATCATAGCACTGTCAAACCGCACCACGCAATGAGATGCTATCTGTCATCTGTGCTTTTTTACATCTGGGTAGTAGAAGTTACAGCGTTATAGCAGTAGCCATTAACTGGAGCAACTAGGAAGTAGGAAGTGGCTGTGCTACATCTTAGCACAGCACATGACCAGCTTTTCAGGCCTACAATCAATTAAATAATCAGTTAAAATATCAATTATTGGTTAATTGACAAGAAGTTTTAGTGCCGACTAGAGAGGGTGACGAGATTTAATCATTTAGTCAAATAAAATACACCCCTTGTGGTCACCAGGTCAATATCAGGCGTGGAGCTTTGCAGCACACTGCTGAAAAAGGGTATATTTACTTGACTACTAAAAGAGAACAGGATCAGATTTTTAGTCGCACAACACAACACAAAGTCAGCAAAGACTTAAAAGGTGCCACTTGGTCCACAGGGAGAGCCAAAATCAACACAAACTGAAAGTTTTGTCCTTTGAAGGACAACATTTTTAACTTTGACTAAAAACTAATATTCTGTTTCTTTTTAGATGACTTTAATATAAATATGGACGGAAGGAAATTACACTGTATTAATGTTAGTGTGGGTTTGGGTTAGCACTGGCTTTCAAGTATGTGAAGCACCTCGTACCTGCTCAAACAGAGTCATGGCAAACTTCTGGTGTGGTATGCAGTGTTTAGCCGTGCAGATGTCCTCTCTGCTCTCTGCACTGATGTGGAAGTGGATCCGCATCAAGAGATTCTCCTGAGAAACAAGACAAGGAAAGCAATTAATGTGTTTGTTGTGTGCCAAGTTGGCATATGTGCTTGTTTGTATTGTATACACATGTACAATGTAGTGTGTGTGTGTGTGTGTGTGTGTGTGTGTGTGTGTGTGTGTGTGTGTGTGTGTGTGTGTGTGTGTGTGTGTGTCTGTGTGTGTATGTGTGAATGTTTGATCGTTCCTCTCTGTTGGTGCTCTTGTTAATCTGACCGTGGGAGCAGCATCTATATTTCATAAGAAGCCGACGGATTCCCTGACTGAACACATTTACTACCAATCGATCAGGCTGAGCTGCTCATGCACACACATAAAACACACACACACACACACAAACACACACACACACACACACACAAACACACACTGTGGAGGTCTCTAAGGCAGGAAGGAAAAGAGGCAGAAAGAGAGAGAGAGACTGAAGGTGGAGGTGAGAAAGCAACAGGAAGCTCTGCAGAGAGGATAATGAAGACGTGTAAAGACATTACAATAATAAAACCTGTGACTAATGACATTTTCTTTTCTTCATTTTCTCCTTCAATAATTAACAAAGTTCATTCAAACTTAAATTCACATTCTCAAAACGCAACACTCTGTTTGCTCAAACAAACTTGTGAGGAGATTCCCTGCGTCTGAGGAGGCAAATTCCAAATATTATCCGATAAAAGAGCACAAAGCGAAGTAGTAAAGTCACTGTTATTTCTGCAATACAGCAATAAAAAGTCCACACAGCGCAGCAGAGCTGAGCAATCTTTTCAAATCATTAATCTGCAATATGACTCACAGAAGATGAGTAACATCGTGACTGCCTTCTGGCTGAATTTTAAAAAAGAGTGCAACCAGATTGTGTTGTAAAACTCCAACACTTTTTACCAACATTTATCAAATTCAACAATGTTTGTGTATCAAGTAAAGTCACACAAGTCTAAAACTATATAATTATAATCAGGGAGTTACACCAAACTATCTGCTGCAAGTTCACTTGCACCAAAGCTGCACATCAGCTGAACAAATCACAAATGGGTGATTTTCACAGCTTGAATAATTACACATGTTCAACTTTAGATAAATCATCTTGCCTAGAAATTAAGCTCTACTTCCTGTTTTCTTCTGGTGTGTCTGTGCTGAATGTTTTGACTTGAACTCTGTGTAGAAATCTTGAAATGCCACTTTTAATTGGGACCACCTTTCTGTTGGACTCATATAGAAATGACAAAACTGAAAATGTAAATGGAATAATGAGCAAAGCTGCCAGAAAGGCAAGAACAGAAAGGATCATCCTGCTGTGGTAAATGCTTGATTCTGATTGGTCAAATCCCCAAAACGACAGTGATTAATGCTGCCTTCAAATAGAACTCATAAAGTTGTGAAGTTGTATTGTTAAGTCGAGTACAGGAAAGACTTCAAGTGGGAACACCATTGGGCCACAGCGGGCTAACGTGCAAAGATAACATAGCAGATCTAAGCTAACCCTTGGAAACATGACGCTAAAGGCATTTTCCGACGGCAGGAACTTTACCACAGAACTAGGGACTTTACCCCTGAACTAGATGCGTTTCTACCAGAGGCACCAGGGTCTAAATGTAGTTCAGGGGTAGATAATGTCCCACCTGAAAAGCCCCTGCTTGGGGGGTAGTACTTTTCAAATGTACTGGGACTTTCGGTTGAACGTTACAGTGTTTGTGGAGTTTACACAGTTGTTGAAACACAGAGGGAGTTCCTGGGAATGCATACTAGTTTAGTTATTTATTAACATTTCAAAATATTATTTAATATATAATATTCCCTGATTTGCACAATCTACCCAGGACTTCAGCCCGCGGTCGAAACGCAGACAACAATAGGGGCACAGGAACCTTTTAGTTCAGGGTGAAGTAGTTCTGGGGGTTAAAAGACCCCGGAGCTTTTGGTCGAAATGCACCTTAACACTGCATCTGTATGATTAAATGAAAGTTGTTACACGGTGCAGTACAGCCAACATTTTCACCATATCTTACAAAGCTGCAAAGATTAAATGTAAATAAAACTGGATTACATTGGCTCCACCATTTCTGAAAACGACAGGCACGTCACGACTCGTAAACCCAAAGTTTTCAACTTACGATGTTGTGAGTACAATAATAGGATGGCGTTCATATGGTCTCTCAACCCTAATTAAAGGCACCTCTATTCCCAAGCAAAAGCAATGTCATGGACGACCCAATCACACAGCATATTAAATCAATCCGCGGGAAGGGGTCCGTCACAGTTCACCTCTTGTTTCTAGTCTTCTTTTTTTTAAAGTTATATATTTTTTTGGCCTTTTTGCCTTTATTTGATAGGACAGCTGAAGAGAGACAGGAAATGTGGGGAGCAGAGAGCGGGGGACGACATGTAGGAAATGGTCGACCGTCCGGGAATCAAACCAACGACCCCTGTGACGAGGACTGTAGCCTCTGTATGTGGGGCGCTTAGACCGCTAGGCCACCAGCGCCCCTTATTTCTAGCTTTGTCATTTAATTAAACTGCAAATAGCTTAAAAAAAAGAACAAAAAAAAAAAGAAAGATGGATCACTCTGGAAGTGACCTCATCTGTCAAACTTTTTCATTTCAAGTGAAATAGAAAGTTTCTCAAAATTCAACTGTCTGGTACCGAATTAAAGATACATTTTTGAGAAGCTGTTTGTTTGGATTAAGATGAAATATTCATAAAAGAGGCGCCAGTTTAGCTCTGAGATTAAATCATGCCCCCCTTACACAGAGGCCATAATCCTTAAAACTGGAAGCTCAGGTTTGAATCCAACATAAGACCTCACATGTCATTCCAAACTCTCTCTGTCAAGCTGCCTACTCTGTCCATCATCCTGTAATTTTAACAAAGGTAAGAAAAGGCCCAAAAAACATTGTTCAAATTTTTTCACACATTGTAAAAATTAAACTGCAGTAACATTTAAAATCCAGACTACCAGTGGCATACGTCAGTGTAACTGTGGTACAACAAAGCCTGTGCTCTCTATTAGTTTTAAAATACAATAACAAGTATTGCTTCCCAGCCTTACACAGAAATATGAGAAAAAGATGATGAGCCTCTCTAACAGAAAAAAGAAAGAGAGAAGTTCAACGTTACACACTTGACAAAAAGTTTCTCTGAGGCTGCTGTGTTGGATTTCTCCTTCCCCCGAAGATCTCTGACTCAGACACCCACTCAGTTAAACCTTAAGGCAAGTCCTCTCCAGTGTGTGTGTGTGTGTGTGTGTGTGTGTGTGTGTGTGTGTGTGTGTGTGTGTGTGTGTGTGTGTGTGTGTGTGTGTGTGTGTGTGTGTGTGTGTGTGTGTTATGTCTCATACTCACGAAGCACTCGGCAGCGTCGTCCATGATACCCAGCTGAAAGCGTTGTTCGTCTTGGAAAGTCTTGGCCAGAGCGCTCCGCAGTGCATCTGACGGAAGCACACGCTCACTGCTGAACTGGAACTGAGCAAAGATACTCTGAAAACACACACACACACACACACACACACACACACACACACACACACACACACAAATCCATTAATTCTGTACTTCAATGCTGCAAATAAACACAGCGCCATAATGCTTTTACTCCTGCATTCTTGGGATTGAAACTCACATCATGAGTGTCTGAGCACGCACGTCAACATTCACGTGTGTACGTATTTATGACTTCATCTCTCTCAGACTCCAAGGAAAGCCTCTAAAAGCTGTAAATCAGCATCATGTTCTGTCAACTGACCCATAAAACATACACAGTCGAACTAGTTGGAAGTGTATCAGGATCCAAAGTGCTGCACAACAAACTCAGACCGGACTCCCTCAAACGCCGCGGCTGAGCCTCGCAGCGCTGCTGGCCTCAATATCAGAGCGTATCAATAATAAATGGCGTTTGTAGTGCACTTTTCTTCGACAAAAACAGCTCTCATAGTGCTTTGTAGCGGTAAAACAGAAACAGAATCAAACTGTTGCAGGGGGGTCAGAGAGAAAGATAGGCCAGTGAAGTGTGTTTCCAGGGCAGCATTCAGAGCCTGAAGAGGACAACCTCTCAGGTCTGTTGGAACAGGACAGCTTACAGTCCACATTACACTCTGATCATTCATGAAATAAAGAGTTTGAATATGCAAGAACATGTATCCACGCTGTTCAACATGTTCCAAGCTGGTACTCTTTAAATACAGCTGGTTAGTCCACATGCTTCAATCTATGACGCTGTACACAGGCGCTCCTCCAGTCTAAAAGAGCAACTTCTACTGAGTCTTTCAGAATAATGCTGAATTTTGTGAGACTGAACACACAAAAATATCCAGCACCTTGTAAACTGTATACAACAGTGAGAGTTTTGTTCTAGTTTTTAAGGTTAGGCATCAAAACTACTTGGTTAGGTTCATCTTTTAGAGTCTGCCCTTACACAAATGTTCTGAAGTTGTTTGTTCACATATGTCCCTCAAAGTGGCGCATCTTCCCTGTCTGTTGTGCATGGGGCCGGCGATGAGTCTCTGTCAAAAATTCTGCTGTAACATCCAGACTTCTTGTTGAAAAACAAGAAGGGGGGCGGGGGGGGACTGCCTGGACCTTTAAGACTTTGGATGTCTCGACACTTTTCAGTCATAGTTGTAAGAAGTGCAAGATTTAGTATCTATCTCATTTTATAATTATTATTCTACTTTTCTAGAAATATATATTTTATTTTAATTCATTTTATTTTAATGTATTTATATATTTATTTATCTTGTACGTATTAATTCATTCATTTTTGGACTATGCACTTATGAACTATTTTTAAAAATAAAATATTGGTGCATGAGCTCTGCCTCTGAGTGTAATTGTTGCAAAAAAAGAAGTGCAAGATTTACATTCTGGATTTGAAATTAATGTTTAAAAAACTGAAACAATCATTTCAAGAATTAAAATCCACAAATCAGAATAGATTATGAAGTGCCAACGTTGCTTTTGGAGTAAAACATCAAACATAGGAAGTGCATTTGACACAGTGTGTTTGCTTGTTGAAGTTTTTGTCCTCTCTGAGTACTTTCTATAAGTTTTATTGTACACAGTGGCGGGACTGGCAAGAGCAGAACTAGTAGGAATAATGCTGGGAAGAGTGAAAGTAGTCGTGGTAGAAGCCAGACAACACAGGCTTTAAATTGCAGTTATTTAAGTCTAGACATGAGTACAAAAAAGTTCCAGTTCAGGCAGAGGCCATTAGAGTGACTCCTGACTGAGCTGCAGACGTCTGAGAGGGGGGAGATAAAAGCATGGATACTCTCTCCACATCGCCGAAGGGTAAAAATGACCTAATTTTGAGCTGGTGAGAGTTCTCAGCCCCAAAAAAAACAAACCAAGCAACTATTTTTGACCCACGCTCAAACAGCCCAAACCAGACACAAACAAAAGACAGTGATATGTCAGAGTTTGGTTGTTGCTCTGCTGCTTTTCTGCTCCAGCGGTGATTCGATTACTTACTAGATGGCTGGACTGAAAACCATCAGTTTCTCTCTGGCCTTAAGAATGAGAAACACGGCACTGACTGTCAGGGAGGTATTGGAACAAAGTTCCTCAGCACACTTATCATCGGTTTGTATCCGCACTAGCTCCACTTTTTGTGCTGATGACTTAACAAACACAGGGTTCCTTCACTGAGTCAGAGCTACACTTTCTCAGTATTGTCCTTGTATAGAGTTTGTAACAGTTACTGCTGGAGTGGCTTCTTCTTCTCTTGTACCCTGCCTCTTGTCCAATGACAGCTAGGATTAGCTCCAGCCCTCCAATGACCTCCAGTCAGATAAGAGGTCTAGATGATGAATGGTTTATGGGGTCAATTCAGTCCTATTATGTTTTCACCACCTCTACCTGGAAAGATTTTTTCCTTTTAAGATTTTATTTTAAATTTCATCATTACTGTATTACATTTTATCAATTTTTACTGCATAGTGGATTTTTAGATGTATGTTATCTCCAAGCACAAAGGTTTATTTACCATGAATTTATTTAACAGACACTTTTTTTTGTTTTTAACTTGCTGCTGTGACTTCATAATTTCCTGGTTATCTATCCATCTAATTTAGCCATCCATCCGTTCATTCATGTAATCTAGCCATTCATGTAATTTAGCCATTCATGTAATCTAGCCATCCATCCATCCATCCATCCAGTTATCAATCAATTTATTCATGTATCTATATATCCATCCAATCCATCAATCCATCCATCCATCCATCCATCCATCCATCCATCCATCCATCCATCCATCCATCCATCCATCCATCCATCCATCCATCCAGTTATCAATCAATTTATTCATGTATCTATATATCCATCCAATCCATCAATCCATCCATCCATCCATCAATCCTTCCTTCCAATCATCCATCAATCCATCCTTTCAATCTAGCCATCAATCCAACAATATAGCCATCCATCCATCAGTCCTTCCTTCCATCCATCCGTCCTTCCAATCATCGATCAAAGCATTCATCAGCCGATCTATCCATCCAATCTATCCATCCATCCATCCATCCATCAATCCATCCTTCCAACTTAGCATCCATCCATTCTTCCAATCATAAATTAATCCATTCATCCACCAATCTATCTATCCATCCATCCATCCGTCCATCCAATCATCGATCAATCCATTCATCATCGGATCTATTCATCCAATCTAGTTATCCATCCAATCTAGTTATCCATCAATCAATCCATCTATCATCCACCCAATGTTTGTCCATCAACCCGCTCTCCATCTTTCATTTCATCCAATCTTCCCACACATCCATCTATCTATTGATCCACTCACCAACCCATCCTTTCACATATTATTGTATCCATCCATCCATTGTATAATCCTCAGTTAAACCTGTAATTATGCCTACTCAGACACATAACTTATTAACTCTGACCTCTTTCATATGAAAGATATATGAGATGTCACGTATCCCTCACTGAAACAACAAAACCCAGGAAATAAGTAGTGTTCTGACGTGCTATGATAAAGGGCTGAAGCACCTGTTGTGGCTGCCTTTACTTAACCTCTACCACTGAACATGACATTATAAGTTCACACCAAGTTAAAGAGAGCTGAAAATAAGATCTGACTTCATCTGTGGGAAATTCAAACATGTAACAAGTTCCTTTAGTTGATTCCTTGACTAAGTCATGCAGTTTTATTTTCCATCTTTAATCTTTCAGAGGCCATATTTCAGATTTTGAAGAAGTAATACAGCTGTGATTATATCCAGTGTAAACGTTATAAAGCCGGCCTTGGTGTGTGTGTGTGTGTGTGTGTGTGTGTGTGTGTGTGTGTGTGTGTGTGTGTGTGTGTGTGTGTGTGTGTGTGGCTGAGAGCTGGCAATGGGAAAGGTAATGCAGTCCTACTGATGGGAGTACAGTGTGTGTCTGCGCATGTGTGTGTGTGTGTGTGAAAGTGAGATAGAGAGACATGAAGAGAGACGGAAACAGAGTAAAATAGGCACTGTACAAGCAATAGAGTGTGTGTGTCTTTGCAAGTGTGTGTCTCATTGTGTGTCTGTGTGTGTGTGTTATGGTGACTGTGCTGACTGCAGCAATGCGCCAAGGAGAATGGAGGGGGAATATACCCTACAGAGAGAGGGAGGGAGGGAGGGAGGGAGGAAAGGAGGAAGAAGGAGGGAGGAGAACAGGGAGGGGTGTGGGTCTAAGCGTGAAGAGAGGAACAATCTACAACAACTTCCACAATCATTCGTCTTTCTTATTTCTCCTCCTCCACTTTCTTCCCTTTTCCTCTTCTCTCTCCCTATTCCTTGTGTGTGAGTTTGTGTGTTTCTTTGAGTGTGTCTTTGTGTGCGTGTGTGTGTGAGTGCTGTTGAGGGAGATAAAGTGTTGCAGTGATTTCTAGAGGGATAGCCACAGGCAGCCTCTGAACTTATGTTTACTACAAGGGCGAGCATCTTTATCTGCTGCAGTTAAACAAAAAAATTCACACACACAACCCCTCCAAAATAAAAGCTCCCATAATCATCACTTATCGTTGCTGCTCTAAAAGGGATGTTTAAAACGCTGTTAAAGTTCATTTGGTGCCTGTCTCGTTCGGTTATTCAAAGACTTTTATCTTTGTTGCCTCGGGGACCACAGCTACAAACACACCGTAAGACCAACATTACATCTGTTGGTTTCTGACAAAGGGGGGGCGGTGACAGGACGCTTAATGAAAACTGACAGCACAATGTGAACACTTAACACGGTGACAATACCTTTGATTCGTACGCCTACATCTGACTCACAACACAACACAACCAAGAGCCTCTGTGTGTGTGTGTAGTGTGTATGTGTGTGTCTGGAGCATCCCAGCGTGCTAAGAAAGATTTGTGAGCATCTCAAGGTGCATGTGTGTTACAGCCCTAACGTGTGCAGCATGCAAGTAAGATTTGTATGCATGCGTAGGTGTGTGTGTGTGCGTGTATGTGTATGTGTGTGTGTAGGATCCCAGCGTGGGCTCTGCTGGCTCAGCGCTTTCAGTCAGCCAATTAATTACAGGGAAGCGCAGGAGACAGAACAGCGTGTAGAACACACACATCGACACTGCTACACACTCACACACACACACACACTCTACTACACTAAAGCACATTACACACAACACTTCCCTTCACTCAGACACATATTTGTCATCATCGATGCAACAAATGGTTCGAGCAGAGCTGCATAAGGCTTGTTCATTATGAGGGATTCATGGTGCTACAGATCTTCAGCTCCTGTTTGGTTTCTTTCTTTCTGCAGATGCTGGAGCACAACGGAGACTCAGTCTGGAGTTAAGTAACACAGACATGTAATGTGCTGTTTCTTATTCACAAGAAGCTTCTTACTGGGAAAAAGTGCCCAATGCTTATAACACGGTTTGTCCTTACTCAGCAGTGAAAGAAAAACTAGAAGAAGACAAGGAAGAAGCCACAAAAAAGAAAAAAAAGTATGAAAGTAAAAGTCCTGCTTTAAATTGTTAAAATCAAACAGTTAAGTGAGGTAGGTTACTAATAAAGATATTAAAAAGATTCAACATCAGAGAAGACAGTTGAGAACACCACAGGTTAATGGAGCTGGTTTAGCTCAGCAGTTAAATCATGCACCACATGTACAGAGGCTACAGTCCTTAAAGTAGGAGGTCCAGGCTCTTATCAGAGCCATGGCCCTTAACTGCATGTCATCCTCACTATCTTTCACCTTCTCTGTCCTCTGTCCTATCCTCTAAATAAAGGCATAAAATGCATAAGACGTAACCTATAAAAACAAAAGCATGCCCAGTATTCAAACTGGGGGAGGGTACCACAGCCTTTGTCTGGATTTGCCACATATAGGCAGACACACACTAATCATATTACTTTACGACTGTTCTCAATGTTGTATGCTTTTTTTAATTGACAGTGTGACAACAACGCTAGAATCTGAAAGTTGCTGTTTTCATCTTAACACAATGAAGCGGCAGCAAAGCTCCAGGAGTCAGATTTGATGTGTCAGTTGACGACACAAGTGAAGCAGATTCAGGGATAATTAGATTGATTTAGCTAAGCTATGCTAAAGAAAGCAAATCTAAGCCAAGCAATACCATAGACTGTATAGTTAATGGACGTAGTATCCGTGACATCACTCATCTGTTTCTGAAGCGCTATTTTCAAGCCAATCATCGGCGAGAGCCATGTTGGAAAAGCTGAATGCAACCGAACTGAGGTAAAGAGGCAGGCTTTGAGCCTCCTATTAAACAGCTACCATGTTCCCGCCTGTCAAGTCAGGCATGTCCATAAATGAGCAAAACTTGTAATCTTAATATCTTCTGAACTGTTGTGTTATAAAACCATTCACCCCTGTACAGTGTGTGCCGAGAGAGGAATGAGCTATTCAGACCTAAGCCGTTTTTTGAACCAGGCTGTAAACATGTTTATTATTGCTTCAAAGATCGTCTTTTTTTAATGGGTGTGTATGTGTTTTCTGTTGTTTCTGCAGCCAGCCTCAAGCAGACGCTCAATGAATTGCAGTTTAAAAACACTTCCGCATTGGCTTCATATTTTGAGACCAGAGGTTGTCACTTGAGCAATACTAAGCAAAGCTAAGGAAAGCAAAGTTAAGCTAAACTAAGCCAAGCCAAACTAAGCTAAGAAATTCAAAGATTCAAGGTCAAGCTGTCGCATGAGATGGAACTAAATTTTGTTTCTCAGGTCCCAAAGCTAAGGAAAGCTAAGCAAAACTAAGTGAAGCTAGGTTACCTTGAGCTAAACTAAACTGAACTTATTAACAGTAGCGCTAGCTTTGATAATGAGAGGTTATGAAAAATGATAATGAATGGTGTGCATACAAGCGGCAACCTCCAGTCTAGAAATATGAGTCCAATGCGGAAGCGTTAAAAACTGCAGTTCATCGAGGATCCACTTGAGGCTGGTGGCGGAAGTACCGAAAACCACATACACACCAATTAAAAAAACCCGATCTTTACAGCAGAAATAAACATGTTTACAGCCTGGTACAAAAGACGTCTGTAGTCTGGATAGCTCATTTCTCGATCGGCACACACTGTACACACTGGGTGAATTTTGTTCTTATATTGATATTGAGATTACGGGTCTTCCAATGAGAGGCACAGTTGACTTGATTGACAGGTGGGAAAACTGTAGCTGTTGGCTAGGAGGCTCAAAGCCTGCCTCTTTACCTCACACCAGCTCGACAGAAGTTAGGTTGAGTTCGGCATTTCCAATATGGCTCCCACCAACGATTGGCTTCAAAACAGTGCTTCAGAAACAGATGGGTGACGTCACAGGTACTACGTCCATTATTTATACAGTCTATGGTCTTTTACTTTCCCTCTCTGTAAACAAACCAATGCCCAATCACCTGACTTCTGTGGACTCAATGAAATGATTATCATTAGTCTGCCTGAGTCTGTGATTAGAGCCGCATCTGTTGCAAAGGTGTGCTATACAGAAATAAAAGACTGTTCCTATGGAGTACTGACCAATCAGAATCAAGTATTCTACAAATTATAAGTTGTATTCATACAGTCACGCAGCTGGGAAGAGAAGTAGAGGCAATTAACAAAGGTCATGAAGGTAAACTATGAGGTTTTTTTTTAACAAAGACAGAGAGTGTTTGTGATTATTTGCAGAAACTTTTGCCTTCCACACAGTACAGCCTTGAAAAAGGAGAAGAAGCTGTAAAGAAAAAGGCACATACTGGTCTAGCTACTGCAGCAGTGAAAGGCGCCGGAGGAAATAAAGCAACAAGGAAACACTGGTACCTGTGAAACAGGGAGAAAGGGAACAATAAGGAAAATCTAGATGGGACATCGGTGGTCACAAAGTTAACCACCCTGCCTGCAGAGAAAAGCAGTGAAACAGAAAGCACCACCACTTCAGCAGCACTTGGAGGAAAACTGGTGTCATGGTGCCGTCAAGAAATCTGTGAGTCATTAGAGGACGGAGGCTGAGTCGAATGTTTACCTTCAAAGCGCAGAAGATACATGAGTCCTCCATACACTTGTGCGTGGTGAGCTGTCGGAAGCTTCTGCGGAAGATGTCGAGATGCCACAGTACCTGGGAGACAAAACATAAAAATAATTCAAGCAACTGGATCAACTTCTGAGATTTAAAGGGGATATACTGTGTTTTTTATTCAGCCATATAAATATATTTTTCTCTCTCTGGTCCCAGTGGGACTCAGTCTGTTTTCCCCCTCTTTTCTTTTTATGTTCTTTTCTTCCCTTGCCCATTCTTCTTCTCTTCCCTCTCTGAGCAGGTTGTTTTTTTAATGGGTTTCAGCCCTGTGTTTGAGTTGTCATCTGCTGTGTCTGGCAGAGAACAGGGACATTTCCAGGATCTACTTCAAAGAGGAATTTCCGGTATTTTTAAACCTGGGACCAGTTTGAATTTGTTTGGGGTCCAAATAAATGACGGGTACAAAAAGTTTTTGGAATTACGTAATTTTGTAAATAATCCATGGGCAACTGTGAGCGGACATGGAAGCAGGTCGTCTAGGGGGAAGATTTGGAGCCTCAAATACCCTGAAGATGATGCTTTAAGAGTTTGAGTTGGATCATTTCGACTTCTCCATGGCACAGTGGAAGTGTGTGTGAATGGCTGATTGTTGTGTTAAGCACAGTAGAAAGGCAGTTTAAGAAAGGTATCATCATTTTCAGACCCAGAATAAGTTGCAGCTGTGCTAAGATTTTGTGCCATTACAGGCGGTTGACATAGTAACACAGCATGCTTTCTGGGTGCACAGCAGTCAGAAACAGCGACTGGCAAGAAAGTGATGGATAGATTAAGAAGGGAAAGTTACTGAAAGGGTTTGTAAACCAACAGCCCAGATACAGGGTAACATCAGTGGAATGTTACTGTCTGACGTGATTCAGGTTTGGGTCTTGCAACAGCAAAGAAAATGACCCCTACATATAGCAGCTTTAGAGCTAAAAACAACCAATGTGCTGTTTCCTTCAGTAACCTGTGGGGTGTAAGGTTGTAAAGTTGCTCTGTGAGACATTCAGGTCAAAGGGTAAAAAAAAGTTGCCTTATTCAGACTGCTGCAGAGAGGGATCCCACTGCTACCTCTTCACTTTGCATCATTATTGTTTTATTTATGCCAATCTCAGAACCCACTGTCTACCATCTGACGTTGATGCCTCTGGAGACTGAACTTTTCAAGCTTTTCAGCTTCGACAGCGGTCAGCTCGAAACAACTTTCCACCAACACTGTCGTTTCGAAGCACAGCATTGTTTACAGCTCAGTTAGCAACTTGAGATGTGACCACGTGGTCTGATCTGAAAAGTGTAAAAAATGGGGCACCGGTTTGGCCTAGTAGTTGAGTCGCATGCCCCATGTGTAAAGGCTGTAGTCCTCGAGATTTGTCTGCAAAGTAAACACTGTAATTCTGTGTTTTAATACTTCCCCGAAGAGTTTCTATCTCAGTTTCAGGGGAGTCTCAGTTTCACTGTAGATAGCAAAGTAAGCAGAGGTTTCACTCTGGCGTACGGTCAAATTCCACCGGATCCGAGTCTGGTCCATCTTTGATCCGTCACAGCACAGGAGTTGATAGGTTTCTTTTCTAGTCAATGTGTTAACTTCCACTGGACCCACTCCATTGCGTTCCGGCTGCATCTCTGGTCCAGCACGCCAGGATCAGATACTATTTTTGCCGGATGCCGCATAAATTTGCACAGAGCAGATCAAGCAAGACAGGAAGTCAGGCACCAAAACAAAATTATAACATCCGGTTAATTTTCAGAATGAAACACTTTCTTTTTTCATTTTTCACTTAACTACGACATAAACTGTGGACGCCAGGCCTGGAGTCAACAGGTCAGAGGTTTTTAGAGCCCGATAAAGACAACATAGATGATGAGAGGAGTCGGATATTCATTAATGCAGTAATTACTGCGAGAAACCTCGGTCACATAACTCCAGCTGTCCGGCGGTCCTGTTCCGTGCTGTGTTCTGAAAACGCAACCGGTGGGTGTTGACGAACAAGAGAGCGCGGAGCCGGACCGCAGCGGACCGGAGATGTACCGGACACGGATCTGGTGGAAGTCCCGGGTTACACCGATATGGACCTGAAAATGACTTTCCTGCAATTCTCAGGTTTGCATAAATAATAACACCTTGATGCAGAACTGTGAAGAGTGAAGCTGTCAGGTATGTCCTCAAGAGGAGAAGAAAACAACTTTGAAATGCTTGTTTATTGAATTGATGTTAGTCTGATCCTTACTGATGCATGTCAGGGAGTGTGGAATGAATCCTTACACTTTCTGGCTTTTACGACACCATGTCAAGCAGATTTGTTGCAAAAGTTGAAATGTTTGATCTAGGATGGGCGAATTGTGTTCCACTTGCTTTTGCTCTCCATGCAGACTTTTTTCTAATGCATACACCAAAGCCTGCAATACATTCAGAACTCTGCTGCACGCCTCCTCAACTGCACCCGCTCCCGTGACCACATCACCCTTGTCCTCCGATATCTTCCATTGGCTCCCCGTCCCCTACCACATACAGTTTAAAATCCTCCTCTTTACCCACAAAGCCCTCCACCACCAGGCCCCTTCCTACCTCACTGACCTCCTCCACCTTCACACTCCTTCTCGTAACCTGCGTTCCTCACATGCAAACCTCCCATCTCCACCTCACAGAACCAAGCACCAAACCTGGGGGGACAGAGCCTTCTCCATAGCCGCCCCCACCCTCTGGAACTCACTCCCCTCTCATATCCAAAACTGCTCTGATCCTTCAACATTCAAGTCTCTATTAAAAACTCACCTTTTTAAGTTAGCTTTTAATTTGTGATTGTACTGTTGTTTTGTTTTGTTTGATTTGGATTGACTTGTGTTCGTTGCTTGTATTGATTGAACAGTTGTACAGTGTCTTTGAGTCTTTTAAAAGTGCTATATAAATAAAATGTATTATTATTATTATTATTATTATTATTATTATGTGGCTGGTCAATGCTACTTAAGTACTAAAGACAAGAAACAAAACATACTTTACAATTTACTAAGATTCAACATTGTAAGTAAATCTGTACATGGTGAAGTAATTCATTGTGAAAGAGAACAGATGCTGTAATATCGGGTAATGACTTTGACGCCTTCATAAAGTAAATCATGTTTACAAACTTATGTATACATATGAGGTGTACAAACAGTTCCAAGTAGCTTTAAAAAGTGCAAAATATATTTGTTTTCCTAAATTTGGAACTAAAGACTTCCTTCAATGTTAGAGGGTTGCAGAGAATCAGCTTTCCACAGCTTTGTGTGCTTTCCAGCCATTTGGAGCTAATTGTTTTTCCCAGCAGCTCCCGCTGAGTGTGTTTTCCACTGTGTATATTTTCAGCAACAAACGAGCGAAAGGCAGAGATTCAGTGGGACAGAAAAAAAGCATCCGGCAACGAGCCCAAAGAAAAGAGGAAGAACTCATGAAAACTAGTGGAGAAGTGGTCTGTGGAGGTAGACCTCTTGCTGTCCTTTCTTTCGCTCTCTTTCTCTCTGGTGCATAATTAGAGGAAAGAGCTCTTAGTACATCCAGCATGCTGAAAGATAATATTGACACAACACTGTCCCTGAGGCTTCCACTCAGATCTGCAACACAGGACCACACACACAGAAACACACTTACAGTAACACATGCAGCCCAAAATACACACATAGAGCCAATGTACAGCAACCTTAGCTATACATTTCTCCACAGTGCGTGTGTGTGTGTGTGTGTGTGTGTGTGTGTGTGTGTGTGTGTGTGTGTGTGTTAAGTAGAGAGTGATAGGTGGAGGAAAGAGGGGGCGGAGGATGACGGACTGCATGCTGACGCTGGTGTATGCTCCCTACCTTTCCCCCCCTCTCTCTCCCTCTCTCACCCTCTCTCTCTAGTTTATTTGGTCGTGATGAATCGGCGCCCTGCACAGCACTGCAGCAGCCACAAGGAGGGAGCACTGTCTCCATGCCCAGCTCTTTTTATATACATCCATTCATTCATTCATCCATCCACCCATCCATCCACCCACCCACCCACCCATCCATCCATCCATCCATCCATCCATCCATCCATCCATCCATCCATCCATCCACCCATCCATCCATCCATCCATCCATCTTCCTCTCAGGACATCCCTCTGTCTTTTTTCTCTGCTCTCTCTCTCTCTGTGTATCACTTTTTCTCTCTCTCCCCCTTACCTTTTAACCTCCCTCATTTTATCTGCAGGGGCATCTCAAACAAAGAAAACTACAGTTAAATTAACTAGCAATCATAAAAAGTGATGAGAACCCATAAAAAGCAGAAACTGGCTTCATTGTGTTTCTTTGAAGTCATAATCCTCCGTCATTGCAACTTGAGTAACGGACAAATCTGACCAATACTACTGGATGCAGAAATACCATTATCTTCTTGTCTGCAGAGGTCTCGGACGAGGGCGTCTGTCTACTTGGCTCCTTATATTCTTGTTCAAGGCGGGCCTGTTGGGTAGGGCTGTCGCAATATACCGGTAATGGCGATAACCATTAAAAAGGGCGGTTGAGCTTCTTTACGCTGGTTTCCACCATAGACTGTATAAATAATGGACGTAGTATCTGTGACGTCACCCATCTGTTCCTGAGCACTGTTTTGAAGCCAATCGGTGGTGGCAGCCATATTGGAAATGCGGATCTCAACCAAGCATAGTGTGACGTAAAGAGATGGAGTTTGAGCCTCCTAGCCAACAGCTGTGTGTTCCCGACCAAGAGTCAAGTCAGTCATGTCCTTATTTGGGCAAAAACTCGTAATCTTAATATCTTCTGAACCGTCGCGTTAGAAAAAAATTCACCCCCCGTACAGTGAGAAATGAGCTACGTAGACCCAAGCCGTTTTTTTAACCAGGCTGTAAACAGGTTTATTAATGCTGCAAATATCGTCTTTTTTGAATTGGTGTGTATGTGGTTTCCGGTATTTCTGCAGCCAGCCTCAAGTGGAGGCTCAGTGAACTGCAGTTTATAACACTCTCGCATGGGCTTCATAGTTTGAGACCGGAGGTTGCCGCTTGGTTGCCACATGCCATAAAATGAAGGGAAGACGAGGAAGAAGAACCAGCAGCAACTAGCTAGCAAGCTAGCCAAAGACGGCCAGACCCTTTAAGACCTGAAGGTCCAAGATTTATTGTGACCCCAAAAAAACTACAGACGTCTCTATAGCAGTCCTAAAACTATTACTGTTCATTTAGCTGTAAGACTGTATAAATAATGGACCTAGTATCCGTGACGTCACCCATCTGTTTCTGAAGTGTTGTTTTGAAGCCAATTGAAAAAACTCTATAACAATGACAACAAGAGCGACGCCAGGGACAGATCATACATGTAATATCAAATAAATAAACGGAAAAGAGTTCCAGCACATTTCAACTCTGTCTGTTGACACTGGCAAAAATTGTAGTTTCTGTTGGTATGCTAAATCAATAGGCTGGATCCTGTCCTGCTATCCAAGCAACGGCAGCAGATCTGGTGAGTGCATCTCTTAGCTGTGAATCACCACAGAGTAACTAAAACCATATGCTGTTGTAATAATAGTTTTAAAAGTTGTTACATTTGCCTCATTTTTTTAAAGGTGCGTCACTGCAAAGCTCTGAGAAGGAGAGCTGAATGAGGAAACTTTGGGTTACTTAACGTAACCTCGGTTCTTTGATAACAGAGTGAGGTGTTTCACTATGGGAATCGCTTGTGCGTGACCTACCATGGAAGCTCCAATGACACCACGTCTGTCAGAGACAGACAGGTCGGACTGTGCTAGGGCCCCGCCCCTCATATTAATACAGCCGACCCAACCCTCCCAAGTCATTCTAGACCGGTTTCTTACCGTGTACATGCAAGGAGGGAAGTGTTGGTGAAACACCTCACTCTGTTATCAAAGAACCGAGGTTACGTTAAGTAACCCAAAGTTCTTTTTCTAACTTCGTTCGGTGTTTCACTATGGGAGATATAGACCACTCCCGGATTGTATGATTTTCCAGAAGCCATACATCCTGTCGAGCCAGACTGTGATTACTACAATGACAATGGCAAGTTCTTGTCCAGCACAGCTTGTGCTAGGGATGGCCCAGAGACATCCAGCCTATAGAACCTGACAAAAGTGTGTGGCGACGCCCAGCTCGCAGCAGCACAAATGTCCTGCACAGAAACCCCTTTGAACAGGGCCCAAGAGGTAGCCATGCTCCTCGTGGAATGAGCCCTCAGATCCTGGGGGGGCTGCAAGCCCTTCGAACTATAAGCCAGAGAAATAGCCTCCACAATCCAATGTGACAGCCTCTGGCGTGACAACGGCTTACCTCTATGAGGGGTTGCCCATGATACAAACAGCTGGTCCTCTTTTCTGAACTCTGCTGTCCTACACATATACATGTGCAGAGCCCGTACCGGGCACAAAGTGTGCAGCCTCTGCTCCTCCACTGAGGAGAAAGGGGGTGGGTGGAACGCCAAAAGCTCCACTGTGGGACACTTGTAGGCTGACTCCAGCACCTTCGGCACAAATACAGGGTTGGGCCGCAGGCAGACCTTGGTGAGCCCTGGGCCAAACTGTAAACAGGAAGGGCGAATAGACAAAGCCTGTAAATCACTCACGCGTTTCGCTGTGGTTAACGCCAAAATCAAAGCTGTTTTCAGAGAAACAAACTTCATCTCTACTGCCCCCATAGGCTCAAATGGGTGACGAGAGAGGGCATCCAAAACCACTGAAAGGTCCCACAGGGGCACCAGGAGCCTGGAAACCGGGAGCTTGCGCCGTGCACCCTTCATGAACCGGCACACAAGAGGATGTTGCCCCACAGGCTTATCCCCAAAACCCACATGACATGCGGAGATGGCCGCTAAGTACACTTTAATTGTAGAAAATGCCTTTTTCTTATCCACCAGTTCCTGCAGAAAAGACAGCAGGTCAACCACTGAACACTGATAAGGAACGATCTGTCTCATGACACACCATTCCTCAAAAACCCGCCATTTACCACTGTAAAGAGAGCGGGTTGCGGGTGCTCTCGCACTCTGAATGGTGTCTATAACCTGCGCCGGCAAGCCTGCTGCGTTCAGGTTCCACCTCTCACGGGCCAAGCCCAGAGTGCTATGCGGTCCGGGTGCGGGTGGTAGATCTCGCCGTGCGCTTGGGTCAGAAGATCCCTGCGTATGGGGAGAGGCCACGGCTCGTCTGCCAGAATTTGTGTTATCTCTGCTACCCAGTGCTTCGATGTCCACTGTGGTGCAATCAGAATCAGCGACAAACTCTGCTGTCTCACCCTGGCTAATGTGGGAGAGATCAGGCTGAGCGGAGGAAATGCATAAAGCAGCACGTCCGGCCATGGGTGGGCTAGAGCATCCATACCTAGAGGGGCATTCACCTCGGACAGGGAGAAATACAGCGGACACTGAGCGTTTTCTCGCGAGGCGAAGAGATCTACGGCTGCCCGGCCGTATCTCTGCCATATTTGTTCCACCACCTGCGGATGGAGTGTCCATTCCCCGTATAGCGGGTTCCCCCGTGACAGAAGATCCGCCCCCCTGTTCAACACCCCTGGCACATGCGTCGCTCGAAGTGACAGGAGCCGTGTGCTGCTCCACATGATCATTTTCCGAGCCAACGTGTGTAACTGTAGTGAGCGAGTCCCGCCTTGGCGGTTTATATACGCCACCACTGTGGAGTTGTCCGTTTTCACCAGAACATGGTGACCCTGGATAAACTGCAGGAAATGCTGTAAAGCTAGGAACACTGCCCAAAGCTCTAAAACATTTATGTGGGCCTGAGCCAGCCTCGGGCTCCAGGTACCGTTCACTGTTCTGCCCGACAAGGTCGCTCCCCAGCCTGACAGGGACGCGTCCGTCGTCATGGTTACCCTGGATGACACCGTGCCGAGCGCGACGCCTGACGCGAGAGCCGCAGCGTCCCTCCACGGGCGGAGCGCAGCCAAACACGTCGGCGTTACTTTCACTCGCCGGCTGAGGTGTCTGCGCGGGCAGAGGCGCAACGCCGCTACCCAGCGCTGAAAATCCCTCATCATCAGAAGCCCCAGGGGCACTACAGATATCACTGAAGCCATGAGGCCGAGCAGGCGTAGGCATAGTCTGAATGATATGACTTTTCCCCGCTCGAAAAGGGAGAGGCAATGCATGAGAGACGTTAATCTCCCCTCTGATAGCGTGACACGATACGAGAGGGAGTTTATGCTGAGCCCCAGGTATTCTGTATATTGACTGGGTTGTAATCTGCTTTTCCCCCAGTTTATATTGAACCCAAGATTCCTGAGATGACCTGTCACCGCAGCCGAATCTCTGATTGCCTGTTCGCGTGAATGGGAGCATATCAGATAATCGTCTATGTACGAGAATATTCTGATGCCGCTGCTCCGTAACGGAGACAGCGCTGCTTCCACACACTTGGTGAACACCCTCGGTGCCAACGCCAGCCCGAACGGGATGACTTGGTATTCGTAGGCTTTTCCCTGATAAGCGAATCTGAGAAACCTCCTGTGCGAGGGATAAATTGCAATGTGGAAATACGCGTCCGCGAGATCGATTGTTACAAACCAATCGCCCGGACGGATGGAGCGGCAAAGCACTTTGTGTGTTAACATCCTGAACGTGTATTTTCGTAGGTGCTTGTTTAACACACGGAGATCCAGAATGGGGCGAAGTGATGTGCTCCCTTTCTTTGGGACGAGGAAGTAGCGGGAGTAAAACCCCTGTTGAGCTTCCACGTCCGGGACGGCTCTGATCGCTCGTTTGTTTAGCAGCGATGTTATTTCGTCCTCTAGGACCTGTGCCGCCTCCCCTCTGGCTACTGAAACTAACACACCGTTGAATCTGGGTGGTTTCATAGCGAATTGTAGTCTGTAACCCTTGGAAACGGTTGACAGGACCCAGGGATGTACTGCGCATGCGCGCCAGTGGTCTACCTGGGCAGAGAGTGCCGTCACCCCTGAGTCCCGACTCTGAGGGGAGACTACTCTCGGTGGAGCAGGAGCTCCCCCCAGAGGAGTTAATGGGGAACAACATTGTTTTGTTTTTATTTTGTTTTTGTGGAGGCATTTCGCCCTTGGCTCTTGGCCTGGATGCAAGAATGCCCACTTTATTTTTGAACAGGGTGGAAGTGCTTGGTGACACTGAAAAACTGTTTGCCTCTGACTCTCCACTTCTAGAACTTGAGGGGAGAGAGAACAGGCAGGGACTCCTGGAGAACTTGGAAACACCAGGGTCTCTGAAACAAGAGCTCGGGGGCTCTGCTCCACCCTTCTTCGCTTTGATGGCGAGGGAGAAGCGAGGGACGTTAGGTCGCCCGTTTCTTCTTCCCTTCCCCAGGGTGGGAAGGGCGATTTTTCGCAGCCACTGCTGCAAAGGAGTGTTTGCCCCATGGACCTGGGTTTCCTGACCGGGGCTGCTGGTTAGACTGTGAGCCAGCTGTCTGCCTCTGTGGTCTGGCACCCATTGGTCTCCCCCTTGCTGCTGCAGAAGCAGCAAAGCCAGCCCTCTGAGCCTGAGGGGGGCGAGGGACTTGTTTCCTGGGCAGGCAGAGGTTGAAGGCTTCGCCTTCCTGCTTCCTGAGGGTACTGGTTTCCCTCATTTTTTCCAGCGCTGGGCCGAAGAGACCCTTGGAGGGGTCATATGCAGCATCCATAACCTCAATTTTCTGTGCGTCACTCAGGCCTGAGAGGCTCAGCCATAGAGCTCTCTCACCTGCAACAGCCAGTCCCATCACATGGCCACAACCTTGCACTGCGCCTCGTGAGGAGCGCAGGATGAGGTCATTAACAACACAGATCTCGTCCCAGAGAACCGGGTTAGGGGCTCCGGAGTCCAGCTGCCGGCCCATCTCCTCCAACATTTCTGCCTGGTATGCAGAGAGTAGAGTCTGAGCGTTCAGAGAGCAGACTGATTGTGCAGCATATCTGTACATTCTCTGCAAAACAGAGGCTGTGAGGCGCTCTGTTTTGCCTGGCAGAGAAATGCTGCTGGACGCTGACACAGAGCGGCGGTCAGGGTGAAGGTGAAAAGCCACTGAAGGCTCTACCTTTGGGGGTTCGGCCAGCCCCAATTCACCCATTCCTTTAATTTCCAGCTTAGAGTAACCTTTGGCAGGGAGTTTACTCTTAAACGGGCTGGACCAGTACCGGCTCATCTCCTTCATACAAGCAGGCACTGGTGGCAGGAGTTGTTTTGCTGCCGGCTGGGCTGGTGGCAGCCTCTTACCGTCATACAAATCTCTTTCTGCCCCCTCTGCGTCCTCAGCTGCAGGCCACTGGATACCCAGCTTTGCTGCAGCCCGTTTGCAGACCTCATAAAGGCTGCTGTCCACTTGGGGAGCAGCATCAGACGCACTTGGGGGTCTGGAGTGCTGAGTGGGGAATGTGGAGTCATCCTCCTCATCCTCCATCTCATTCAAATCAAGGAGGTCAGAGTTTGCATCATCCTCTGCATCCTCCTCTCCACGCTCCAGGTCGAGGAGCTCCTCGAACAAAGGAGGCATAACTGGGGAGTCAGTCTCCATTATGGTCGCCCAGTCCATCTCAGCTCGCGGCTGATGGGTGCTGGTGCTGGCTTTAGGGGTGGCTCCAGACAGACATGGGTCCTGCCTGTTGGCAACCGCCACTCTCAGCCTCCTTTCCAGGATTTTCTCAGGCATGGACTCGCAGTGAGAACATGACTGAGGGTCCGCCAGCGATGCTCGAGCGTGTTTAGCGCCCATGCATGCTATGCACATCGGGTGAGGGTCCCTGCCTGAGATTGAAGACCCGCATGACGCGGGGCACAGGCGGGATACAGCCTCTTTGTCCTTCGGTTCCGGCCCTTTGGCTGGGGTCTCGGTAGAAGACATCGTGAATGGAAAGGGGAAAAAATATCCGCTGATATTTAGTCGGTATAAGGCGCGCCGTTACGCGGTAGCCTGATAAGAACGGTAGCAATAGGGGATTAGCCCGCGCTAAATATGTCCGCCTAACAGTGATGCTCGTCGTGACACGTTAGCAACACTCCGCGACTCAGCTAACAACTTAATGTCAACCGAATCCGACTCGCCGTTACGCGTTAGCCGAAAGGTAAAAATCACACAGGCACCGGTACCTCGGTAAGTTAATACGGGGACCCGGTGGAACAGCTCGCCTTAACGCGGACACTGTCCCGGTAAAACCTATGTAATAATAAATCTACTTCGTATGAAGTACTTACTCAACAAATCCAGACCAAGCCCGGAACTGCGTTCGGCGACGTGATCCTTAACGGGGCGTCTAAGAACTGTTTAGCAGCTAACCAAGCTAGCCTAGATGCGCTGAGGGAGCTTGAATAGTGTTTTCTCACGGGAAGAAAGCAAGAATGACTTGGGAGGGTTGGGTCGGCTGTATTAATATGAGGGGCGGGGCCCTAGCACAGTCCGACCTGTCTGTCTCTGACAGACGTGGTGTCATTGGAGCTTCCATGGTAGGTCACGCACAAGCGATTCCCATAGCGAAACACCGAACGAAGTTAGAAAAAGAACATAAATATTCCTGTAGAAGTCCTGGTCACCTTGAAATTAAAACTAATGCCTCTTATGACTACCAAAGCAAATGAGATCATCAGGAATAAGACTGACAATTTTTGTTTTGTAATTTATAATGCCTGAAACCACTGCAAGGGGTTATGTGTCAGACGAAGTGATTGACAGCCCACTGAAGAAACAGCCTTTTTTTTTTTTAATTTCAACAGAAAATCTCCAAAGAGAGTGACACACTTGACTTTTAAAAGACAGCAGGATGAGATTATTTTATTTGTATTTATTTAATTCTACCTTGGTGAGATCAGCACAGTGATAAGATGTACATTTTGCACACAGGGTGCCAAAATCGACTAGATCCAAAAGTCCCACACAGCAGCTTTAACCAATAAGAGCCATGATGTTAACTGGTTATTCTTTTTCTGTCTGATCTGTTTTAAGCTAGTTCTATAGCTTTAAAATCAAAGTTTTAAACTGGTATAACTATGATTTTTATTGTGAAGCAGCCACAGGATGTGCATTGTGTTTGTGCACCCAGTAATCACTATAATCTTGATTTGTGAAGCAGCTATCCAACAGTGTGCTGTATTCCACAAGACCTGAATTTGAGGATTTCAACTTAGATCACAACACCAGACTGTAGGATGGTTATCAAGTCGTGGTTATCATGCTTCATCCACTCTGAGGACTGTTTTCTTACTATGTTATGAGGCTTGGTCAGCATCAACTGAGTTCAATCAATCAATCTTTATTTATATAGCGCCAAATCACAACAAATGTTATCTCAAGACGCTTTACAAACAGAGCAGGTCTAGACCGTACTTCATGTTCTATTATTAACAAAGACCCAACATCAAGACAGGATCAGATCCATTCCCATTTTACAGACAGGACTCAGTCTGATCTCATCTTAATCCACTATGAGCAGAGCTCTTTGCAGCATTTAGTAAGTTACAGTGGCAAGGACAAACTTCCTTTAACAAGCAGAAACATCAAGCAGGACCAGACTCATGTTAGACAGGCATCTGTCTCGACCGAGTTGGGGTTGGAAAGATGGATGGAGGGAGATGAAGAGAGAGAGATGATAGGGGTGAGACTTCCACTTCAACAAGGAGAATAAAGATTCTGCCTCTTAATTTCTGGCAGATAACTGAGGACAATTACTGTGTGTGTCAGCTGATCATTCGACTCTTAACACCCTTTTAATTCCAACCAAATTCAAAACAAGCCACTACCTGTACTCAATAAATCCAGCCGTGTAAACAGAGTCATGTTCATGCAGTCATAATCGGCTGTATCTGTCTGTGTCGGCTGATTTCTGCCCTCTATGACCCCGGCCTCCTCCTGTTCCACTCTCCTGCTTTCCCCCCCGTGGCATTTCTTCTCCTGAGCATTTTCGTGCATGATCACATGATACTGCTGTTGTCATGGCAACAGTCAGGTTTTTTTTTTTTTTTTTTCCTGCACTCGTGACCCGGGTAAGCTGTCTGCCAGCTAATAGGTTTTCACAGTAGATATATTTGACTTCAAAATTACATAAAGTTGAGAGTGACTCTGCTTAAGTGTCCCAGTGAGTGTGGCACTGAAAGGAGCCGGACGCCAAAATTGAAACCCAGACTTCATTCATTTGATTATTAGCACCGAGGCTGCTCTTGCTGTGATTTAACATAATGTCTTATAGTCTGGAAATGTCACCAGCTGAGTGTACTGTAAAAACTCAAAATCTTACCAAGTGAAATTATCTAATTTTTAGTCAAAATGACTTATCCCACTTGATTTAAGATAAATGTACTTAACAAGTAACATTTGAGCAAGATAGAGGAACTCGTTTTAAGACAATGCATCTTAAATATCTTATTAAGTCAAACAATTTAGTCTTATCTCGTTTTGAGTTGTAATTTAGAAGAAAGTTGAGATCTTATTTGTAGAAGACAGATAATCTTGATTTTAGACAAACTCTTTACTTGATTTAAGTAAATGCATTTTATTAGAGAATCTATCAGAAAACAGCTCCATTGATAAAAGGAGGAAAAGAAAGAAAGAAAGAAAACAATTTTTTTTATGGTGTGTTACAGTTTTCAGGCACTGTTTCTTCTAAATCAGATAAAAAATATACATCCTTAAACTACATGCACACAATGAAACACCTACTTTTGAGCATAGCTGGCTTATCCTAAAAAACAACATGACTGAATATTAGTATATCCAGTTCACTATGAGAAGACATTTATCTCAAAATGCTCAAATTAAACTTTGTAATCTTATTTCAAGTACAAGATGGTCTTAAACCTAGAGAAGTGCCGCTATAATACAACACAAATTAAGGTCAAAATATATCTCAATTGAAGAAGTTGACTTGAAATGTATTAGTGCAAAAATCTTATTTTGAGTGAAAAAAATACTAATTGTTAGCATTCCTGTCTTATTCTGAGACACTAAGCTTTAAAATACTGGTAAAATATTGCTTAAAATAAATTTTCTCTGCTAATTTAAGATCACAGTTTTCTTAAAGCTGCTGTGAGGAACTTTTAGCTTGTATCGATTATGGCGCCCCCTTGTGGACAAAGTGATACCTATTATCTCTTGTCCTGTACATGCAAAATAATTGTCTTCAGACAATAACCTCATCCTGTTGTCTTTTAAAATTTAGACTTATCTTACAATGTGACTATATGCCATGAAAACAGCCAAAAAAGGGTGTTTCTTAAGCGAGATGTCAATCATCTGTTCTGACACCTACCCCCTCAGAGCAGTTTTAGACATTAAAATGACAACAGAGAAAGTATCAGTGTTGTTGTGGATGGTCTTGTTTGCTTTTGAGGGTCATAAAGAAGCATCAGCATCAGTTTCAGTCCGTTTCTCAGCCAGTTAAAAACTCCTCATAGTGCCTTTAATATTACATCTTATTTTAAGAAATCTTACCAAGCAAATCTTCACTTGTTCTATTGGCAGATTTTTTTGCTTATTTCAAGGTAAAGGTACCTTGAAATATGTTTTTTTTTTCTTGTTTTTGGAGGGTCATTTTTCCCAGTACATATAGATCCCTGTACCTGTAACTCCATCTGCTCTGTTGAGGATTGCGCTAGAGCTGAGAAATCCCCTACCTGAAATGTAAAAAATGTATGTTTTCTTATGTATCCGGCTAAGTCCTGCACTGCTGCTCAGATTTATCCAAACTCACATCTCATTACACCTCATAAAAATGCACAAACAGTCCATGCAGTATGTGCCCCTGTATCCTCTATTCAAAGTGTTTTCACAGAGACATTAATGCAGACCATCAGCGAAAGTAACAAAACAATCTATTTGGAGAAAAATGTCAATTAGTGTTTTCATCAGCTGCAGTGCGACCCTGTCTCCTAAAAATTACATTTTAATATTACTGAACTGTTCTCCAAATTACATTGTGACGCAAAATGTAATCACTGCCTGGGTAATATTCAGAAGTAGAGGGTTTTTTTTCATTTTTTATTTAAGAAGCGCCTCGTTTATGAACCACTCAAGTCACAAGGAGGGGCTGGAGGGATGTAAGACTCTGACACCAGGGACTCAGCGTCTCATCCTGAGTCCTGCGTGTGGTGAGGCATCAAAAGCACTTTGGTTAAAGTTTAGCAAAAGGAGGTGGTTTTAGTAAAATATGAAGAAACACTTTGGTCGGAGCTTAAATCACTGCAGATTGTTCTGTATGAAACCGAAAGCACAGTGTTTGACCATCTGAGACTAAGTGCTGCCAGTACATAGTAAAGTACAAAGTAATATTATGAAGTAGAGTTTAGTAGCTGGTATCGCACTGTGACTCACCATATACATTGTTTAATATTTGATAGCTGGCTTTTTTTCATCCTTTAAAACACATTCTTGTTGACAAATAAGCAGAATTGAGATGTCTGGCTACTGTGGAACCCTTCAACTGGGTCAAACATACTTTGACTTGCACAATCTGTCCAAAAATAAAATGATCTACAACCTTAACGCTGTTTTCGGTCATATGCAGCTTCTTTGAAATAGCATGCATCAAAATATATATCTTGGTGTCTCATGTTGCTTTGTCATACACTCTGTTTCTTAAAGCTTTTCCTCCCTTATTGTATGTGCTTTTGCTCTGTAGTGTGCTTTTGTTCACGTCTCATATATAATATTTAGCAGACTGAATATCCCTTCATTTAATATCCCCAAGAAGTGTCGCTTATACTGAAATGTGCTGTTCTACCTTTAATCGATTATCAGTTTTTGATGATTCAGCACTTAGTAAAAAAAAAAATGGATGTCTACAGTTACTTTTTACCCATAGCTGAAACACACACACATGCATACAAACATGGATGGATGAGTGTTAATTCATGTGCTCCTGCTGCTTCTGCTGCTTCTGCGTACTCAATGACTTCTTCGGCTCTGTGATTTGTACACAGCGAAAAGTTGCTGAGCATGTACACACACTTTGAATCTCATTAAATTTAACTCATCCAAACAGAAAGTCTATTGTTTCTGCTGCTGCTGCTGCTGCTGCTGCTACTGCTAGTGCCACCCTGCAGCTCCACTGCAGCAGAGGGGGGTTAATTGCCCAGCCCAAGGGTCCCTTAGGGGCCTGGAAGCAGCAGAAAGTTTTTCAATTTCTGTCATGGAAAAAGGAGAAAAGCCTTTTTGTAAACTGGCAATTGTAGATGCATCTTCTCTAAGTCTGAAAAAGAGAGGAAAAATCTGTGCTTTTCTTTGTCAAGTTCAAGACATCACCGCTGAGAAAATGTTACAGACATTTCTAACTTTTTAAAATAATCTATCAGGGCGCCGTTTGGCTAACAGTCTAAGCACGCGCTCCATAAACAGAGGCTGTGGCCCTTGTTGCAGAGGTCGCAGGTTTGATTCCGGCCTCGACCATTTACTGTATGTCCTCCCCATAGACTGTATAAATAATGGACGTAGTATCCGTGACATCACCCATCTGTTCCTGAGCGCTGTTTTGAAGCCAATTGACGGCGACAGCCATATTGGAAATGCGAAACTCAACCAGGAAGAGTGTGACATAAGGGGCGGAGTTTGAGCCTCCTAGCCAACAGCTATGTGTTCCTGTCCGGGAGTCAAGTCAGTCATGTCCTTATTTGGGCAAAAACTCATAATCTTAATATCTACTGAACTCTCGCGTTAGAAATAAAATCACCCCCCGTTCAGTGTGTGCCGATAGAGAAATTAGCTACGTAGAGCCAAGCCGTTTTTTGAACCAGGCTGTAAACATGTTTATTAATGCTGCAAAGATCGTCTTTTTTGAATTGGTGTGTATGTGGTTTCTGTTGTTTCTGCAGCCAGCCTCAAGCGGATTCTAAATGAATTGCAGTTTATAACACTTCCACATGGGCTTCATAGTTTGAGACCGGAGGTTGCCGCTTGGTCCTCCCCCACTCTCTACTCCCCACATTTCCTGTCTCTCTTCAACTGTCCTATCCAATAAAGACAAACATACCAAAAAATAAAATTAACTATAATAAAGTGTATATTTTCTGTAAAACCAAAGTTGTTCTGATGCCAATTATCCCTCCTGAAAATGATCCTGATAGCTAGGCTAATGTAATGGCTGATAATGAGTGACCCTCTACTGTATGTAAAGCATTCACTTTTTGATGTAAGTATCTCTGACAGCTGTAGACTCAACCACTAACCTCATATGAATGTGTTTAGATCTTATAACTTGAGCTTAGCTAAATACACTAAACAAACAAGCTAGGCTAACATTAGCGATGGCTCACTGCCTCTCCTAATATGATTTGTCCAGTGAAGTTTGAACTTCTTAATTTTGTGTCTTTTAGAGTTTTTAAAATTTCTTCAGTTCTAAGAAACTTGAGAAAGGCTTTAAAACCTGTGCTTGAAAATTACAGAATGCAGATCTTTTGCTAGCTTTAGCCATGTTGCATTTTTGACTAGCTGTGTAGTGTTGTCTTCCTTGCAGCTCCAAAACTGTAATCATCTATCTTCTATCATGTCAGCCATGACCTAAGTTATTACTACTTGTTTGAGGATGAATAACTAAGTTGATTTTTGAATGGGTCATAAAGTCTGATATTGGAAAGGTGCAGTGACTGGTGCACTAGTAGATCCAACATATTGCAGCTCAGGCAGTAAAGGAAACATTAATATACTGGTATCAGAATAGGGGCAACTCTATTTGCAACCATGCTGCTAACTGAACTTTGACCCCTCATACTAGACCTTAAATCTGCTACAAGCTAACTGACAACCTTCTTTAATTAAATACAATTAAAATGAGCCCAAAATGACACATAAATAGTTAGCATAAAAACAGCCAGCAAGCACAACAATACTTAAAAATACTTCCAGTTTAATGTCGCTCCTTCCTACATGTCTGCTTCAACATCCTCTCTCCCTTCTGTGTGTGTGTGTGTGTGTGTGTGTGTGTACATGTGTGTATGTGTGTGTGTGCCCTTGAAGTGGCCCACTTCTCCCCCACTATGCTTGCCTTTGTTGAGACGTTTTCTTCATTTCTAAAATAAACTTTATGTCCTTCACTTTGTCTTTTCATCCACTCTCTTCCTCTCATCTCATCACAAGCACTCATTTTTTTTAAGCCCCTACCTTATTTGAGTCTTTAATTCCACTCTTTCTCCCAGTAGCAGTATCCCCTGTAGTCTTCTCCTCAGTTTTCTCATACTGTATACTCCTCATCCCTCTTTCTTCTCTTCTCCTCCTTCAGAAACTTTACTTCCTCTCATCTATCCCTCCGCTCGCTTCGGCTCTCCCTAAGCTTCTGCCTCATCACCCCTCTCCCTCTTCAGCTTACTCCAACTCTCTCTCTCTCTCTCTCTCTCTCTCTTTCTCCTCTCCCCCCCTCTCTCTCTCAAGCCAGTAGTGGAGAAGAATTTGTGTGTGTGGGTGTGGGTGTGTGTGTGTGTGTGCGTAGAGAGGATGTTTGTGCCAGCTGGAAGTCTTGGGAGGAGTGTGTGTGTGTGTGTGTGAAGAGAGAGGAGCTGCACCAGCAGCAGTAGCAGCAGTAGCAGCAGCGCAGTGTGAGCGGCATCTTTCCCACACACACACACACACTCACACACACACACACACTGACTGGATGTCCACACCGAAGCCAGACTGGCAGCTCTGCCAAGCACCACCGAAACACGCAAACACCCATTAATATGGCCCTAATCTGATCCCTGTCGTGCTTAAATATCAATTTACTGCAGGAAGGGGGGGCATGTGATCTGTGTGTTGGTGTGTGTGCATGTGTATGTGTGGGTGTGGGTGTAGCATCGAGTAGTTTGTACATGTAATGAAAATATACCCACAAACAGCAGCTTAACACTGTCCAGTAACACATGTAAATGTGTTATTGGAAAGCAGTAGTCAATAAAGCTAAACACAGATTAAAAGAGACTGTCATTTAGAGTTTAATCTTTCAGTTAGTTAACCAAAAAAAAGTAATTACCAAATATTTTGGCAAATGCTTTAACCAACATTTCAAAATGATGCTGTCCGTATTGCAAAAATACAGCAACATTTCAGTTCTAGACTCACATCAGGAAAACAGTTGTTTTAAGATGCAGGTAGTCTTAAACCAGGACTGATCAGGGTACACAGAAATGTCAAGTTTCTATTTCATACTCTTATTAAGCCATAGAGACCATAAGTGCCCCCCTTAACTTTAATGTATCATCTTATACTTTATATTTGATTACTTCTTTAGCTTACGGTATTTTAAGGGCCTGTTTCCATTAACACTGTTTTTTTTGTGTTGGCAGGCCATATTTTCTACACAACACCAATGCAGTCCAGTGTTTTCAGCATTCAGCATCCAAGCACAAAAACACCCTCTGCGTCACTTTTTTTTTCTCACCGACTCTCAACTGCAAACAGTTAAAATTTTTAATCATCATGCTTAGCAATTTCACGTCTGTATCATCAACCAATCAAAATCAAGAGGGGACAGGACTTCTGATATCACTTTGTCAACAACAGAGCAGATGTCAGTACAAAGGAGAAACTAACCACGTTTTCTCAAGGTTCAATTTCCCAGTCTAGAGCTACTGCTCTTTGTCAGAATTCTTGTCAGTTGTTTTCACATTTTGTTTGTAAAATACAACTGAATTAACGCAAATGTAAAGCATGCAGGGCATTTTCACACACACTTAATGGTCACTGCTGAGGGAAGCAGAAGTGCAGCGGGACAACTTTTGTAATCTAGCAACAGTAAACACCAGTAGGAAACGCTCTGAAGTTGAGGTTGTGGGCACAAAAAATGCTGTTGGTGGAGACAGGCCCTAACAGTCAGTCAGGAAGCTGATGCTTAAAGGGTAAACTAAACCCCCGAGTTTCAGCTGAAGAGCATCTACCCGGGAATATCAAAAAATACCATTGGAAAGTCAATGTGTCAATTTGGACAGGGCTGGAGTTTGTGGAATGTGGTGAGGTAGGTTACATAGAGTACGATGACAGACACAAGTACCAAATGATGTCACCGTGAACTCAGCCAGCCATTAGAAAAACTCTATTGCTGTAGTCGGGTTTCGACCTGCAGATGGCAGTATCTACACACAATTTCAACACAATTTGAGGAATTTTAATACTTTAAGCTCAACTGCTGGGATCAAGATCCACATTGATTAACAGCACTACTAAATCCCTAGAATATGTTCTCAGCTAAAAAAAAAAAAAAGTGGTTTGGGGTTTAGTTACACTTTAAGAAGGCCTGTCTCTTTCACCAACTGTTTTATATATATTCTTGTACTGTACACTTTTTTGTTTGCTGCTGTAACTCCATGAATCTCCCCGTTGTTGGACGATTAAAGGAGTATCTTATCTTATCTTATAAGACGTCTAATACTGTATTATTATCAATAAATGTGACTTGAAAGTCAGCAGGAGTTGGCTTGCAATTTTCATGGGCCCATTCCTCTCTGATGCAGCTGTCTTATGAAATCCATGTGCATAAAAGTTTTCTACTCTGAAAGCAGCAAATAATCATATCATATTCATCAAGTCAGAAAGTCTCATTTATTTTATAAGAAAACATGTCAAAAAATGTATGGCTTTAACAAGTTGAACTAAATACTCTTCTGATTTGTGTGATCCTGTGCATGAAAAAATGTTCAATTTGAATAAAGATACAGATTCATGTTACTTTAGGCTCAGTTGACCTTTTTTTGAACAACTTTTATCAGCAGATGATCGTGAACAGAAATAATCACTAGTTACATCCCTGCCATTATAAAAGGCCCTCAACAGTAAACCCCATTGCCTTCACTGCATCACCATTTCACTCACTAAAGGGTTTAAATGTGTACTTTCTGCTTTAATGTCACGGTGTCATATCCTCATCAGATCATCAGTGCAGCTCTGTCCCTCCTCTTTTTTTTTTTACAACATGTCTCCCGTTGAAGGCAGATGAAGTACTTAGACACGTTATGGTGCTATAAAAATTCAAATAAAGTCATCGTATTTAATATTTCAGTAACTGTTTCAGGCTTCAGCAGACTTTCAATTTCTTTCTGTGATACCCTGCGGGTCTGGCTCTGCAGCCGCCCGCACTTCTTTCTTTGTTCGGGGGCTTTAAAGCAAAAGACTGGTCTTTAGCAAACCACCCGAAGAAGCTCCAAATAGTACAGTTTTTAATTTTTTATTGGATTTTTCACCTTACTCTTTAATTCACAACCAATTCAAAATATTTAAGGTCAGCTGACTAACTTGATTATAAAAGACTACCGAGACTTGGTCCCAAAAGTCTCCATGTTTTCCTCTAAACACTTTCTAACTATCTTGAATTAGTGTTTGTGTATAAGTGCTTATATGTGTGTGTGTGTTTATCCGACTGACCTGCAGAGCGCTGTTAAGGAAACAGCTGTTTTGTCCTGGCTCGTTGCTCAGGCCTTTGCTGGGTGCGATGGAGTTCATGGTTCTAGGGGTCACCAGCCCCTGCATCCCGCCTGCTCCGCCACCCGACGCAAAGTAGTTCCTCTTCCACGACATCACTACCTGGACGCCCCCGTTTCCACGTCGAGGCAAGGAACGGGTGGGGTAGCAGACCAAGCGATGGCGTCTATGTCACTCCCATGAGAGAGAATGAGGGAGAATGAGAGAAAAGCAAAGGAAGGAACGGAGGGAGGAGAAGGAGGGAGGCAGCTGAGGAAGATTGAGGAGATTTGAGGTGTCTTGGGTGGGGATTCGGCACCCATACAACCCTCCCCAACAGCCGTGTTTTTCCTTAAAAATCCGTCCTTTTGCTGGTGCCAGCAGCTCGCTTTTTCTTTTTTTAGCTCCTTGGATTTAGCTGGTTGTGGTTAAGGACATGTGAGCGTGTCCAAAGCGTCCTTTTGGCAGACTCTGGCAGTTAAATGGTGATTAGAAAGTGCTCTTGCTCCCATGTGGCAACCCCTTCAAGGCTTTCTGTTGCTCTTTTGCTTTGTCTGTAAGACACAAAAAAAACATGTTAGGGCAGCTGGCAAAACTTTGGTCATCAAGGTTACAAAAACGGTATTATGTATTCACAGATTCTTCACAAAAATGTAGAATCTGTGCGTGGGGCCGTGGATTTTAGAACAGGAAGTGTTCAGGGTGGCGGTGGCGGCTCAGTGGTCGGGTCGGTTGTCTGTCTATCGGAGGGTTGGGGGCTTGATCAGAAGTTTCACATGCCAAAGTATCCGTCCGTACCGTCTGTGTGAGATCGATTAGTCAATACTGATAGCCTCTGCCATCAGTGTGTGGATGGGTGAATGTGACATGTAACCTAAAAGGGCTTTGGGTCTTCTGTTGTAGCTCCTCTGCCCCCTAACAACCATATCTCCACAAATTCAAATCTCTCATCCCGTCCTTCATAGGAATCATGATAATCATCATATGAACGCAGCAGAGTTAGCTCTGGTAACATTGCATCAGGGACTGCTTTGAGAAATCTGTTATGTCATGTCATAATCAGTACTTAGGCACATTATCTCGAGCTTATGCTGGTTCAAGTGCGCTATGCAAAGCTTCCGATTGTGTTTGTGTGTGTGAGGGGTAGGGGGGGAAGAGAGGCAGTGTGTGTGTGTGTGTGTGTGTGTGTTTGTCACCCTACAGTAAGTGTGTGTGGGTGTGTGTGTACATGAAGTTGCATAACAACACAGGGCAGTAGCGAACAGATCCGCAGTGCCCCCCCCCCCCTGCCCTCCCTCCCTCCCTCCCTCTCTTCCCCTATAGCTTCCCCACTTTTTGGCAAAGCTCCCTCGCCTGGTTTTGTCGGGCTGCGTTGTCACCACAGCACCCCCGCTGGCGAAAGGCCAGAGGGCGCGGGGATGCTGCTGCAGCGAGCGAGTGTATGGCGTGGGCTGTCGCTATGGCGATGGCCACATTAGGGGCGATGAGGGGGCGGGATGGAGGTAGGGGCACCGTCGTGACAAGGATGGTGAGAGGAACGCATCAGAGCGGATGCTCAGAGAAACATTACGCAATATTGCAATGTCAGTTCATCCACTTTTCACACAGTCCCACTGCATAGTGACAAATTCCAACACTCTATCTATCTATCTATCTATCTATCTATCTATCTATCTATCTATCTATCTATCTATCTGAAAAAACACTAAAATTCACATCCCATATATTCATCCATAAACAAACAAATCCAAATTGCCAGAGGATTTATAAAGGGATTTGGCTGGCATGCCTGTGTGCCTTTTTTTTTCCACAGCCCAGCATCCTGAGCTTCTGTCTCAGCATACAGTGTGCGTGTGTGTGTATGCGTGTGTATGTGTGTGTGCGTTACCAAGTGTGTGTTCGTCTCCCGCCGAGCCTATGTGGAGTGTGTGATCACACATCCTCTCTCTGACTGCTCCCTACAGCCGCACACAACCGAGATGGCTCTGGCAAGCGCTGTTTTTTGAGGCCTGTATGTGTGCTAATGTGTGTGTGAGTGTGTGTGAGTGTGTGTGTGTGTCCCCACATCTTCGGCTAGTTACCATGGAAATAGGCCAAGCAGCAGGCACGCGGGGGAAAAGCCGAACCATGTGATTTAACTGAGAGACACGCTGTGCCGCACTGGTTGAGAAGGCACACACAGACACAGACACACACACACACGCATACATGCACACACACACACAGGACACAGACGCGGCTGGCGAGTGATGATGATGTGTATTGATGGTGGAGAGTTCCTGGAAGCCAGAGTGAGTCAAGGCACGAGTCAATCAAACTCCCTGACCCCGGCAGGCATAAGGAAACCAGGAGCTGTGGTCACAGTCCAGACAGAGACCACACATGAGAGTCTTTTTTACCACGTGAGATGTTGAGGTGAAGACGCTGGTTTTAGCATCCAGACACAGACTCAGCATTGATTTAGTATGTGTGTAAATATGTGTAACTGTGTGTGTGTGTGTCTGCAGACCTGTGGAAATCAGTCCTAGCGTGACTCTTAACTCGAGAAAGGTGTTGCAAAGTGAGGGCCTGACTTCACAAAGTGTGCACCTAGTTTTGAATATCGAATTTATTCCTCCACTTTGTTAGAAAAAACTGACATTATGACATCTTTACTTGAAAAGGGGCAGGAATTCATACAGGATAGATGTATTTTTTAATTTATACACCTCTTTCAGACAATTTTCTGCTTTTATTACAACCCCCTTCATAATGTTACCACACTGACTCCAGCTCTCCGTCAGTGGGTCAAACACCTGCATGTAGAGGTAAAGACAACATGTGGAGGGACACGTTTCTTCATAAACAACCACTATTTACTGACTTATACCTCATTAATCATGTCTAACAATGATCAAAGTTACATTTAATCTCCGTCATTACCAGCCGGTAACTTCAAATCAAACAACAGTTGTGATTCTGACACTACACTACATATGTGTGCTGGCAGTATAGACACTAATAGTAAGACATGGCAGCCTAGAAGCAGTCTGAATGTGTGACCACAGACATGCCTGTGCTGGTCACACTCAGATGGAGTGGTTGTATATGTTAACTAGAAACAGCCTCCATACAACTTGATCTCAATTTTCTATATCAAATACTGCCAGGCTGAGCTGTGCAATGAAAATAGACTGTATATAAAATAGACGTCATCTTGCTCGGCTCGAAGTGAGGCTGCCAAAAAAACTGCTCCCCCTAGTGGCTGGCTGCAGTACAAGTCAAAAACTCTGTCTCCCACATTCATTTGAATGGGGCTGCCGTCAAAATTAAAAAAATGAATACACACCGTACAAACAGGGTTTTACATCCAGGTTTGCTTTGATTGACAGCTGCCGTAGATGCAAATGGTGTGTAAAAAATGTCATTTCTAACACTTAAACTGTTTAAGGAATCTTAATAAACATGAGTTAGGTATGCACTCTGGTACATTTCATGTCAAACTTGTTGGAGTGGGTAAAAAAATGTTGCTTCCAGTATGAATCTAAATGTATGTGTGTGTCAGTGTGACAGCAGATGATTACTGGATCAATAAAGAGTCAGTGAGGACACAGCTGGGGGCACTGAGGACAGAAATGTTCTCATGGTTACCACCTCTACTGCTAAATGTCTCAGACCACTTCCTCTCTTGTGAACCCATTGCTTAATTCTCCTCCTCCTTTTCTCTTACATCCTCAGGTTTGGGAAGGAGTTTGACTAAGAACAGAATCAGGATGACACCTTGATGTCTCAAATCTGTTGTGACTGTGTTTGAAATCACGTTATTGTCCAAATTATCACCAAACGCATGTAAAACTATCTAAAAAAAATAAGTCGCTTTGAAAAAACTCTCTTACTTTGATCACTTACTGTTAGTCAACCATCACTCTCCACCTCCGTCTCCACACTTGGCCCATGAAAACCATGGACTGTATAAAAAATGGACGTAGTATCTGTAACATCATCCATCTGTTCCTGAGTGCTGTTTTGAAGCCAATCGTCGACTGGAGCCATATTGGCAATGCTGAACACGACCTAAGATGTCTAAGCTAGTGTGAGGTAAAGAGGCAGGGCTAAAGCCTTAACGCCGTCAGCGTCAACCACGTCCTTATTTGGGCAAAACTTGTAAGTTTAATATCTTCAAAAATACAGTTATAAAACAATTCCCACCCCATTTTTTGAACCCGGCTGTAAACATGTTTATTTTTGCTGCAAAGATCATCTTTTTTTGAATGGCTGGGTATGTGGTTTCCGGTGTTTCTGCAGCCAGCCTCTAGTGGACGCTTGATGAACTGCAGTTTTTAACACTTCCGCATCCGCATGGACTTCATTTTTTAAGACCAGAGGTTATCGCCTGGTGAAAACCAACATGGTGGCAGGCAGTTGCTGAACTCAAAACTTTATTTAAAGAAGCCCATGAGTTACATCAAGGTGGCTTCACTTCTACGGTGTATGATGATTTTCAAATTAAAAGCCAAATAAGTGCTTTAATTGAATTACTATTTATTGTTTTATTACTTATTTTTTCATTTATTATTGCAATGTTCTTAATCTATTCTTTTGTACTTTCTTTGATGTGATGTCTTCTTATTCTTAAAACCTTTTTATTGTCCTTAAATCCCTTAATTTACTTTTTTTCTCTATAAAACTGTCCCAGCACTTTATGCTGTTCAATTTGGGTTTATATTTTTTAACATTTTGCATTGTTAGAATTTCTACACTCCTCTCAGTTAAAAGTTTATTTTGTCATTTCATTCCTGCCATGCTTTGTTTGTTGAAGCACTTTGTAAACATTTGCTTTTAAAGGTGCTATATAAATAAAGTTATTTCTATTATTATCATTATTATTATTATTATTATTATTATTATTATTATTATTATTATTATTATATTATATTATGTTTAACTGTTTGTTGAGATTTTTTTATTTTTCCAAAAAAAATTGTCTTACCATCAAAATTCTGACTATAGAGGTACAGTCAAGAAACGTATGATGTCCATTTCTTATTGGCCACATATGTCCAGCATTTAAATACGACCACGCAGAAAGGTTTCTTTGTTTTTTCTTCACACTTAATGTGACCCAGCACCTTTCTCACTTCTAATTGGTCTAATTTGCTCCTTTGTTCTCCTCGTTATGATTCAATTCTCTCCCTTTCAGCAGAGGCGGAAACATTTCATTGGTCAAAACTCTGGCCTCAGAGTTGGACAGGGCTTAAACGCTGTGAATGACACTGAGTCTGTCTGCTGTGGGTCAGTGTGGCTCGGTGACAGTGACACCGGTGTCATGCAAGCTGAACAAAGAGCTGATACTGTCCCTGAGGATAATAGCCTGTCTCTCACTGTGCCTCCCTCCCACTCCACAGCAAATATAACGCAGAGGAGTATATTTTTATATATCCCTGTGACGGAGAGGGAGAACGTCTGCAGCTTCTCTTTCACAAACTGAGCTCTCTGTTTCTGTCTCCTTTGGCTGCACTTTTCTTCTCTCTCTCTCTCTCTCTCTCTCTCTCTCTCTCTCTCTCTCTCTCCCTCTCTCTCTCTCTCTCTCTTCCATTCACTTCATTCTTGCTCTCTCTGTCATTCATTCTCTTCCACTGACCTCTATTTTCCATTCCCATTCACTCTCTCCACTTCTTCCCCCATTCATCTCTGTCTAATTCCTCTCTGTTTCCAAAAAACTTCACTTCAAATGCATGTGTTCGCTCTCTCCCTCTCTCTCCCTCTCTCTCTCTCTCTCTCTCTCACACACACACACACACACACACACACACACACACACTCACCCACACTCACACACATGCAGTGGTTTCCCTGTAACTGGGTTATGTGTAACTTCAAATAGCCTTAGTCGACAATAGGGAGAGCCCAGAGTTCATCCTCACCCCAGTGCTTCTCCTTCTCCTCCTTTTTCCCACTTTGAGTCCAGGGAGAAGGTGTACATGTGTGTGTGTTTCGGCCCAGTGTGTGTGAACATATAGTGGGCACACGTGCCGCTGCATGTGTGCGCATATTAGCGAGACTGAGGGCTTTTTTTTGTGCGCGCTTCAAGGTCATTTCCCCGCTCAGACTCTGCAACATTAAAGTATACATGGGAGAACATACAGTACATGTAATCGCATCGATGCACACAATACACACACACACACACACATGCACGTGGACGCCATAACCTAGATGCAACCCATTATCAGCACGGCACATGTGCACAGCCAATCCTATTAGTAGAAAATATAGAGAGGGGTGAATATTTGCTTAATATTTAGACTATTACATAACCAGCCTTATTTACGACGCATGCTGGGAATAATGTGAGGAGAGAAGAGGAGAGGAGAGGAGAGGAGAGGAGAGGAGAGGAGAGGAGAGGAGAGGAGAGGAGAGGAAATGTGACGAAAGAAGACAAGAGAGGTACTGAACAAAGGAGAAGTGAGAAAGAAGGATGGAAAAGGGTTCAAAAGGGGGAAAGAAAAGGTTGGTTGATGAAGGGGGCAAGATGTGGAATGAGACCAGTGGGTAGGAAAGGAGACAAGGGTCGATGAGTGAAAAGGAAAGGAGATAGACGAGGAAGGGAGGAAGGGGAGAAGAAAATATCAAAGAACATGATGTTGGGGAGAGGAGATGGGGATAACAGAGAGAAGCAAAACACAGGACAGAAAAGAAGCAAGAAGTAAATAAGGAAGGGAAATAAAGGGAGAGAGGAAGGAATGGAAGAAAGAGGGGAGAGAAAGTAGAATAGAAGATAAGAGGTAGAGCATAAGGAAGAGGAGAAAAAAATTAGAAAACAGAAGGGTTTGAGGAAAGGTAAGCAGATAAGAGGAAAATGAGTTAAGAGGAGATAAGGAAAGGGGATAGGAAAGAAAGGGAGAAAGTGAAACTAAGGAGACAGGAAGGAAAAGGAGGGGTGAAGAGGGAAAGAATAGGTTAGATAAGAGGAGAGGAGCGAAGAGGGCAGAAGTTGAGGCCAAGGGGAGGAGACAAGAGATAACCAGGGGAAGGAAAGGAAATGAAAGAGGAGAGGTAAGGAAAGGAAGGATAAGAAAGAGAACAAAACAAAACACGAAAGGAAGGAAGATATTGGGGAGAAAAATATAATGAAAGGATAGGACAGAGGAGAGAGGAAAGGAGAGGGGTGAAGAAAAAGAAAGGAAAGGAAAGGAGTGAAGTAAAGTAAGGATGAGAAAGGAAAGGAGAGGAGAGGAGTGAAGAAAGGGAAAGCAGAGGAGTGAAGTAAAGGAAGAAAGAGAAAGGAAAGGAGAGGAGAGGAGTGAAGTAAGGGAATGAAGAGAAAGGAGAGGAGTGAAGTGAAGTAAGGAGGAGAAATGAAAGGAGAGGAGTGAAGAAACAGAAAGAAAAGAAAAGGAAGGAGTGGAGGAAAGAAAAAAGAAAGAAAAGGTGGATGGAGAACAAGACTGAGGAGAGGTGACAAGGGGGGAAGAGGAGAGGATAAAATAGTGTAGGACAATAAAGGAAAGTAAGAAGGAAAAGGGAAAGAAAAGGATGGAAACAGGAGTCTGCAACAGGCAAATATCAAGAAGGGAATAAAAAAAGAGCAAGAGACAAAGGAAAGAGAGAAGGCAAGGAGAGAAGAGTAAAAAAAAAGGAAGAAAAGCACTTACAAAGACAAAGAAAAGAAAAGGAAGATAAAAGAAAGGTTGAATACAGTACAACAAAAGAACTGGAAGTAGGAAGGAAGAAAAGAGACATTCAAGAAAGGGCGAGATGAAATAAACAATCACATAGAAAGAAGACAACAGAAACTGAGATGTAAGGGTCAAAGGAGACATGAGAGCGTGCCTTTCTTTTCTTCTCCTCCATCTTCATCCTCAGTGATAATCTCTCCTCTCTTCTTCACTCTGCCCTCTCATATTCCCGTTCGTGTGGAGCGACCCTGACTTCTGAGGCGGGAACGCTTTAAAGTGGAACATCAACAATAAAAGAACGCCGGGGGAACCACCTAAGACACGACCCGGGGTCCTTCACACATGACCACGTTGACAGAGAAAGACTCCCAGGATCAGAACCAATGAAGTGAAGTTAAGTGGAGTTTAATAGACTTATCATTTCATCACATGATGGTGTGTGTGCAGGGAACATGCAGGAAGTCAATGACACCTTGAGTTTGAGTTTCTGGAAGATATTTTTCCCACACATGCAGGATGGACTGGTGGTTCTCTAGGGCAGGGGTTCCCAAAGTTTGAGACTGGTGACCCCCCACTGTCCCTTGAGGTCGTTAAATGTTGCTCACAGCTGTCCTAAAGCAGTAATAGGCCAATCTAAAAACAGACATTACAACAACTCAAGAGAACAACAGCCAAACAACCAGGGTTTATACTATAGTCATTTTAAAAGGCTAGAATAGATAATCAGATGCACAAGTGAGGCCTGTGAGCTTCATATTAGCCTAGGAGCCTAAGATCATTAAAGTTGCAGGTCTTCAGAAATTAGTCCACCTCTGACACGTGTCTGTGTTTCCTGTCCTGCTGCTACTGATGCTTTTGTTATCGTTGACCTCAGGGGTCATGTGGCGACAAAGACAAACAGAGAGCGAATGACTCTTTTTTCATCTGCTATGTTTTTACCTCAAGTTTAACCACCACTTTTGTATATTTTTACAATAGAAAATATACTTTTTTTTAAGTTATATTTTTGGGGCATTTTTGCCTTTAACAGACAGGACAGCTGAAGAGAGACAGGAAATGTGGGGATTAGAGGGTGGGGGAGGACATGCAGTAAATGATCCAAGGCTGGAATCGAATCTGCGACCTGTGCTACAAGGACTATAGCCTCTGTATATGGGGCGCAAGCTTAGACCACTAGTCCAACACACCCCAAAAATATGAAGTTTGAACACCTTAAAATTTGTACTGTTTTTGGGAGACATCTCTCATCGGGTCCTGATCTCCACTTTGCAAACCTCTGCGCTAGAAGCTGTTTGTCAAAATTTGAAATACTCTGTTATTGTCTGTTTTGATGCCACCTGCTTTAAAATAATTCAACTTCTGATGTTTTTAAGTTTAACATTAAAAAGAAGACTACTGAAATAATGTCCAAAATACAGCAACATTAAGAGAAAGTTCTAAATTACACACAGAGGTAAAATTCCCTACAAACACACTCCACAACACACTTCTTTCATTTCAGTGACGTTTACTGTGTACACACACTTTAGGTGCCTTTTCTTCTGTGGTTTTAAAGAAGCTATCAATACTGTTGGTGTTTTCTTTTTTACTTGTATTGTGCCAAAGTTGAACTCCACTCCAGAGTTAGTATGTTTTTGCAATGAAAAAATGCAGTTTTTTTATCATAGAGCAAAATTAAGAAAACAAAAAAAGATTAAAGTGACGCCAGTTTGTCTCAGCGGTTAAAGGGATAGTTTGGAATTTTTATTATTTATTATTACCCCCCAGAGATCCCGGTCAGCTCGGTTCCCGTTGTTAAAAAAATGTCTGGAGCTTGGCCATGCAGACGACGTCAACTCTGCCTTGTGATTTAGAACATTTTGAGAAACTGACACAAACACTATGTCAGTGTAAAGCCTGATTTATACTTCTGCGTCAAATCGACGCCGTAGCCACGCCATAGGTCTGTAAAGCTCCCATACTTACGCAGAGACCTACGAACATAGCTAATACACACCTCCTCCAAAATGTAACTACACATCGAATCGATGCGGACCGCAAGCCCTGTGATTGGTCCACTCTGCAGCATTGTATTTCCTGAATTTACAGCACTTCCGGGATCCCGGACATCGGCCACACATCGGCCGTGTATTTCATCTCCCCAGAAATCCCCTCCTTATTCTTCCCTGTAATCATCTGTATGATAAACAACAACATGTATCAGCTGTAAATTAACATAATGCGCTCTGATTCGCTGTGAAAAAACTCAACTGAAAACGTAGCAGGGCCGGAAACAGATGACCCGACTATCACAGAGACCACACTGCCCTCAAGCGTTCCAGGTCAGTATTGCTGCACGTCACGGACACATCGATGGACAAGTATTTAGTGCTCACGTCCGCGTCGACCACTGCTGCTTAAAGTCAAAGCAGAAGTATAAACCAGCCTTAAGTCTACGCCACATTTTGATCACCGTCAGTACTTTGCTTTGCTGTCAGAAAGACCGTCTGTTTTTTCACTACTAGTGGACATAACACATGCGCCTTTTTCAATGTACCGCCAAGTACCAGGGCTAAAGTCCTCCATCCAGGCAGCCCTGTTCAGATCCAACCAGTGGTACTTTGTTGCACGATTCATGCCCAACCAGTGGTCCCGCTTCCCAGCTCTCTCTTCCCACTTTCCTACTATGTCCACTGCCCTATCCTTTAAATAAAACCACTGAAAGCCTAAAAAGAAAAAAAGATGAGTACAAACCAAAAGTTCAAATCCTAAGCACAGAGGCCTTCATTCAAAGCTCTGATGATGTTCTTTGTCAAATGTCAAGTTTCCTGGTAGTCTGCCAGTCTTTCAACCAATCAGAATGAGTGCTCTGTTTGGTAGAATTTGGCTCAAATGGGATTAATGGCAAACTGTTTTGCAGATAAAGTCAAATGAGTTTTCTCTCTAGGCTAAAAGCCTGTAAAACGAGAATACTGTAACATAGCTAAAGTGACAATTAGAATATGGAAACAGTGATGTGTAAGGACATGCCAAATATGGCTATTTGGAGTGGTGTTTTGGAGCTAAAAGGGCCATACTAAGGGAGGGTTGCAGATAAGTACACCAGTGAATAGAAGAAGAAGAAGAAGAAGAAGAAGAAGAAGAAGAAGAAGAACAACAACAACAACAACAACAACAACAACAACAACAACAACAACAAGCAACAACTTCCAGAGTTTCATCTCCAAAAAAAACTCAAATTGATGGTAAGTCCAGTTTAAATGTCAAGGCGACATTTCAGCTCAGTTTGGCGGGTTAAGGTGTGTGTGTGTGTGTGTGTGTGTGTGTGTGTGTGTGTGTGTGTGTGTGTGTGTGTGTGTGTGTGTGTGTGTTTGTGTTTGTGTGATGGTTTGTATTTCTCATGTAGTGGGAACATCAACCTGAGCAAGCTATAGATTTCCTCTCCCTAAAACAATAGTCTCTCCTAGGTTAAGGGTATCTTTTAGGGGTAGGTCTGGGTTTGAGGTTAAGGTTTGGTTTAAGGTGTGTTTACTTTTAATGAAGCCTTCAGGAGTCAGTGTCCTCACAAGTATAGCAAATAGGAAAGCAGGCTGTTGCTTAATGAGGGAATAGCAAGTACCCTACTTTCCCTTTTTTTGTCAAAATTCAGCCCCCCTTACGGTGGCCCTGAAGGATAAAATACATTTACAAAAGATCAAACACTTTTACAAAGTTGGAGACAAATTTACAAACAACGGAACACTTAAAATGTCTGAACCAAATTAACATTTCATTTTATGGAAAGGGAATGTACCAAATACCAGAAGTGATCCGGAAGTGAACGAGTGAGGGCTCATTTAGTTTGTTTTGATGGAGAGAAACCAAACAGAGATGGACATGGTTTACATATTAGGACATCCTCAGCTCTCAGAGAGAGCTGTCAGACCTCAGATGAAAAAGCATCATGTCTCTGGAAAAGCTCCGTCATATCTCCACAAAACCTTCATCACGTGTCAGAACTCAGATAAAACGGCCTCAGACCACAAAGCCTCAGGCTAAACGGAGTCAGGTTAAAAGGAGTCAGACTTAACAGTAAAAGTGTTCCATTGTTTATAAAATTGTCTCCAACTTTGTAAAAGTGTTTCATCTTTTGTAAATTTGTTTCCTTAAATGTAAATTTGTTTTGTTCTTGGTAAAAGTGTTTTGCTGATGTAATCTTATTTTATAAAAGGTAAAAATATTTTCCAAAATGTAAATTTGTCTCCAACTTTGTGAAAGTGTTTCTTCTTTTGTTAATGTATTTAGTCCTTCAGGGCCACCGTATCCCCTCTCAGATGTGACGGTACTGTAGGCTGGCGGTGATGCGGGCCCGGTAAGGGGCCAAAGTCATCAATCACACGGATCGAAACCGCAACGTTAAATCAATACCGGCCCCCGGGAGCGATGACAGCGGCGCGTGAATCCGTCTCGGTAAAAGGCTGCGGGTCCCTCGGCCCATCCATCAACAAGTCCACGCAGGGGTACAGTCCCCCCCGAAAACACGCAGTACGGGACAGAAGCCACGCGCGCAGTAGTGGCATGTGAACAATAACACCTGTAACTGCAAACAATGAGTCCGGACTACTTGGAAACCAGCAGGAACTTGAAGGGGAGGGATACTGTGGAGAGCACGAGGAAGAGTTGCTGCGTAGTGGTACACGAGACCTCTGATAAAACCCCCAAACTGACAAGATCCAGAGCAACAGAGTGAACCCACCGAGCACGCGGGAGGGACAAACGCTGCTCGCGCTGCTGCTGCTGCTGATGAGAGTCAGGGTGACAATGATGGAGATGAGAGAGGAAGATGACAGCCATCCTCCGAGACTGTCACGAGAACACATCTGTTGAGGATCACATCTGGCTGACACGCTGACTTGCCCCCTCCTCCATGAACACACACGCAGACACACACACACACCTACTGATGGTTTACTCTGTCACATGCGCGTGCTCCCGGTCTCTCTATCTGTGATGGAACCCCATGCCAGTGCGTAAAATGTGCAGGTTTTTTACTCACCCCGGGTTCTGTCGCCGTCAGTCTCCGTCTGCTCGCGTGTCCTACCGTGTGATTTAACGGGAGAGAGGGCGAGCCGTGGGTGCATCCAGCCCCCACCAGCGCCATCCAGCGCTGCGGTCGCGGCACGCCGCTCTCGCGATACTGTGCCATCTTCCAGCTCGCAGATGGAGCGAGTGTGTGTGTGACGTAGCGGTTTTATCAAGAGGGCTCGCTCAGCCTGATGCCGCCGCCTTCTGGGCACGAGGCGTAAAAACGCACAAGGATGGAGATGATGTCACCCCGTAGATGTTCATGTGGTCCCTACTAGAGGGTGACACGGGGGTGGATTTTCACTCCTGTCCCATCCTGAGAGGAGCTCACAGAGATATCAAGACTTTTAAACGTAAACTAAAAACGTGTTTAATCAGTCTGGCTTTTATGTAGGGTTTAACAATTTTATTACTTACCTTTTACTGTAATATTAATTTAAATGTGGCTTTATTATCTTAGTTATTTTAACTGTTATCTTATTCTATTTTTATTTTCAATTCAATTTGCTTTATTGGCATGAACAAAGACATGTTGTCACATATATTACATATACAGTATATGCATTACATATTATATGATATTACATACTTCATACGCATTAATGAACGATGGTGTCACCCATACAGCATATCTCTATGTCCTCACTTGATGCGGTATGTTTATAAAACCTTCACTTAAAATATTTGTATTCATTTATTTATTTTTATTTATTCATTCATTTATTTATTTTTATTTATCAATTTATTTATTTATTTTTATTTATCTACTCATTTATATTTTTAGCCTTAGTTTTATTTTCAACTCTTATCTTTACCCTTTTAAAATCTATTTATTTTAACTATTTGTATTCTTAATTTTGATGCTTTAACTTATTTTAATTTAAATTTTTATTATTATTTTTTTTATTATTATTATTATCTTCCCCTAATACTTTATTTCTGCTTTTTTTTTGTTTTTCAATCGCTGTAAAGCACTTTGGGTTGCATTTGATTTATATGAAAGGTGCTATTTAAATAAAGCTTTATTGATTGATTGATTGATTGATTGATTGATTGATTGATTGATTGATTGATTGATCCCACTCCCACAGAAAAAAAATATTGTCCCATCCCACTCCAGGTAAAATGACTCCCACTCCTGAACCGCTCCCATTTTTTTTTTTTTTTAGTCTTTAGGCAATACATTGAACTTGATTTGATCTTCTCCCCATTATTTTTAGATTACTTTGTGTTCTGCAGTTTTATTTAAAAAATACGGCAACAGGGACAGTTCATCTGTAGTAATATAGGGAGGCGTTTATTGCCTTAATCTAAATAGAAAAACTTCACTAAAGGGCAGAAAACATAAATAATACATGGCCTGTGGTCCCTGTAGTAAACTGTGAGCTAATGTACACAGTTTGCACACAATGAACTGAGAAAACTTCTTGCTGTCTAAGACTTAACAACAGTCCCTCTAGATCTTTGGGAATTAAGATATACCAGCAGATCACAGTGTGGCTAGCACAATTAGTGACATAAAACTCATACAACCCTATTCAAAAACAATGAAATATCCCTTTAAGAATCCCGTGACCCATGGGATTCCTGAAAAAATGTCAGCCTCTAGTCCCTACCTGTTCTTCTCCCATCTTCGCCTCTTTTTGTCTCTGCAGCTCTCCACCGTCAGAAACATATAAAGGACATCTGTTCAGCCACCATCACTGGAGTACTGCCAGCACCCGTTTACAGTCACAGCCTGGGCTCACAGCTATTCACAGAGCAGGTCATGGGGACATTTTTGAGTTGGTCAGTGGTTTTTGAGATAAAGCTGGCAAGAGAAGTTAAAATCACCAGAGAGCATTAGCCTAAAGCAGAACAGCAAAGTTGGCATTGACAAAAATAGACATTTAAATACCCCTGCAGTTCACTTCCCCGCAGCTAAGTAATTACATTGCTATCACAACCATGTTGGCTACATGTAAAGCTGCAGCCAGCAGTTGTGAAGGACAGGGCAAAAGAGTTATCTTAGCCAAAATAACTGCTCCCAGAAACTCTCATTAAAACGATTCTGGGACAATGAGTTGATTTTAAACTTTTATGAACATAATTTTAGTTGTAAAAGGCATCAACTGTGTTTTTTGACTATTGTTTTGAGGTCACAAGTTCAGCATTTTAGCCCTTGCCCTTTGTTTACTAAAGCAGGGGTTCCAAAATTTTCAGCCCACGACCCCCAAAATATAGGTGCCAAAGAGTCGCTTCATACTTCATTTACTTCATACTGCAAAATAAGTTTACCTCCATGCACATGTGGCTGTGTTTCCTGTGCTGCTGTGAATTAACCTGCTGATACAGATTCTTTTGTTAATTAACTCTTAGCTAACCCTAACCCTAACTTTAGGAGTCAACTGGCAACAAAGAAAGGCAGAAAACTAATGAAATGTACTTATTTGCAGGGTTTTATTTCAAAAGTAACTACTATTTTTGTCTATATTTTACAATAATGGGTAAAATAAGCAAATTTAGATGACTTAGATGACATCTCACGACCCCCCAGGGGATCCCGACCCACACTTTGGGAACCCCTGTACTAGAGTACGGAAGAGGATTAGGGCCACTGAAAAAAAAAAAGGGCAACATTTTTTTTTAAATTATTATTCTGAGATTAAAGTCAGAATTAAAGTCAGAATTCTGAGATCAAAAACTGTTTGTTTATTTTCAGTGGCCCTTATCCTTTTCCGTACTAGTACCCACAGGAACCATATTGTACTTTGTTGTTGATAGAGATGATGATGACGGGGGAATGGATTGTGAATAGCAGGAACTTACAATTTCTGGCACCGCTTTTTCCTTCAATGTTTTTTCACAGATCTTGTGTTTTTATGAAGTGGTGATAACTGGTGGCCATATTTGGAGATATTATGATCCCTGTCACTGTACAAACAAATTCTGTTCACTCAAGACTGTGGCAAAAAGCTAAAGGGAGAGCATGCCAGTGGACTTCAATTCTGTGAATCTGTCCAACATAAGTAATTCTATGATACAAGAAAACAAAGTCCTCTGAAAGAGATATTTCAGTTTTTTTGAAGTGGGGTCATATGAGTTACATTGCACTAGTACCTCCTGCTAGCCACAATGAGTGCCGGTGAGCTCTTCCCCTTTAATGAGAAAATTCCCAGATGACCGGCAGGCAAGCTAGGCTACAATTTTCTGCAGATGGGGACACCTCTTTCGCGTAATTTTGCTAAAGTTGAGAAAATATGGTCCAGGCACTCATCACGGTGCAATTGCATGCTCTACTAGAAAAAATTGCTGCTCTTGACTTTGCCGTCAGAAACCCCCTTTGTTTTGGCACTATTTTCGGACACACCTCGCAGACCTGTGTTCTTCCACTGCATGAGCACGGATACACGCCGATCAGCGGTTTGCAGTTTCAACATGAAAAGCGTGCAGACAATCTGTAAAGGAGAACTTTATTGAATACATACATTGTTTCAAGAGTGCAGAGTGCGCATCTATATTTATTCACACTGGTCTTGCATAAACTCAGAGTATGCAAAATCATAGTAAGACTTATGGAGGAAAGATAAGAGGCACACAAGAGACTGGGGAGATACTTTTCAAATAATTTCAAGTCATTTGAAATCACTCTCTTTTTAGTGGTAATTAAAGTTCCACACGAGTACATGGGAGCCTCAGTAGTGCCGACAGTCTCTGTTTTCAGTGTAAATTATGAACCGTACCTCTTGCTCTCATGCCGGTTAAAGGTGTGTTTTATGAGTTACAGTGGATGTGTATTCTACAGGGTACATGTACTTTAAATAAGCGTGTGTGTGCATGCATCTTCACAGGTCATCTGTCTCTCCATCGAAGGGGATGGTGTCCATGTCCATGTCCATGTGGATGTTGGAGCTGTCTTCGCCGCAGATCCAGCCGATGGGGGTGCGGTTGAATGAGGGGCGTGAGCGGATGTCATCCTGCAGGCTGGGCAAAGGCTCCGCCACCTCATCGGCACTGTTGTTCATCAGGAGTTCGAAGGTCAGTGACTTGGACACCTTGTCTAAGCCACCGAATGGCAACGCCGTCCTGGGGAGAAAGAGAGAAAGACAAGGTACTCATCAACACAATCTCAAAATGAAGTGACAGGTAACATTTCAGGTTGAAATTGCATGAAATGAGTGCACAAAACGACTAAAAAGAAATGCAAAAGATTACAAAGAAATGTCGAAAAGTCAGAAATCAACAAAATAAGGGTAAATAAAATCAACACACAAGATGCTGAATGACCACAAAGACACACAAAACAACAACAGGGAGATACAAAACACATATTATGCAAACAGCTTCAGAGGAGACACATAACCACAAAGAGACCTAAAACAACCATGAACAACATCTCAAAGTACTCGTTTCTTTCAGTCTGGATGTGTAACTCTCGTGGGAGGCCTTTGGGGAACTTTTTTGCATGTGTGTGTGGGGGCTGTTGTCTATTAATCCATCCATATATGACTGTTTATTGCCTATTCAGAACCATTAGTAATTACTAAGGATACAGCTGCTCTTACTCTGGTACTCAACAACCATTAAGAGTATTACAATAGACAGAGATCAAGGGTTGAAATAAGATTAATATAATTACATTTGTGGCAGATGCTGTCTTAGAGGTTGATATATGGTACATTCCCAAATGTCAGTCATGTGGTGCGCTATGTGAAATCTGTTCAGCTGCTGAGTAAAGCCTGGAAGCACAGGTAAGGAAGGAGTCGTCTTTACCAATGATGAAAGTATGGATTTATCTTAAAGGAGCACTCTAGTAATTCTACAAATCAAGGTTGGTTTACTGGCCTCAGATTGTACCGATCTGTGCTGTCACCTTGGAGAGGTTTTTTCAAGTCTACAGTAATCTTGGTTCTTATGGCTATCTTTCTAAAGCCGCTACCCAATATAGTCTCTGGGAGCAATCACCAACATTTTGGTGATCGCAGTAAGACGTAAAAGGACTTCGGCCCAAGTCTTTCTTTTTTGTTTGTTGTCTTTGTTTACAAATCAACTAGAAGCTTGAGAAGCGAATGAATGGCGCTGGTGTTAAGAGGTGACGAAGAGTGGATTGTGAGCTGCACCCACAGGAAGATATCTGCTTATCAGGGATGTTCTGAAGTGACTAACTTCCTAGTTCTTTAACCCTCCTGTTATGTTCATTTCTTAGAGACAGCAATAATGTTCCTGGGTCAACTTGATACGGGGCATATTTAATGATCCAAAAGTGTCCGAACCGCAAAAAATCCCAATAAACTTTTTTAAAATCTCATTATTAACTCCATTACTAACCATTTAAATCCATATTTAGTGCAATGGTGTCTTTTAATTCTTGCAGATCATGGTTCAATGAGGATAACTCACTTGTTTTTTATGAAATTCATGTTAAAACTTTTTTTAATGTACATTAAAAAAGCCCTAAATATTAATACAATAGTTTTACATGACATAGATTATTTTTTATTTTATTTTACATTTTTTTTTTTTTTTTTTTTTTTATGAAGTGAAGTTGATAAATTAACACGAGACACCTCTTCTGTCACATGCCCAGATTTTTATGCTTTATTTAGCTGGTTTGGAAGGCATATATTACTTAAGGAACCTCTGAATACCAATAGCATTTCATCCAGTGTGACATTAGAAATGCAAAATAATACTTTTAACAACTTTTAAACTTTAAAATGGGTCAATTTGACCCGCAACATAACAGGAGGGTTAAACAGAAACTAAAATCCAACTAACCGGCAAGTCTACAGGTTAGAAAACACTCAGAAAACATTCATTTATGTAACATTGCTAAACACAGTCAACATTTGTTTGTCGAGTGTGACTAAAAATAGCAGAGCTAGTACCACCAGCCGTAGGTCCTTCTTGCAGGCTAACATCCATATGCATGTGCTGGTTATGCATTGCTCTGGTCGAGTCAGCCAGTGTACCATCTGTGCTTTCTTACTTTTGGGTAGTAGAGCACTACATCATTATGGCAGTAGCTATGAACCAAAACTATCAGTGGGTGGCCGCGCTACAGCTTACAAATCAAAGATGGAAACTACAACATTTCCGTTACCAAAATTAGTTCTTCTGTCTACAGATTTAGCATTTTTAAGAGAGTGTGTCTATGGAATCATAAACTTAAGCAACTGATAGACCACAAGCTAAGCAAAAGAGTCAAGCTATCTCATTTTGTAACATTTATATTTTTTGTCACAACTTTTTCTATGTGAATTTTTTGATCATTTTATCAAAAAATGTTTTGAATGTTTTTTTAATTTTTGGGCAGAGTAGTGATTTCATGATACTCCTAAGAGGAACTTTCTGTTTGTGTCAGTTTTGGCGTCCCCTGTGGACAAAGTGATACTTCTTACCTCTTGTCCTGTACATGTGTTAAGACGAAAAAATATCACCCAGCTTTCTTTTCAAGAATCAAATGTATCACTCACTTTGAATATTTGCTGTAGAAAAATGTTAAAAAGCAATTTTTTTTTAGGGCTGACCATCATCTGTCCTGACACCTATCCCCTTGCAGTTTTTGAAGGCATTAAAAACTGCAAAACCGGAAGCATCAGTCTCGTTCCAGATGGTCCTCGTTGGATTTTTGGGTCATAAAGAGGACTCACTGTTAAAGTCAGTCTGTTTCATAACCGGTTAAATACTCCTCACAGGAGCTTTAATCTGCTCTCAAACATAGAGCACATGGTGCTAGTATAAAGTTGCATGCATTTAGCTATTTTTACATCCGCAGATTATGACTTCAACATCAGAGTTACATGGAAAAATCTGCCAACTGCCATTGTAGAGAGTGTTTTTTTATTCCTGGTTTCCGGTGACCAAAACTAAGCACTTACTTCCTGAATAAGTTCAATCTTAGAGTTATTTTTCTTCTAAATGCCAAAACGTTCACTATCTCTGTGTCTCTTTGACTGTTGGTTTGACAGTTTAAGTCTTTTCCAGATGAGTTTGGTGCATCAAAGCTACACTGTCAAGAGTAAAGACACTTAATGGACTGAATGACTGATTGGAAAAACACAGATACATTTTGGTTTTCTTCAATTAAACAAACAAAAAACTGAAATGATTGTTTTTAGAGCCAAGGAAGAAAGGTTAAAGGTTACTGCTCAGCTCCAATCTGCAAAGATGAAATGTTCAAACCAAGTCAGAAACCTTGGTGTAGTTATAGACTCAGACCTTAATTTCAGCAGCCACATTAAGACAATTACAAAGTCAGCCTACTATCACCTTAAGAATATATCAAGGATTAAAGGACTTATGTCTCAGCAGGATGCAGAAAAACTCGTCCATGCATTTATCTTTAGCAGACTAGACTACTGTAACGGGGTCTTTACAGGACTCTCTAAAAAGTCCATCAGACGACAGCAGCTCATACAGAATGCTGCTGCTCGAGTCCTAACAAGGACCAAAAAAGTAGATCACATCACTCCAGTTCTAAGATCTCTACACTGGCTTCCTATCTGTCAGAGACTTTAAAATCCTGCTGATGGTTTATAAAGCACTGAATGGTTTAGGCCCAAAATACATTGCTGATCTGCTGCTACTTTATGAACCATCTTGACCTCTGAGGTCATCAGGCACTGGTCTGCTTTCAGTCCTGAGAGTTAGAACGAAACATGGTGAAGCAGCGTTTAGTCATTATGCACCACATATCTGGAACACACTCCCTGAAAGCTGTAGGTCTGCTCCAACTCTCACCTCTTTTAAATCAAAGACTAAGACCTTTTTATTTGCTACTGCCTTCCTATCTTAGCTCATTTTAACTCACTTTAAATGCAGATTTTAAATTTATTTTGAATATATTTCTAATTATCCTTTTCTTTTCTGTTTTATTATATTTGTCATTTTAATTGTGCTCTTTTATGCTTGTCTGAATGTTTCCAATGCTTTTAATTTTTTAATGTAAAGCACATTGACGTGCCCTCGTGTATGAAATGCAATACACAAATAAAGTTGCCTTGCCTTGCCTTGCCTTTAACGTCATAGAAAGAACCAAGATGGTGATAATGATTGTGTCAGTGTGTGTACCTGTTGAAGCTCTTGTACAGAGGCAGCTCTGCATGCATCCTGATGGGTCCCGGCATGCTGGCCCTCATGGTGGCTGTCAGCTCCTCATTGCCCTTCATGGCCCTTTCCCATGGTGAAACGTAGTTGCGTATGTACTCCTCATTTCTCTTTGCCTGCTCCTCTTCTTTTGTCTCCTCCACCACTGAAACACAGGATGCACAGGAGGAAAAATAAAATGAAATGCAACATCTAAACAGAAAGAAAGCATCTTAACTACTAAAGAGGGAGAGAATATGTAAGAAGAGCATCTATGATTATACCTTCCATCTTTGGCATCTCAGGTTTTGGTGGGACTGGGGGTGGGGACATCAGCAGGTTCTCGAGGTTCTGCTGGATGTCAAAAAATTGTAAACCATTACAAACATATAAACAGAGCACAAGATAAACACTGTATGTCTCTTCTTCATTGATACCGTGTTCTCATTGGTCACGATGAACTTCTCCACTCTCTGCTGCCTCATCCTGAACATCTTGGAGCCCTTGTTCTTGGAGAGGGAGAGCTCCTCCAGCATTGTGTCCTTGGGGGTCTTGATCTTGGTGCCCAGGTCAAACTCAGTGGCTTCAGGGTCTGACTCATCATCTGGTCAGAGGAGGAGGAAGATAAAAATTACTGAACATGAAATTCCATAAACAGTGCTTGGGGTGATTTAGAAAGGGTGTCATATCATAGTTTGTCCAGTAGGGGGCACTCTGACACAGTTTACAACACTCCCAGCACTGTCTGCAGCACATGTAGCAGAGTACGCCAGCATTCAACCATCACTACCCACATACTCCCACATATCCTTTACGTTGGGATGGATGTTAAACATACAGCCACTAGAGGGCGCTCAAACAAACCAGTCTTCCACGGACCTTCCACCTGCCGTCCAACATCATACTTATGACTCCACTTTATTTGTATGGCTGTTCTCTGCTCCGAAGTTGGCTGATGAATTTTCTACAACAAACACCAAACGCCACTCAGATCAGGCAGTTCATTCAGTGGTGGTACTTTTGGCTACAGTGGAGAGGGATGACGATACTCCAACTGAGCGCTAATGGCCGTATGTTAAGCCCATACTGAAGTTTTTGAAATAAAGGTAAGGTTGTGTATTTTAAAACCTTCACTCTATACCATGCAATAAAAATATGCAGTCCAACCTGCAAAAGTATTTGTTTTATTCACGGTGAACACTTAACACTAAATAGAGTTTTCTGCTTGTTGTGACTTAGTTGCCCTTTTACTTCTTTAATATTAGCTTTATACTAAAAAATAAAACCTCATGATAGCATTTCCACAGTTCAATTGCTCTTGTTTTTTATTTATCTGAGTCTTTTATTCCTAATGTGTTCTTTACCTTATATTATGGCTGGTGGGGTGGTAGTCTTATTATATTTAATTCAATTTTATTTTATTTGATGGTTTGTTATTTTATTTTTATTTTTTGTATTTTATTTTCATTCTTATTTAATTTTTAGTTTTAATTGTATGTTTATTTTTGTTTTTGTTTTTATTTTTTATTTTATTTTATTTTATTTATGTACTGTATCTATTTTTTTTACATTTATTTTATTTTTATTTTTTATATTAATTGTATTTTTCATATCTTTAATTTTATTATTGTTATCATTATTATTTACATTTTATTTATTATTTTATTTACAAAAATGGTTACACTATTATTGTATGAAAAGTGCTTTATAAAAATAGTATGATTGATTGATTGATTGATTGATTGATTGATTGATTGATTGATTGATTGATTGATTGATTGATTCATTCATTCATTCATTCATTCATTCATTCATTCATTGAAACAACTGTTGCCTGTATCTTGATCAAACTCACAGTTAGTTACCAAATACAAGTCTAATACCAATAACACATTTCTCAGTTACATTATTCCCTTTGAGACTCTATTATTCATAAGAGTTAAAAGATATTTCATTTTATTTTTTCCTTTTTTTCTAATGAACTACGGCACTTTACTTCAGCTCTTTATAATCAGTTTTACCCATTAAGGAAATTAAATTGTGTCTTCTGAATTTCTAAGGTAGAATAAGCGATGTGTGTGGGACTGTAAAAGGTGTATTTTCATCCTCTGGCGTCCATGCTATGCTTGTTATGCTGAATTATAGTTGAAACCTGTTGTGCGATGTTAGAGAATGTGTGTGTGTGTGTTAAACCAAGGGAGTCATACGGGTTACTGGGCCAGAGTAATATGGAAGAAAAGGGCACCGGGGAATGTCGGAGCGGGTTTTCTGCAAGAACTGTTTATGGAGGGAAATCCTTCTAACACGCCGCCTCTCTCCTCTTTCAGTGATGGAGAGATCTGATGGATTTTACAGCTCCACAGAGCCGCTCATAAAACACTCCCCTCATCCACCACATACCCTCTGATATCACTCATAACACCTGGAGTCCAGCCATAAGCACACACACATACTTCCACACACACACATGCACATGCACGAATACATCTATAAAGCGGGGAGTTGGCATTGCAATGCTGCAGAGAGCTGTTAGCAGTACATCGTAAATCAGACTTGGGCAAGTGGGTGTGTGTTAAGCGTGTGTGAGAGAAAGAGGCAGAGAGAAAAACAGAGAGAGAGAGAATAAGAGAGAGAGAGAGTAATTGAGGCTGCTCAGAAGAGCGAAGCCTCCCATGGGGATATTGATTAGAGTGTTAATTCAGAAGAATGTGAAACTGGAGCTGGCTGCTGACAAGGGAGAAAATGGACAGACTGACAGAGACAGGAGGTGGACAGACGGACAGCACAGAGATGGCCAAAAGTCAGAGCGACATAGAGGCGAGGATGATGGAGAGATGAGTGGGCATTAAATGGAGCAAAAAAAGGATAAGCAGGATAAGCTCCTGAATGACTGACTGGAAACAAAATGTTGGAGAGATAGAGATGTAGCTGCAGAGGGAGTGGTAGCAAAAAAAACAACCAAAGAACAACAAGGACACAGATGGGAGAGACATCTACAGATTAATGAGAAATATGTGTGTTAGCTTATAGAATCACTTCCAAATTGCGTACACAGAGATAGGAAGACAATGGATCGTGGTTGTTCATGAGAGTCATATCTTGTGGAAGTATTCGTCAGTTTTAGCACTGGTACAAAATGCAACACATTCAAACAATACTATGAGTTCAAAGCTACGCTAGCTGCTCTACAAGGCTATCAGGCAAATAATTTATCTGAGCTAATGCTTACATCAGAATACTAACATGCTAGAAATTATGCTACAAACATCTAATGCACAAAGCGGCTGCCTCCAGTCTTGAAAGTGAAGCTAATGCGGAAGTGCAGTAAATTGCAATTCCTCATGTGTCCACTTGAGGCTGGCTCCAAGGTCAAAGAACCCCCATTAGGCCCTATGTTGAAACTTCCATTTTTACAGCAGAATCAAAAATGTTTAACAGACTGGTACAGAAACAGCTTTGGTCTCAGTGGCTCATTTCTTTATTCTTTATTCAAATGGACAGGGGTGAATATTTTTTAGAAAACATTTGTTTTTGATCATCTGATGGCCAATAGTTGTGCATTGATCTGCTATATAACAGCACGACTGAGCTGATAGGTTAACTGGTTGTAGCTGTTAGCTTTGAGGCTTAAGACCCAACTCAGCTCCATCTCTGACTGTCTCTTGGCTGAACAAAATTTAAGTTGAGCCAGCTTTTCCAATATGGCGACCGCCATCTTTGGGGTTCATAATTCTCTCTCTCTCTTTTCAATTCCCTCTATCCCTCTTTCCAACCCCAACTCAGTTGAGACAGATGGCTGTCTAACATGCAGGGTTCTGGATGTAGAAGCACTATGCCATATAACGTGTAAGTGGTGTGGTGATTCCCAGCAGCCGTACTGCTGTCACCCGCGGGGTGTTTGTAGCTCAGGGCAGGTTATCGCATGACAAGTCTCGTCTAAAAGTATTGTGTAATGCCTGAGCCGGCGGTCACGGAGTGGGAGGCTCTCCCGTTGGATACGACGACAAGGTGTTTCTCATCGAGACCTGTCACAGACCGACCACGGTCATGCAGTGACCGGCCCTGAGCTACAAACACCCCACAGGTAACAGCGGTGCGGCCGCTGCTTGTGTCTGAACATTGAAGGCTTATTAATAACGGTACCAATAACAATATCAATTTTAACAGAAGAAAAGGTGAAAAAATTAAACGATTTCTCCTTAGAAAAGCATTAGGCTGATGTACCCTGTTAAGGTCTTAAAATGACATGACTACAGCTGAATTATTTGGCCCACCCAGTGCAAATCTTAATGCTTCTCTTACTGTATGCCTTGAAAAGTAATTCTTGAAAAGTTTGAATTTGACCATGAAAAAAAGTGTATGAACCCTGAACATGAGTCTGGTTCTGCTCGAGGCGTCTGCCTTAAACTTGCTAAGTGCTGCAAAGTCCTCCACTCATGCTGGATTAAAATGAGATAAGATTGAGTCTTACCCTGTCTTGATGTTGAGTCTTTGTAAGGAATTTAACATAGAGTACGGTCAAGACCTGCTCTGTTTGAAAAGCATCTCGAGATAATTTTTTGTTGTGATTTGACACTATACAAATAAAGATTGATTGATTCATAATGTCTCTTTGGAAACCAGTGGGTAACATCACCGAGAATATGTCCATGGTTTATACAGTCTATGGTTGTGGTTCCCAAACTGGGGAGCTACATTGTCAGTCAGCTCAGTTACACCTCTAATTATGCAGATATTTGCATAACTCTTAGACTTAATTTCTTTGAAACAGATGAGTTGTAAAAAATGGAATCCCTGTACAGCATGAACAAACAAACATGTCAAATGTTGCTGTAAAAATGGGTGTTAATGGAGATTCCTCAGCTTTTTGAGCCAGCCTCAATTGGACACTCGAGGAACTGCAGTTTTTTTTTGCACTTCTGCATTGGCTTCTTTTTTCAGCATTGGAGGTTGCCGTTTGGTGCATCACTAGTCTCTGTTAGTACTGCATTAGAATACAGGTGACATGTATCACACAAGAATCAAACAAGTCAAAAATCTGTGCTTAAGTGTATTACATTTCTCAACAACGGACTACACATTGTCCTATGGCTGGCACACATTCAATGAAACCTTGATATGTCCATTTTATGAAACTTTGGTTCCTCCACTTGAATTCCAGTAAAGTTCTATAAGTTTGTGAAATATTCAGCTGCACAGTGACACGAACAGATGGTGAAAATGTGATGGTAAAATGTATTAATGCTTCTCCTTCATAAATAAAATCTGTAATTCCCATCAAAGAGTTATGGGAAAAGTGAAAAGGAGATGAGCATGTGCAGCATTGGCTTTTTTTATTTAGCTTCCTGGCATCATAATAATCCCCACTTAATTGTCACTCTTACAACAAACAACACATGGAGTTTCTATTTGTGGAGTAAGTGTCAAGATGTGACTTTTTTTCAGAATCTTACAAGTTGCGTTGGTCCGTCCACACAGCCTGAAACAAATATGGTGTGAGCTGAATCACCGTCTGATATTTTGTGTCGCAGCTAATGGTGACAGATTTGTATCTGCTCCACCATCTGATAATGATCAACACTCCTCCAAGAGCTGCCACATGCATGTAAGATATTGTGTTACTGCTTGGAAGAAGAGTGCGTGTTTGTGTGAGTGTGTGTGAGTGTGTGTGTGTATGTGTTCTTATTAAATTGTAGGATAAGGCCACGTGCAGAGATTTACACCCAGGCAGTTTAATTTACTCACACATGCTGTGCAGAAAACAGACACCACGGACAGAAAGTTACAATCTGATTAAATGACTCAGGAGACAGAGGAAGGTCGTCGAGGAATGTGGATGGAGATGTTTAATGCTGACACGTGTTGTGTCAGTATGTGGTTTAGGACATGTGTGCTGTTTGTGAGTGTTTTACCATTCTGGCTGATGTTGGACAGGTCAGTGATGATTCTGTTGGCCTTCCTCTTGTTAGAAGGGGCAGAGTTTGGAGTGGAAGGCATGGCTAAAGAACAGAAAACAGAAGACACTTAATTAATAAAGACCATTATCATCATCTCCATTTATCATCCAAACATTTATCCAAACATTTCTTGTTATTTAGGACTCGTGACAGGTCCTGGATTCAAGCCTCGCCTGCATTAGGACTCAGAGGATGAAGAGGAGGACTCACTTATTTATTGAGCAAAGCCTGGATTATAGTTTTTGTAAGGCCTTGGTAATGTATTCAGTTTCAAGCAGGGGCTGACCATAGACTGTATAAATAATGCTTATATCCATGACGTCACCCATCTGTTCCTTAGCGCTTTTTTGAAGCCAATCAACGGCTGCAGCCATATCAGAAAAGCGGAACTCAACCAGTAATTGTGTGACGTAAAGGAGAGGAGTTTGAGCCTGCAAGCCAACAGCTATGTGTTCTCGTCAGGGAGTCAAGTCAGTCATGTCCTTATTTGGTCAAAAACTCCCTACCCTAGAAGAAAATTCACCCCCCTACAGTGTGTGCCGATAGAGAGTTAGCTACGTAGAGCCAAGCCTATTTTGAACCAGGCTGTAAACATGTTTATTAATGCTGTAAAGATCGTCTTTTTGGAATTGGTGTGTATGTGGTTTCCAGTGTTTCTGCAGCCAGCCTCAAACGGATTCTTGATGAATTGCAGATTTTAACACTTCTGCATGGGCTTCATAGTTTGAGACCGGAGGTTGCCGCTTCGGGCTGACGGATGTGTTCACCTGCATGTGCATTTCACCTGCCATCTTGTACAGCAACAACTTCTGCCTTGAGAGGCACTACGAATCACGTGTTGAGCTATCAAAGATTTTACAGCAGATGCAAAAAAGAGCAGTTCATCGTGTTCGCCATGAAAAAGAACCATGAAGGAGAAGACAGGGACAACCTAAAACTTTAACAGACATCTATCCAGAAGGTAACGACAAAAATAAATAAGAAGCTATACCCGGCTTTCTTACTGATCCTCTGGTTGTGTAAGATGCTTGATTCTGATTGGTCAAAACCCCTTGATTGACAACGGTTGTTAACTTTCACTAATATGAGGAATACAAGAGACAAACTAATTGCACATTATGTCAAATCAATCCACGGAAAAGAGTTCCGGCACATTTTGCTTCTGCTTGTTAACACCATACACCATACGGGGAGGTAAAAACTCAACTCGGACTCAAGGTTTAGTGACAAAACCACAACACTGTCCACAGCGATAAGAAAAACTCAGATCAAATCTCTTGTAGTCCATCTACTTAGGAAGACAGGTCACACTGCAGCCAAAGCTAACATCTAGCTAGTGCAGCAGTAAATTTGGCAGCTCAACAGAAACTATATCCCTCAGGAGTTGGAGAAGAGCAAAAAGAGCACACCAACAGAGAGGGAAGTTAGATTGACAAGTCTGCAGAAACCCTGTAATGACATACATACGTATAGATCAACACATTTATATTTTTGCATATACTCCAACTGTTTTGTACAGTTACATCCCTGCAGTTATTTTCCACATGCAATATTTACATGGCATTATATTCACTTATAGCATCATCATACTAGACATTATTATGTAATCACTGTTTTGAAAGTCTTTGTTTTTGGTGTCATGTGTTTGTGACAACTTTGTTATTGTTTCCATTATTTTGTAGTTTAATGGTACTCATCGTTTATTTGCTCAGATACTTTGTTTTTTTTCATTTTTTAATTTTCATTCTTGATTTTTATAATTGGCTGCTTTTGTATTTTTGTTTTATGGATAATGAGTGATTTTAAATAATTGTTTTTCTTGTTTTTGTTTTGTTGTGTGGACCCCAGGAAGACTAGCAACCACAATGGGGAAACTACTGGGGATCCTAATTAAGAAAGAAAGAAAGAAAGACAGAAAGAAAGAAATACTACATACTGTGTATGTGGTTTACAACCTTGTGCAACTTTAAATTTTATTAATATTATTGTTATTGTTATTATTATTATTATTAGTAGTAGTAGTAGTAGGAGGAGTAGGAGTAGTAGGAGTAGGAGTAGTATTATAGTTAATATCTTCTTATTCTATTCAATTTTTTCATTCTTTCTCATCTATCACTTGATTTCCTCTGTCCTTTACTTTTGGCTCTTATCTTATCTTATCTTATCTTATCTTATCTTATCTTATCTTATCTTATCTTATCTTATCTTACCTTATCTTATACTATTTTGTCTTATCTCATCTTATCTCATCTTCAAATGACATTGGGGTCATACAAACTATGACAGCTGCAAAGGACAAACCAAAGGAACACTGGGACCAAAGCCAGTGTAGGAGGGTAGGAGGTTTGCTAGCCCAAAACTCAGCAACTGTTCGCTTGAAGGTACAGTATGTAGGAAACGTATTGTTTATATTGCAAAAATTGCATGCCTAAGGTGAGTCCTGGCATTGCTACATAAAATATTAAATGACATAAAACATGCATGCCATTTCTCGCTATCCACATCTCCTAAAAAACTCACAATTTCAATTGCGAAGATTGCTGGGTTGGGATTCGGAGAAGATAATATGCAGTCAGTGGCTCACTCACAGTACTGCATATACACAGTCTACATTCTAGACAACTTTAACCCTTTGCTTAGCTAGACATAGTAGTGTTCTAACATATCAAGCAGATTTGGATCGGTCCAGAACTAATGCCTGCGATCAGAAAATTAGTATTGTATTCAAGCGGCAACCTCTAACCGCAATATGGCTGCCGCCAACGATTGGTCTCAAACAGCTCGTCAGAAACAGATGGGTGACGTTACGGATCCTAAGTCCATATTTTATACAGTCTATGATTGTATTATGTTGTTTAATTTTGACAACTTTTTGTACCACGTTTTGAAACACTGCGCCAAGTGGCTAAGAAAATCTGAAGTGATATCACTCTCGTTTTTGCTTATCCATTTAGTTGAATTCATTAAATTCAGAGAAAGGCTAACAAAGTTGGTCTTCTCAAGAGCTTTTCAATAATGTATGATTCACTAAGCCGCAACAAACACACAAGCTCCCATTTTCAGCTTGTTTAACAGTGAAGAGGTGAGGCTAACTTTATTTAGGCTATAAAGTAGCATCATGTTGTGTTGTTATGACAAGTTAAAGGCTTGTACTTTGTGTATTATGCTATTTTAGGTTGTTTTTTCTTTTTGTTTCATGCACTTTGTTTAACATTTGTTCTCCAAGTCTACATTAATTGGACTTAAATCGATCTAACACTGAAATACAGACAGCAAACCAAATAGAAACAATCTTTAAGAGTCATTCCCAAAATGTTTATTTGCTCTCTCAGGGGTCTGGCAGAGAGCATGACAGAATTAGCAACAAGACCCTGACAGGCAGTGAAATGTGATACAACAAAAGTGCTTTAAAATATTTCACGAGGAAGTCTAATTTGATTTCCAAGATATATTTGCGTCTGATGAACTTGCAGATCACGTCCCAAAATCTACGCGCTGCAGCAGAACCAGGTTCCTTAATTAAGTTAAGCACACTTAAAACATTGTGCATAGCCCCTGCATTCCCCTTAGGACTCTAATTCCCAGTGGCAGCTCGCGTCTCTCTTGACTAACCGCCCAGATGGGGGCCAGCAGTATGTCGCTGTCTGTCGCATGGGTCGAAAGCAATTATGTTAGGCTGTAGGTGAGTCCCAGTACAAGAAGAAAAAGCTGGAGGCCTCGTCCACTGGGAGACAGTTAATGTAATTGCTTTTCATCCGCTGTAATTGAAGCTCATTTCCTAGCCTGGGATTCAGTCTTATGCGAGCTATTTTTATGAACACATGTTCTATTGCGCTGTGGTGAGTGGGGCTGTCACCAGCAGAAGACACGCACACACACAGATTTGCACTTAAATTCCTTTCCTCTTGTGATCAGTGTGAGTAAGTGGCTGTGGATTAAAAACTGGAGATTACAGGTGCTTTTTGGATGTTCTGGGAAATGCAAGTTGGGAGGCCATGGTGACTACAGGAGCGACGCAAGGGCCTGGCTCCTGTTACCGCCCCCTCAGAGTGAAGAGGTGCTCCTGTCCCCCACGAGCAGACTGTTTTAGCTCCAGATAAATCTCCAGGGGACAGCTGGGGAGGAAGGGCATCAGTAAGCACATTCCCAAATGCACACATCCAGTACATCCATACCCACGGACTAAAAACTCCACCACACAGGCCACATTCCTCATCGACCAGTGTTAGGTAAGAGCTGCTGGAAGTGAAGGAAAAGTGGTCCACTAACTTGGGACCATTTAGTCAGATTCATTTCAACTGATATTTAATGAACGACGCACTCTAGAAATCATGAATCCTGAAGGTAACGTTCAAAATACTCATGATTCAAGGCACATTTTTGATCACACTCCTAAGTTTAGGATACAAACTTATAGTACGTACATAACACCATGTTGAACGTCTGCCTCTGGTTCACTCATTCACTAATTCATCCACATACACAGAGGCCTGTCTGCAGAGGATCAAGCTTTATTTGACTACCAAGACAGCAGATATTCCATTAACATTTCGACTTCTTAATCCCTTTCAACTTCTCTTATCTCTTACCTAAGACTCAGGTATCCACAGGAAGTCACAGGTCCCAGAAGGTCCCAGAACAGGGAGAGGAATACGGATCCCCAGGTAGATTTGAGTCCTAAAGTTGGTATTGTTGTGCCTGCCCTCTTCTTCGCCACAGAGAGACTGAAACCCTATCAGCAGGGCTGCCCCAGTGCTATGGACAGGGCCTGATGGGTGGGAGGAGGAGGGGGAGTTGGGTGAGTAGGGGGTAAAGCAGAAGGTGGGTGTGGTGTTTAAAGGTTAGATGAGTGATAATTGGAACCTGGTAATGATTTTTGTCAGTAACAACATACTGTGTTACAGAGAACCACTGACACAGCTGGAATAAAACTTTAAATATCAAAATATATAACACGTGTGTCACCTCTTCTCTTGTTGTACATTCGGGACTGACACCACAATTTTACATTTATATTTGTTATTATCCTTTTTTTAAACGCCTTATTTTATACAGAACAATACAGGAGCAACAGCATGGTAGACTATTTAGGGCCTGTGTCCACTAAGTGCATTTTTTTTACCGTTAGTGCCCATGACCTCAATGTCAGAGCACTTCTCACCAGCAGTTTGTAACAGTCAATACTAGTTGTTGTAATACTGCTGCAGTACCAGGTAGTGCCTCAAGGTGGTGCCACCTTTCTGTTTTGGTTTCCTATTACAGCCAAGTTGCTACTCTCTGAAACCGCAGTTGTTGTTACATCCCGACCGAGAGAGTACACTATACTGAGTTAGTGTATGTTCTGCCTATTTTCTATTTGCAATGTATGATATATGAATATATATTTCTGTGGAGACTGGGCATTATAAAGACTGTTCATTTCTGTACAATAAACTGCCGTGTGGAGATCCCCACTCTGCCATCTTGAAGCTTTCTGATAATACCTCGCTATCTTGGATAGACTGCTAAGACCAACAACGACATTTCACATTTCTTTTCATGAAATGGAAAGAGTAGGGACAACACTTCTTGTTTCGGATTGGCCAGAACCTGACAGCTCAACGTCATTTCCCGTTTTTATAACTAGTAACTAGAGTCCTTGCATGCCTTCAATGATATAGTTAAGGGTTCAAATCATGGACAGAGACTTATTTGGTGATAAAGATGAAATGTTTTCATCACAAGGAGACGAGCTGTGCTTTTAAAGTACCATTAAGATATAAATGAAATTATCTTAAGAGACAAGCAAAGGCAAAGTGGGCAGGTCTGCTGCCTCTCAATGCAAGGGTTCTGGGTTCAAATTCCAGCAGGGAAAAACTTTCCTCACACTAAAGTTTAAACTGTGCTTTTGAAGTACAATATCCAAATGGTGGAATGAAAAGACCTACAAAAGTAAGCTTATTGAGGCAGCTCTGTGATGTTGAGGATAGGCCTGCTACCTTGCAATCGGATGGTTCTGTGTTCAAATCCCACTGTCGGCTTCCAATGTGAGATGGAAATGAACCACTTTCCTCACAATGTGCATGAGATTTACTTTTAAACTACTACCCAAAAAAAAGTAAATGAAAAGACCTAAAGAGGCAAGTACTGCAAAGTTGCCCTGTGGTGTGGTTGACAGGCCTGCTGCCTTTCAATGCTAGTGTCATGGGTTTGAATCCTGGTGCGGACCGTCCATGGGAAGTGGAAATGAAACACGTTTCTCACACTTCAGTTCAAACTCTGCTTTTGAAGAACAATATCCAAATCGGCGAATGAAAAGATCTACAAAACTGAGCTCATTGAAGCAGCTCTGTGGTATTGAGGATAGGCCTGCTACATTGCAATCTGATGGTTCTGGGTTCAAATCCCACTATGGGCTTCCAATGTGAGATGGGAATGAAATACTACAATACAGTTGTGAAATGAAAAAACCTACAGAGGCAAGCACTGCAACGTTCCCCTGTGGTGTGGTGAACAGGGCTGCTGCCTTTCAATGCATGGATCCTGGGTTTGAATCCAGACGTGGAATGCCCATGGGAGATTGAAATTAATCATTAATTTCATCTCTTGAAACAGAATCTGTTGGTAACCTGACAGCTAACACAAGAGAACAGAAAACATCTTTCCAGCAGTTACTTTCTTCTCCTGTCACTTAGTTCAACGTGCCTCGGGTCATTTATGCTTTTATTGATGTGTATTCCTCCCCCTCTTATCGTCTCTGTTTACATCCTCCACCAACAAGTAAACCTTTGGGTATGATTTGCAACTTCATGCCTCGCTTGTGCCTGTCAGCTGTTATTGCAGTATCATCATGTCAGTCAGTTTCTTGTCAGTCCCCTGACAAGGTGTAATGGCACAATCGAGGTGGGAAATGGAACCTCTATATTTCTCCACTGTGTGTGTCACTGTAAGTTTGGGTAAGGTTTGGTTTTGGTAGTAAACAAACCTCTTTTTGGGCCAACTGGGAAGGATTGATCTTCCCCAAAAGCAAGACTCCCTTCCGTTTTTGTGGATCAAACTGGAAAGAAAAGGTTTATATATATGGGCATGTTTGCCTTTAATGGACAGGACAGCTGAGGAGAGACAGGAAATGTGGGGAGTAGAGAATTGGGGAAGACATGCAGCAAAGGGTTGAGCCTGGAATCGAACCTGCAACCTCTGGTCAGCAACTTCACTGTTTTGATTTTAATCTTAAAATTACAAAGTACATAAACATAAACTTGTTTTTCTACCATCTAAAGAGGCACTTTTAGTGAAAGCAAGCCATTAGCAACTAGCTAGTAAGTTATTTGGTTTGATTTGGCCCGACAGCGAACCAGAACCAAACTCAAATAAACAGAACCAGAACCGGAACTAAACTCAAGCAAACGTAACCAGAACCAACTCAAGCAAACAGAACCAGAACCAGAAACAAATTCAAGCAAACAGAACCAGAACCAACTCAAACAAACAGAACCAGAACTAAATTCAAGCAAAAAGAACCAGAACCAAACTCAAGCAAACAAAACCTGAGGGTTAGGGTTATGATTAGGGTTAGGGTTATGATTATGATTACGGTTAGGATTAGGGTTATGATTAGGGTTATGATTAGTGTTAGGGTTATGATTAGGGTTATGATTAGGATTATGATTAGGGTTATGATTAGTGTTAGGGTTATGATTAGGGTTAGGGTTATGCTTAGGGTCAGGGTTAGGTTGATGAAAAAGAAACTTTTCTGGAAAAAGAGGCCTAGAACACAACACAGCCAAATAATAACTACATATCACCACAGCATACGGATGTGAGAAACATTTGAATGATGTGTATTTATTTTTTAAAGTTTGACTGCTCCCCCATTCAAATGAATGGGGAGACGGATTTTTTGACCTATACTGCAGCCAGCCACCAGGGGGCAGACACACTGCTGAAAGCTTCACCACCAGGGGAGCATCCGGCTCCCCTGGTGGTGAAGCCACATGGCCACCATGCTGACCAATCAAAACAAAGTTCTGCTGTGAGCAGAGCTGGGGCTGAGCACTGTGAGAGCTAAGCAGCAAAAGGAAAACTGCCTGTAGTATATGCCATAAATCCAGCCTCCCTCATGCTAACAGATGGAAAATAGGTCGAACTTATAACTAATAGTTATATGATTTTAAAACAACGCTGGTTGCTGGGCAAAATTAACGTCTTCACCAGTTGTACAAATATTTGTCCCTTTGTTGTTGAGACATTTCACGTAAAGCCCCAATCTAGTGGTTTGGCAAGACTGAGGCTTTGTCATTGATTAAAAAAGTGATTAAACTCAATCACAGAAGGAAGCATGAATTTCGGTACAAATTTTAGTTGCCAATCCACCAGAAAAAGGCGGACGAAATTAGCTCAAAGAATAAGTGGAAATCAAGCTTCTGGGGGCACAAGATGTCAAAGTCAGAGGATCAGTAGGATTCATTCTTTTGAAACCATGCATGTCTGTAGAAAAATTCATACCAATCCATCTTGTAAATGTCAAGATATTTCAGTCAGGATAAATTTGACAAAGGATCAACTGAGCAATTTTGCAGCAGAGCTTGCCACTAGCACTGATAACAATCACTCGTGTGGTGTGGTGGTCTTGAAATTGGATGAGCCATGTGGCCTTGGTACAGATGTGTGTTGAAGCTTGGCAATAAATCCATCAGGGCAGGAAACTCCCAGTTTGAAGGTTTATTACTGTGCTGGTTCATCACAATTAACCTTTTAATATTACTTTTGCAAGCAGCGCAGTTCAGTTAATGTGATACTGAACAGGATAAACAAATAACATAATGATTTCCAAAGCAAGAATCTTAAAATGATGAATGCACATGACGGTGAGAATGACCATTTAGTTTCTGACCCGCCCCTTGACCTTCGACCCCAAACACTCGACTCCCTTGACCCAGAAACACGGTGTGATCAAAGAGCGTATTTGGCAGAGCAGTGGGATGAGACAGGATGTACCAGGTAGCTCTTCACTCTCAATCACATCGTAAAAAGCCATCAGAATTAAGAGTTTAGCACCGTGCCAAATAGCTCGAGATTAACAGCTCCAAAAATAGGTAAAATGGGATGTGTGTGTTTGATTCTGTGGGTGTGCGAGCAGGAACTGGGCAAGAGAGGAGCTAACAGAAAAGAAGGGAGAGACCAAAAGAGACAGAACTGCAGAACTAATTTGATAATTAAGCCAAGAGCAGAAAACAGTCAATCCAGTCATTACTAAAAGTGCAGTTACAGCTTTTATATGTTTCTAAAATCCAATGACCCAGTTTGTAGGAAAGTGCACGCATCAGAGATTTGTGTGTGTGTTTTACCTTCCACCAGCACAGCAGCTAAGCTTACCAGTGGGCCTGAACTGGACTAAAGTTAGCAGCCAAAGTTAGCGCCTGTCTGTCACCTGATGCCTGTCAAGGGTCAGAGGTTATATTCCTTTCTGTGGTCATGGTTGGGTTTCACAGGTCTGGGGACATCAGGTGGCTGTCATTAGACTTCTTTTAAATGAAGACCAACGATTTAATCAGGAGGTTTTGAAAGTAGATGAACAGATATTGAACATTAAATTAAAATAATTAAGAAAAGTGATGCATTTATTTTAAATTATTAATATTTTCTCTTCCCTTTGTACCAGATTAACACATGTATTGTGTTAGGTATTCTTTAGGAAATTAATTTAATGATATAAACAGGTAGGATTTAAAACTGAACACATTTTTCCCCTTCATGTTTAGGCAGACTAAATTCTATAACAAGGCAAGGGAGCAAGCCATAAATACTGTGGTGCATCTCGTCTGGATGGCAGATCCTACAGTGCCTCCATGTGGTGAAAATTTGAAAGACATTATCTTGCTGCTTTAAGAATTGCTTTTGAAGGCTCTGCATTTGATCCTAAAACTCCCCAAATCCTGAGGGAACAATTAAGCCGTTAGACTAGTCAGCAAATACCTGAAAAAAGGGAATAGAGGGGGGAAAAAAGGATGGGAGGAGATGATACACAGGCCTGTTGTGAGAGCAAGTGATGACGCGAGTGACACAGGAAGAAACAGAGTGACAGCTGATGTGAGTCATGTCTATTTTTATTCAGACTCTCAGTCTATGTGGAAAAGAATCACAACTAAACAGACATGTTATAGCTTCCACATGTCATGTCAACAGATCAGAAATCAAGGCTACAGTAAAGAGTTGACCTTTTACATAACAGCTGTAATTTTTGCCAAATTAAAAACTACAAAAACAAAGCACACACTGCTGCATATTCATACAAAAACACACCCAGAAATATCTAACACAAATCCTTTTTTATATATAGAACTTAGGGGGAACTGACCTCATGTGGCTGTAATGTTAGACTTTGTCATATAAATCTAGGTAATTAAGCAAATCAATTTCTTTCTTTGTGGTTGCTTTCTGGAAAAAATATAAACCTAGCAACTAAAAAGACAATGACCAATAAAAACCATGACTAAAACCTGGACACTTATTTGACTTTAAACATATAAACAATAAGCTACTGTCTGGCTAATTTAAGCACTTCCTACCTAGTATTAGCAACAGCAACAAAACCATTTGGTACTTTAATATGACACAATAAAGATAACGGTAATGCTAGTTTGAAAAAAATAAAGGCAACTGAAAATTATGGGATCAAACTTTGATAACAGCTTACCAGTATGTGGCCATTTGCAAGCTAATATTAGTGGCAGCAAGGAAGTGGCTATATGCTAACAAAACCATGTGATACTGTTATATGATACAATAAAATGGGCATTATGATAAAGTACTTGCTGTTAGAATCGATTTTAAGATTATTCTATTGTTTTATAAATCTCTTAATGGTCTTGGTCCTTCTTATTTATCAGATTTGCTTTTATCATATGAGCCAGTGAGAGCCCTCAGGTCTTCGGGGAAGTGGACTTTTAATGGTACCAAAAGTAAGACAGTGAGGCAGCTTTTTATCATTATGGCCCATGCCTGAAGATCTGAAGGCTGCACAGAGTATAAACATTTTTAATTGCAAACTCAAGACCGACCTTTTTAGTCTCACTTTTAACTGAGTTTCATTCTCATAACAGTTTTATTTATTCATTCATCATTTAATTCAAATTTTAGTCACTTTTTATTCTATCTTATTTATTTTTTAATTATAGCATCTTATTTTCATTTTATGGTTTAATATTTTAGTGTTTTATTATCTTAGAAATGTATTTTATGTTGGGGATTTTAATTTCCTGTTTTGAGTTTTAACATCTTATTTTACCTCCAGTGTTTCCTCATTAAGATATCATGAGAGCGTTTCCTCAGTTCGGTCGGCAACTTCTTTTTTATTCTTTATTTATTTATTAAATTTTGTATTATTTCTATTATTATTGTTGCATATATTGTGTTCTTCGCCTTATGATTGGGGGGTGGGTTTTGGGGTAGGGGCTGGGTTGGGATTAGGATAGGGGGGTCTTTTTTAAAAAAAAATGTGTACAGCACTTTGTGTTACAATATCATTGTATGAAAGCACTTTATAAATAAAGTCTGATTAATTGATTGATTGATTGATTGATTGATTGATTGATTGATTGATAATAGTAATGTTAGGTTGGTAGTAATAGTTAACTTATCTAAAAATGTAGCCAAACTCTGAACAGCTACTATTACCACATCCTAGCATATAGAAGAGACAAGGAAGTGGTTTAATGCTAAAACAACCTTTATACAATATAGAATAACTAGTATTACATTTTTAGCCAACAATAATATTTGTTGGGTAGTAATAGAAAACATATTTGAATAATTAGCTAATGTTAGCCTCCTTCAAACTCATAGCTAATACAAGCCACTACTTTCACTGCAGTTGTCTCAGGCTAACTGGTTATCAAATAGGTTGCTTTTCCATAAAATATCACATTAGTCACTCTGCATATTTCTATCCATTTTCTATGAATATTAATAAGCTGCAACAGGGTGAAATTATAACTGTGTTTATACTACTTTCAACCTTAGGAAGCACTATGCACTTATCTAGACTGTTCTCCACTGTTGTCCCCAGTGGCAGATCATGTCTTCCAGCTACGATTGACTCGCACTGTCCTGCTCTACTCTGGGAATCTGTGTTCAGCTCTTGAGGGACCCAGCACTTGGTACTTTGGTCATTATTGTGGTGATGTTAATTGTTGATGACGATAATGGAAGGTCTTAAATTGGTTGGTTGCTTCAGTGTAGATGTTCCTTATTTCGGGAAAAATAAAAAATAAAAAATAAATTCCTTACTTATTTTTGTGCATTGCCTTTACACTGCTTGGCAGTACCTGCACCCAAATTGACTTGAAGCACTTTGTTACTCTTACTGATCTTGTTTCCTCTTGTCTAGATCTTTGCTTGTGTTGTTTTTGTTCTCATATGTACGTCGCTTTGGATAAAAGTGTCTGCTAAATGACATTGTAACATTGTAACATTGTAACTTAAAACACAACAGTATGAGGTTATAACAGCTTCATACCCTCCGCTTAATACTAAAGTAGAATGGCTGAATACTATGAATGTTAGCAGTAGCATGACTTGCGAAAATGCAACATTTCTAAAATGATATTCCTGGATGGCAACTGGTTCTGTAGGATGTTTACATATTGTGATATTATGATTTGCATTTCTAAAGCTCTCGAGCTACTGTCTCTGTAATGTCACTTCATCAGTGCCTTTCAGTCATTGCTGACCACACCTCTCTTTCAACAGTCTTGTCTTCACATCCTCTGTTCTTCTTTTCCATGTTCTTCATCAATCAGTGCAATATTCACTACATTTTAAATCAGTTTCCCTCAGCCTGTCCTTTCAAACAGCCATTGACACAATTTTTAAAAACTTTTCTCAGGCACCTTGCTACATTTCCTTTACAGTGTTCCCTTAAACTATTACATTTGCCAAATACAGTAACAGTGTCAACAAGATTAAACATAAGTGTGACAATGTGCTACATGGGTGATCTATCCAAACAGGTCATGTGACAAACTGTTGGTGATAAAAACATAGCTGCAGCCCTGCTTAGTGACAAAACGATACTAAAAACACATTAAAAACATTCCTCTATGTTCCCATAGAGCCATGCTTTCAAATGTCCAGAGAGCAAAGTTCAGTGTGCAGTAGATCCAGGGCGCCAGACACCAGGCTGCAGACCCAGGTTGGAAGTGCTGAACCTGGGCCTGGGGACCCTGGGCTGTTGAGTGCTGCCAGACACCGACTGAGGGGCACCAGTAGGACTGAGGGGACTCAGATCTGGGGCACTTTTAAACTGCCTGCTGGCCTGGGCATTGTTGGAAGACTGAAGGTGGGAGAAGGTAGGGATCTGGACTTGATTTGGTGCAGGAGATGAGGAGAAGGAGGGAAGCTGTGGGAGTGGAGCAGTAGGAGCAGGAGGAGGAGACATTGGGGAGGTGGCCCACTGAGGTTGGTAAGGTTGGGGTTGAGGTTGATAGGATTGGGGTGGTGGTTGGTAAGGTTGGGGTTGAGGTTGATAGGATTGGGGTGGAGGTTGGTAAGGTTGGGGTTGAGGTTGGTAGGGTTGGTAGGGGGCTTGTGCTGTAGGAGGAGGAGATGTGACATCAGGGCGCCACAGAGGCTCTCCAAGTGTCGTAGCTGACCGAGGAACGATAACTTTGAGGGCAGGCCCTGTGCTTGTTGGTGGTGGTGTGGAGAAGCGCTTTACTTCATACACCCGTGCTGTCTTCTGAGGACCGCTTGCACTTCCTTGCTGCTGCTGATAAGTGGAGGTATCCTGTGGAACCCCACCCCCATAGCTGAACAGAGAAGAGTTGAGCTGGTATGGTTGGTGGTTCATGATGTCAACAGCTTTGGCACATGCTTTCTTTGCTTTGGATCCAGCTTTCCCGGACTTTGCCAACTCAGTCTTCTTTTGGGCCTTGAGAGGGCAGGAAGGAGAGAGCAGGGGGTTGTAGTTGATCGGTGGGGGAGCACGGATGCTGGATGAGTATTTCCAGGTGGCAGGAAGAGATGGTGTGGGTGAGGGCTCCCTTGTTTGGGCGGGAGAGTAAGGTGCTGCAGCAACAGAAGGGGCTCGCTCCACAACATACCGATCCATCCGGCTCTGTCTTCGGGCAAACAGTTGACCACCTTTCCCTCCCAGCTGTGGCACCTGAGGAGGTGCCTGGGGTTTGGGGGCTACAGGAGGTGGCCTTGGTCCCTTCTGAGCTTGCAAAAAGTTGCAAGCCTCCGCACCAAGCCTAAGCCAGTCCTCTTCAGGCCCTGATTCATGTCCGGTCTCCCCACTTGGTGCGACTCCAGATTCACCACCTGGGGTTCTCTCAAAACGGTCATCCATGTTCTGGACCATCGACATTAAGTCAGGGTTAGGGGAAATATCTTTGTTCTGGACTGAACAGAACATTGGCTTCTTGTTACTTCGACGACGGGCATCATGCAGGATGCCGGTGCGAGCAGCAGGGACAGAGATGCGCTGCTCTCGTGTCCCCAGTGAATCAGCCACAGGAGCTTGTGGGGTTGATGCAGCTGTCATGACAGCATGGGGACCAGCAGTCATTGTTGTGTTGATGTAGGGGTGCACTGGTGGAGATGTAGCAGGTTGGGTAGGAGGGGGAGGAGGTGGGGTTGGCTGGGCGTGGAAGGAGGCATGAGTCAGATCAGGGGGATGTGGTGGGGAGATTGAAGAAGCAGCAATGTAGGAAGGAGGAGGTGGATGGGTAGGAGACGGATGAGAGGTAAATGACATGGGAGGTTGAGGGTAGAGGGGTTGGGCAGGTGTTGGATAGATTGGGGTGCTTTGAGCTGAAGAAGGAGAGAACGGGGTTGGTTGGGAAGCATACACCGCAGGCTGGGGGGGAAATGTCGGTGGATTTATTGCAGGCTGGGAGAACGGTGCAGAAGACAAAGAGGAGGGAGGAGAGTTCACAGATGGGGTAGTGTTGCCATTGGTATTTCTTGGGGGGATGTACAGGGAGGTGCTGGACACCGCTCTCCTTGGATCTGGCCCAGATGGTTGGCGAGAAGGCTGGATAGTCATCATGGAGACAGCTGACACAGGTTTTGAAGCCATGGTTAAGGCTGTCGGTTTAGGTTGGGGAGGGCGAAACATCACAGAAGTTACATTTGGACGGGAACCAGTAGGACCTGGGGTGAAGGGGCGTGCGGTACGATTCAGAACACCTGCAGCAGGACTGAAGTTGGCATTTAGATTAGGATCTGAGTCAGTGAGTGGGCTAGGACTAAGATTAGCAGTTGGATTAGGGTTGATATGTTGCCCATTCTGGCTCTGAAAGTGCATCTGAGTAGGGGAACTCAGAACAACACTAGCCCGACTAACACCTACTGACCCCCCATTGGCCAGAGCAATAGCTGGGGGAGACATTGGTGAACAGTGGTTACTGATTGGTTGCTTCGTGATGCTGCTCTCCAGTATTGAGCCTTGCAAAGCTGAACTCTCCAGTCCTGATAACTCCAATCTTGGGCTTTGATTGACAGGGTTTATAAATCCTGGAGTCTGATAGGTTGAGATATCCACCCCAAAGCTGTGATTGGTTGTTGGCGTTGTAGGTGTAGTTGGTGTAGTTGATGGGCAAGCAGAGCTCCTCCTGTCCAGCAGGTCTAGATAACCAGAATCCCAGGTAGGGTCAAACGATGCTGAGAATCCTTCTTCATCAACTTCTGAGCCACTTAGGACTGAACTTCCTCCTTCCTCCTCTGTCTCCCCTCCTGTCTCTCCCTCTGTATCCCCTCCTCTATCTCCTTCAGCTCTGCCAAAGCAGGTCAGTGTGTATCTCTTGGCCCTTTGCCGGCGTTTCTTGAACATAAGCACCCCTTTCGAGTTGGGGTTGGGAGCATCAGTCAGCAAAGAGGCAATGGAGCGGCATTTAGTACGAGCTTCTTTCACCTGTTTCTCCACCTGGCTCTCCCCACGCTGCAACTCTGCAAGACAGAAACAAGAAAGAGAGAGATACTGGTATGAAAGTGCTGAAGGAGAGAGGACACAGAACAGAGACCTGGTAATGGGATTTCAGATGAATAAATAACAAGGCGAAGGCAATAAACAACAGAAACAACAGCGAGGTAGCAAACAACATAGCTGTGATAAGCATTACCACTGACAGACAGGAGTGTGTGTTGTGGATTTACAATGAAGAATTCCTGCTGCTCTCCAGAGTTGACTCACACCATCCTGGAAGGTTAGATCACAGTTTGTCCACACAAGTGTATCTCTACTAAGTCCAAGGCTATTTAAGTCCTTTTAGTGTCCTGGCTCACCTCTCATGAATATCATAGCTACATAACTATGAGGCCACCACTCATACACACCAATAGTCTATATAAACTATCTTTCATACATTGAGCTTACCAAGAAAAAAAACAATCGCTCACAATCCCAACACAAAGCTTGCTTTCAAAGTTCAGATATTTGTATTGTAAAAATAACGCTACCCCTCCACAAGATCTGACACAAGGTTTGACAAGAAAGAGTCTACAACCGACATGCTCGCAGCTCTGCCGGGCAGTACTTTTGGAGAGTGGTGCAGTGAGCTACAAGCTAGCACATCCAGGTTAAGAACATAGACTGCTAACTACAGTTGTCAGAGCAACAGCCAGAAACCTGAGGATCGCCGCCTACCCAACTTTAACAGATGGAACGTGGTCAAACTATAAAATTAAAATACACGTCAGATACTTTTTTTTTCAGTCACGGATTCTGTCATCGCAGTTAGTTCTTATCATGCTAATTTATGGGAAAGGGTTCAAGGAATTTATTTCTAATTAATTAATTTGATTTTAGGAAGATGATTGATTGACAGCCCTTTTGACTTATGGAGGCTCTACCAGATTAGCAAAGTAGGAGAAGATCAGTGATAAAAAAAATTCTAAACACTAACACAAGAGGCGTTGAACTTTCCATAGCCATGAGTGTCCGCTTCAAATCAACATTAATATCTGTTCTGCTGTGGACTGGACCAACCTGAGGCATTGTTGACATTTATCGGTAAGTTTAACGCGTGTTTTGGTTAGCGGAGGCAGTCCCGCAGCTCTACAAGCCAAATCACTTCTACCCATGCCCCGGTTCCACCAGGGAAATACGTAAGCGCCATAAATTGTAAAGAAAATTTGACGCCACAAGTGTTCACATACTGTTCACATTTACAGCTCCCCTGGTGGCAGTATAGATATTAAAGCTTGCCTCCTTCTTGTCAACAGATGGGACATGGGTCATGAAGTGTTCTTTAGAAGATTAGCAGAGAAAGGCAAGAGAGAAAATGTAACAAACAGTAAAACAAGAGCCATTGAACTGAAGTGTCTGCCTCAAATCAAAACAAGAATCTGTTCTGTTGTGGACTGGACCGTCATGAAGGATCTTTGACGTTCAGTAAGTTCAATGCATGTTTTGGTTGGAGGAAGGTGTGTGACGTCAGTCCCGCAGCTCCACCAGCGCATGCCTTGACCTCACCTGCCCAATATGTCAGCACCCATCAGGGAGGTATTTTGGCTTCACATCTCCCAAAGGAGGTGTGGAATCATATCAATATGTGTGTGAACTTGGATCCCTTTGTGTTTGTTCTCAGTGAAAAATGTTTGTGTGTTAGTCTTCACCAAATTCGCAGACTGATGTTCGTAAGAGTTCATGGTTTTCAAATGTTGTATCCCTGACCTAGTGAGCAACATAGCTCCAAAAAGTTGCTAAAGCACTATAGAATTGACAGATTTCTGAATTATTTTCTTAACGGCACAAAATGTCAAGTTGTGATGAGCGATCACACATGAAGCGACTCTCTCGATCCTAAAGTATTCAAGCTCAGAATCATCGAACACATCCGTCAAGTAGAAATAAAATGACATCGATAGTAATCAATCTCTGGAGGTGACAAAGCTCCATGAAAATAATTATCAAGTTCAAATTCAGAAGACAAAACAACATTTAATTTAAAACAGCCTGAAATCTACATTGAAGAGACTTTGTGTGTCTTACCTGCGTACACGGTGTGTGGGATTGTATGTCCACCTACATCTGATCCTGAACGAGATGTGAGGTCCCTCATCGCACAAGCGTGAGTGTGTTTGTGTCCTTAAACTCCCTCAGACCCTCCCACACACACCCTGTCAACTTCTGCTCTGAATGGCAACTGTTTAGTCTCTGTCTTCCAGCTCTTCTCTCAGAGCACAGCCCATGTAAAGACCTTTGTCTGCGTCCAGCAACTCGAAGCAACACATGATGTCAACCCACTATTCCTGTCTGTGTGACGGGCATCAAACACCTGTCCACTCTCTGTCTCATACACATCCACCGACACACAAGGACGGAAGACCCCACAGCATAAGATATTTAGACGGCAGTGTCATTGAGTGTGTGTACTTGTGTATGCATATGTGTGTGTGTGTATGAGTTCATAAATCCAATTATAGATTAAAGGAAAGCCTGGTCATAACTCTTCACTGATGTGCTGTTCTCCGCTGACACTTCACACCTAACATCAACTGCGCACACACAAACACACACACACACACACACACACGCAGATGCAGACGCACATAAATACGCCAGCCCCACCTCTACAGCAGCAAAGCCAACAATCCCACATCCAAAGTCAAAGGTTATGCATGTTGTGTGCTTTAGTGTGTGTGTGTGTTAGTAACGTGAGAAAGGGCAGCTCCCTGGACACCACAGTCATCATTGGTCCTATGGTAAAGCTCTAGTCTCAGTCGTTCTGGCCTTCAGGCTCGTGTACCTGAGGACAGATCTCCCATTAGTGAATCACAGCTCACTCAGTGCATAGCTATCTCATTCGATCAGCTGTGAACATTGTTACCCCAAAAGAACCGATGAGTCAGCTAGACAAGCTTGTTAAAACCTTATGTCTTTATAGAAGAAGGTCAACTTTGAGAAGTATTTTAATGACCTCTCTTGACAAATGTTGAATAAGAAGAATGATGTCAGTCTGACAACTACTTGTTAAGTGAGACATGGTGGCTCTAACTTGTCTGGATATAAAAAGAATTTGGCTTTTATGAGGAACAATCATTAGATAAGGGAAAAATGTCTAAGGCTGTTTTTAAAACCATCTACTATACTAGCAGTACGTACTGATTAGGCCAAAATTCAAAACTACCCGGATGTCGTACTGATTTGGGAAAATTTCTCAGTACGCAATGGACCAGTACCCTTGTGTAATGTTTCCCACAATGCAAAGTGCTAATGTTCTCCTTCTTTTTTCTGTATATGACAGGGGCACTCAGTTTGTAGGTGCTGTGAAAAGGATCAAACTCCATTTAAACCACTTCTTAATTTTTTGAATTATAAGTGGATGCTAAAGAAGAAGTTTCACTATCAGCTTGGTCGTTGTTTACGCCTGACCCAGCATACTGCAGAACAGAACCAACAGAACAATCATACTACATAATACCTTCAAACGCAGCATGCAGCATGTGATACACCATCCAGACTGCAGTGGCATTTGTGGCGTAGCAATTAAGTACTTAAATATTTCACATGTGGGTCAACAGAGAATACAACATGTCTGGCAACACCGAGTGCACCCTTCAACACCAAGCGGCAACCTCCGGTCTCAAACTATGAAGCCGATGCGGAAGTGGTATAAACTGCAATTCATCGAGAATCCGCTTGAGGCTGGCTGCAGAAACACCGGAAACCACATAGACATGAATGGGAAAAAGACGATCTTTGCAGCATTAATAAACATGTTTACAGCCTGGTTCAAAAATCGGCTTGGCCCTACAACGCTAATCTCTCTAATGGCACACACTGTATGGGGGGTGAATTTTTTTCTAAAGTGACGGTTCAGAAGATATTAAGATTACGAGTTTTTGCCCAAATAAGGATATGATTGATGTGACTCCCGTTCGGGAACACATAGCTGTTGGCTAGGAGGCTCAAATTCAGCCCCTTTATGTCACACTCTGCCTGGTTGAGTTCCGCATTTCCAATATGGCTGCCGCTGTCGATTGGCTCCAAAACAGCGCTCAGGCTCAGACTACTTTCCGGAACTTCTTCTGGGTGTTTTCCTTTTTGTGCTATAAAAAAGTCTACGCTGCCACCTAGTGGCCAGTGAAGTACAACATAACTGGACACACTAATTCTATAATACAGTACATCACTTTACCACAGCAGTAAGTGAAAATGACTGAAAATCAATATAACAAAAAATATATTTTTGCAGGTGCTACATATGCAGTACGTACTGCATACTATATTGGTAGGTAGTATTTAGCAGGTGGTTTTGAAAACAGCCTAATGCTAGAAATACTTAGTTAAGATATGATGTTAAAATAGTCTAATCTTGGATTACAGCCTCCTGTAGTTTGATGTTGGCTATACAGTCTGTAAACAGGATACAACAAACACTTTTATACTAAAACCAGTGTGCCTTTTTTAAAGTTATGTATTATTATAATGTTTTCTTTATTTATTCTATCATTGTTGTTTTTATATTTTAATTATATATATATATATATAATCACTTCTCTATTTGTCATTTTATTCATTCAATTTGTTTTTGTCATCATTGTTGATTCTCCCTTTTGAATAATGTGTTCTGTCAGTTATTGGGTTATGATGTTGTAAAAATATGTAAAATAATTAGTAATTAAAAAAAAAAAAATTTTTTTGAGGTTGATTGTGTATGTGCCATATTTGGTTGATGTCACAGGAACAACAATATATTGAAACCTTTTTTTAAAGGCGTCATTCTACTTCGTTTTCAACTGTAATGCCTTCAAGACTCCCAGTAAAAAACAGTTCTTCATTTGGTTGCTTGTTCATTCAGCAAATCTTGGTTTGTTTCCTTTACTTCAGGTTGCCGTGGCACATCCCTTTGAAGTCAAATAGCATAACGTAGCCCAACATAGGCATCCACACATGCACGCACAAACCATGAGAAACCTGTGAACTTAACACTGCAGCATTAAATCTTGTTGTGTACTGAAGTTGGCAAAGAAACATGGCTTTGAGGTAATTTAGAAGCCATAATAAGCTCTAATCAGTGAGTGTTGTTGAAGTTAGGATGCAGATTTTGACAGCTTTAAACAGGGCCAAGCAAACTGTTTCCAGGTCCAAGTGTTTTCACTGTGATTGTATGAATTGTATGGAAGCAAAAAGTATTATTTCATCATCAATTGAGTGACTCATTCAAATCTCATCTTGAATGTGTATCCCTTAAAAAGCAGCATATGCTTGTGATGCATCCATGACATGAACTTTATCACACTGTTTCATTCAAATACTACTGAAGAGATAAACAAGAGAAAAAAAAGAATATAAAGACAAACTTACTTTTATGTAGAAGTGTAAATTCTCTGAGTTCTGGTGCCTGAATCAAATCATGACATGTAATACATCACATTAACCTTTATCCCTACTTTGATCATGTTGGTAAATCTATTGATTGGCTTGTAAAATGCATGAAGGCATATATATTATAATTCACATAAACACACACATTCAAACAACCACTCACTCACTCACTGCATATTCAGCTGTGTGGTCTGTGAGTCAAATTCATGTGGAGACTGTCAATCAGAAGCTTCGATGCCTATAAATACAGCGAGTGAGGCAAATGCTCAGAATACTAAGAGCAGAGACAGAAGGGGGTAGGAGGAGGGGGAGGTGGAATACTTCAGTGGGTATCTGGTATATCTCACCCCATCACCACCAGCCTGTAAATGTAACCTGATGCCTCACTGAGGCAGCCTCAGTCATAGGGAACAACCACTAGAGGGCGATCTTGCTGTTGATTCATGCTCAAGCACTACAAACACAATCTGCAGCAGTTCTCTTTGGGGACACCGAGGGAGTCTTTGGAATTTAAACGAGAAAGAAAAACACTGCAGTAAAGACTGAAATAGTTGCATCACCATCAGAAATTAGAGAGGTTTGGTTCCTTTCAGTGGCAGCTGATGAATTGTCCTCAAACTTATAAGTTTAAATTAAGATCCAACTATAATTTAGATCAAGTTAAGTTCGTACCAGACCACAGGAGAGATGCAAGTCAGCAGAGATATAGTACTTTAAAGATTTTGATGAAACAACAGGTTACTGAAGGTGTGGTTGTTCCAAACTGGTCTGGTGTGGCCGGTGTTGATGTTGCAGTAGAGACCAAAGAGATGTTTTTCACAGGGCTTAAATCTTTAGCAGCAAGTTTGGCAGCACTGAACGGTTGGACAATATGTCGCTGCATCCACAAATGTGGGATAAAACTGTACATTGCTACAGGAAAACCACATACACACATGATCCAGAAACACTGGGGACTTATCTGCCAATGTCAAATGGACTGTGGTCTGCCAAATCCAAATTTGACATTCTTTTTGGAAATCATGGACAAAGCTACGGGATTCTGACATTTGCTGGAGATGTGACAGGAGTAGAGGCACATTTATACACATGCTTTATGAATGCAAAATGACTTTGAGTTTATGGAACAATGTAGTAGCATTTCTCAAGTATGGAAAACCAAGTTGCTGTTGAGCCCTATGCTTTGCATTTTAGGTGTAATAAAAGAGGGGGTTAGACTATCACATCGCCAGACTCTATGGTGTAGATTGGCTCTTACCACAGGATGTCGGATCTTGCTCAGACACTGGAAAACTAAAAGTAGCATCTCCTTTAATGAATGGCTGGGAGAAATGACTAAAATAGCCACCTATGAACAACTCATCTTTAAGCTTAATAACAGACAGGAGATGTTTTTGGACATATGGAGCCCCTTTATGGATACAATACAATATGGAATAACTACCTTTGTTTATGAGTGTGATGGGAGTGTGTGAGTGGCCACGATGCACTGAGCTCAGTGCTTTCCCTGTGAGAAATTAGTTTTGTTGATTTTTTGTATTTTTTTGTATTTTTTTTATTTATTCTGGTTTTTGTTTTTATTACTGTTTGTTTGGTATCACTATGTCTTTCTCTTGTCATTGGCCTTATTACTACTTTTTAAGTGAAATGTATTTGTTTTCTGTATTGTTTTATTTCTTACTGAATTTTGCACTTTCTTGAAAACAAAAAAAAGGAAATCATAGACGCCACCTCCTTCGCACTAAAGATGAAAGGGACCATTCGGCTTGTTATCAGTGCACAGTTCAAATGCCAGCATCCCTGGTGGTATGGGGATGCATAAGGGCCTATGGCATGGGTAGCTTACGCAGCAAGGAAGGCAGCATTAATGCTGAACAATACGTACAGGTTTTGGAGCAACATATGCTGAAGTAGGGGTGCCGTTCTAATGTCTCTAGAAGTGGGCTATTCTCCTTGTCGCAGCGGTCGCAGGCTGGACTCCCGGCCTCGGCCATTAGCTGCATGCCTTCCCCCACTCTCTACTCCCCACATTTCCTGTCTCTTTTCAGCTATCCTATCCATTAAAGGCCAAAATGCCAAAAAATATAACTTAAAAAACACATCTGAAATACGCAAGGTCTTCACTGAAAAAGGCATTGTCTGGATGGCAACAAGAAAATGCTAAACAACATTTTGCTTTTACAACAGCATGGCTTTGTAGCAGTAGAGTCCAGGTGCTAAACTGGCCGGCCTGCAGTCCTGACTTGTCATCAATTGAAATCATTTGGCGCATCATGATACAAAGAATACGATAAAGGGGAAATCCTGAGAATGGGACAAGACTTCACTTTCAAAACGGGTCTCCTTGGTTCCCAACAATTACAGAGTTTTGTTGAAAGAAGAGGTGAGACGTCACGATAGTAAAAATGTTGCTGGCATCAAATTTAAAATAAGCATCTATTTTTCATAAAACAATGACATTTTCTCAGTTTCAACATTTGATTTGTTGTCATTGCTCTATTTCCAATTAAATGATGAACAGAACATCAACTCTTATGGAATTGGGGTTGTATGTTGGAAGGTGTTTTACTGTTATTTTTTAATATCATTACATTGTGATCACAAGCAGTCCAGCAAACCAATTGAAGGCAACCCAAAAGAGCCCCAAACCAGACACCTATGTTTGCTTTATTTTCCCTTTATTTTTAGTTTTTCTAAGAACCTACCACTTTGTTATCTCTGGCTTTGGTTTCTGGAACTGTGTTATTATTATTCTTCATCCTGTGATAGTCTATTGTTTTGTATGACGGTATACTCACTGGCTTGCCGTGCTTTATCCTTATACGTAGTTGAGAGCTCATCACTCAGAGGGGTCATCTGTGGTCCCACCATGGGCACCAGCTGTTTACTGGAGCTCAGCATCATAGCCTCTTTAGCCCGCTCAGGAGACACGAGTGGCGGGCAGGCCAGCCCAATGATGCCCCCCGCCTCCTGGAAGCCGCTGTCCCCCTCTCCTTCTGCCTCTGTTAACCCCTGATCAGGAGTGGGTGTGAGTGAGTGAGGGGTCAGAGTGTGTGGAGTGTGTGCTGGAGTGATCCAGTCAGTCTGGGGGGGCTGGTAGATAAGCTCTCTGCGAGGGACTCCGAGGAAAGACTGACCATCCCACTGGCTCTGCAGGGAAAGACCGGCATCTGTGGCACTTTCATAGCTAAGAGGAATGAAGAAATGTAACATAGATTACTAATTTAAAAAACTTCAGGTGGCTTCAGTTCAAAGAAAAAAAAGCTTGAGAGCAAGAAGAAGGGCCTGACTTTTGGTCCCCATCCCTTACCCACTCATCTCTGAGGTCTCCTCCTCTTCCTGGTTGTCATAGCGAGCAGGTGACCGTGCATGAGGAGGTGTGCGGCGTTGGCGGCGGTGTGTGTGTGACTGTGTGTCTGCATCGCTGTCTGTCTCTCCATAGTAAGCCTCGCTGTCAGGAGGGGAAGTAATGCCGCTGGGTATCCCTGTGGGGGAGAGGATGGAGGAACGGTTGGAGGTGGGAGACAGGACCCTCGTGGAGGAGCGGGACGATGTAGAGTGAGAAGAGGAGTGGAAACCAGGAGGGGCCCTGGAAACACACAGACAACAAGTCGTGAAAATGTAAAACATGCATCAGTTTGTTCTGCATGTATAGAGATCAGAGAGGACAATGTAGTGTGTGTGTGAGTTCATTCTCTGACCTTTTGACCCTCAGGTTGAGTGTGGCATTCTGCGTATCTATGAGGCTCATGGCCTGAGCATGACTGAGATCAGCACAACAATCATCCCCAATGGCAACCAGCTCGTCATGCTCCTTCAGTCCAGCTCTGCACGCTTTGCTGCGCCTACGTACCTATGGAGATGAAAAGGTTTGTAACACGTTAATAGGTGCACTGCAAAAACTCAAAATCTTACCAAGTGAAATTATCTCATTTTTAGTCAGAATGTCTTATCCCAATTGATTTAAGATAAATTTACTTAGCAAGTAACATTTGAGCAAGATAGAGGGACTTGTTTTAAGACAATGAATCTTAAATATCTTGTTAAGTCAAACAATCTTGAAATGATCTTGTTTTGAGTTGTAATTTAGAAGAAACAAGGTTTATTTTACATTTCATACATTTTTCAAGCTGAGATCTTATTTGTAGAAGACAGATAATCTTGATTAAGTAAATGCATTTTATTGGAGAATCTATCAGAAAACAGCTCCATTGATTGAAGAAGAAAGAAGAAAGAAAGAAAGAAAGAAAGAAAGAAAGAAGTTTTTTTAAAGGGTGTGTTACAGTTTTCAGGCACTCTTTCTTCTAAATCAGATAAAAAATATACATCCTCAAACTACATGCGCACAATGAAACGCCTACTTTTGAGCATAGCTGGCTTATCCTAAAAAACAACATGACTGAATATTAGTATATCCAGTTCACTATGAGAACACATTATATCTCAAAATGCTCAGATTAAACTGTGTAATCTTATTTCAACCTCTATCTATTTACCTTGTTTTCTTATGTTTATCTTTCTTTTTGTTTGTACTGTTAATTATTATTTATTTATTTATTTATTTATTTATTTATTTATTTATTTATTTATTAATTATTTATTTATTTATTTATTTATTTATTTATTTATTTATTTATTTATTTATTTATTATTTATTTATGTATTTTTTTGTTAACTTGTGGTGAACAAAGAAATACTGAAAAAATTGCAATAAAAAAATTGAATGACAAGTTATCTTAAAATAGTACATTTTACCCATCATAGTAAAGAATATCGACAAAAATAGTAGCTAAACTTGAAATAAAACCTTGAAAATAGAACATGTAGTGAGCTTTCTGCCAATCTTTTTGCCAGATGACTCCTAAGTTTAGGGTAAATGAACGGTGAATTATCAAAAGCATCAGTAGCAGTAGGTTAATTCATAAAGGAACAGGAAACACAGCTACATGCCCATATAGGTAGGCTAATTTTCTGCAGACCAGCTGAATAAAGAAACATTAAATCACTTTGAGGGACAGTTGGGGTCGCGAGTCTTTGGCACCTATATTTTAGGGGTTGCAGGCTGAAAAGTTTGGGAACCCCTGATCTCAATCATCAAGCTGAGTAAGTTAATTCTGATGAACAGTATTCAGCAACAGGCGACCCTCTAATGTTAGCCACCATGAGAATAACTCATGAGGTCATGCAGCTGTTCCTGGAGGTCGCTCAGAGATGATGTCATAGGACCCTTCAGGAAGTATATCTGTAAATGAGGAGGGGGGATATATTTGAAAGATGGGAAGTATTCCTGTAAACTAGAGTACTGTTTCCTCTAAAAGAAGGCGGCAAGGACTCACACTGACACACAAACACACACATCTTATCACCATAAAAATGTTAAGAGGAGGTGAAAGTGTTCTTGCACCTACTTGGACTTTAAGTGGTCACAGTTTTTGTTTTTATCAGTTGCTCTTGACCCAATAATCTAGATGTGGCGGCACACAAACACATGCAGGAACGATCAATCCACACTGTACTTTCCAACTCACAGACGTGTACACACACACATGCACACCACGTAAAAAGGGGGTCTGAACAGCTGCATCACCAGTCTGGACATGGGGGGATTCCTGTCATTCACCATTTGTTCCCCACAAACCCAAAATAAAACCATGCCGAAAAAAATCTGCCACATTCCTAGACGGACAAAGAAAGACCGGCGCTACTGTGACCAGAAATTTAAAGAATAACACTTATGAAACTTTGATATACTTCAATGTGGGACAGAAAAATTAGCAAGTGTGCGTGTGTGTGTGTGTGTTTGTGTATCTTTGTGTGTGAACAAGAGGCCTTCTTTTTCCATGCTCTGCTTCCAGCTCCTCTTAAATGAGCTATTCTGATCCTGCAGTTTGTGCTCCCGTCCCACCAGGGCTTATCTGAGGTATGCTCAACAACACACACACACACACACACACTCACACACACACACAACAGGTCACAATCACCTACACCAACAAGAGGAAGCACACACTGATCAAACTCTGATTAAAGGTGACCTTATCTACTTGAAAATCCCGAATAAAGGGAGGGCTTTGGGTGCCAGAATCGCTCCACCACCCAACTTTGCATCAGAGGTTATGACAGTTTCTGAGTGACCGGCCAATTCTGTAACGTCAGTGTGAGGGAGGTCGCGTTCCTTCCTTGTCTCCAGAATAGATTTTCTTATTAGAGAGGACATTCTGGACTGTCAGCAAATATAAACACAGACACGAAAAGCTACCGAACTGAAAAGAGGAGAATATTCCAGGGATTAAAAGCGGATTATTTTGTCTTCGAAAATATGGGATGATGACAGATCTGAAACAAGTTCATTTTGCACAATTCATGTTGTTACAGTAAATACACCTATGTGTGTAGTTGTGCAGGTATAGAGTTCTGATACTGTAGTGTAGACTATAAATGCTTGCACACATTCACTCTGTTCATTGCTACTGTTGATTTTCAGTATGCAGTTATGACACTTGAGCTAATTTTGACCCCTTAACACGTCTTTAAACTGTTGGACACAAACCAAACTGAAACACAATAAGGAACTATGAGAAAACCATAAGTCTGCAATGATCATCAGTGTCCACCAATCAGTTAAAGCTCCTTTGAGAAACTTTCACTTCTTGTCAATGTCGGTGCCCCATGTGGACAAAGTAAGTAGTGTTTCATTACGCAGAATCTCATCCTGCTCTCTTTTAACTGTAAAATATACCATGGGAAATATTTTTAAAAACAGCTGTTTTGGCAGCATGTAGTTAATCACTTTGACACCTACCCTGTGACAATGGTTTCAGGTATTAAAAATGACCTTACAGAAATGATCCGTGTCTCCGCTAATGGTCTTGTTTGTTTTTTTTAGGTCTTCAGCAAGTATCAGTATTGATTTAAGTTTTTTTTACAGTAAGATTGATTTCAGTTGAACTACATTAATGATGTAAACAATTGTGGGAATGCTGTGGTGCAACTCAACAAGAAACGCTGTCAAATTTTAAGCTGTCTGTGCATCTGTTGTTATTTGTTTATTTATTTTTGGGTGTATGTAGTGGTCGTTGCTATGATTATGTTTTTATATGTGTGTATGTAATGGTATTGTGTTTATTTTAGTTCTAGGTGGTCCTTGCCATTCAGGGTGCCACTGCTTGTTTATGCTTGTTAACTGTGAAAATAACAATAAAAACTATGAATCATAAAAAAAAATTTGAAAAATTTAAAAGTTTGTTTTACAGTTAAAAAAAAAATCACAGGAGCTTTAATGTCTGCTTTAATTTATATTTGTATGTCTTTTTATAACAGCATTGTATCATCTGCCTCATTTCCCAAAAACCCCAACCAGGGACATGGACTGTAAATGAACCATATGTAGAAGTCCTTATATATATATCTATATATATAGATATATATATATAAATATATAAACGGCAATATATACACTGCATTGGTCACACTTCAATTAGATGTAAAAATGCCTACATGTGTTGTACCTGTCAAAAAAAAAAAAAAGATAAATAGATAAATAATTACAACCTGTTTAGGTAATTGATGGTTTTTGGAGGGATTTTTAGGGATTCACAGTTAAAGTCTTTCAATGGTCTTTTTATTGAACAACACTCATGACAAAACACAAAAGCACATGACAATTGACATACAGAAAGAAATAGCCACAGAATAGTTACAAACGATAAGGTAATGATCAGTTAGTCAAATAGACCAACAAAAAATAAATAAATAAAAAAACAAACAAACAAACAAAAAACAAAACAAAAAAAACCACAGTTAAAGTCTGAGTCACTTTTCTTGGAAAGAGAAACAAGATTCTCAGATTCCAGCTCCTAACATGTGGATATGCTATTTTTTTTCAATAAATTATTATACATTTAAATCTATATCTTTGTTATCGGATGTCTAGGATATAGGTTAGCTTCTTTATGATTTTTAAGAATTCAAATTGTATTTTATAATTTTTTAAAAACATCTTAATGATGCTAAACCTTAAGATCAAGGCATTTGAAAGCAATGTAAGGAAGTTTCTGTTTGTCGGCTTTGGCGCCCCCTGTGGACAAAGTGATACCTCTCATCCTTTCGCGCACGGAATGTTTTTTTTCTTGGTTGTAAAACAGGTTGGTTTAGTTTATGTCATGACATGCAATCTATATATTTTATTGAGATGTTTTCAGATTTTTATGACATGGGTTTTAAATTTACATATAAAGTAACATGTTCTATTTTATTTTGTTAAACTAAAAGTATTGATTTAGATTGCACTTCTGTCTGTTTTCACTTGTATATATTATTGTTATCATAAAGTTATCCGAGTTGTTATCCTGTTTTGAAAGACGATCTATCAATAATATTTTTTAAAGCTCCTGCAATGACTTTTCTGTTTGACGCCCCCTGTGGACAAAGTGATACCTCTTATCTATTTGCAGATCCCGTCCTGTATATACTGTATGTTGTTTATTCTGATAATTTAACAGTCAAATGTATCACTCACTGTAAATATTTGCTCTCGACTAAGCAAAAAAGCCATTTCTTCAGCTTGCTCTCAACCATCTGGTCTGACACCTACCCCCCTCAAAGCCTTTCAGTCATTCAAAATTACGCTCTAGAAATAGACAGTCTTATTGCTGATGGTCTTGTTTGTTTTTGTAGGTTATAAAAAGGCATCACAGTTAATTTCAGCCTGTTACATAACAGGTTAAAAATTCCTCACAGAAGCTTTGAGGCCATTTCTGGTATTTTATGGACCAATCAGTAAAATGATGAGCCTGATAAGTCAACTTAAAAAGAGTAATAATAATCATAATTTGCAGCCCCACATGTAAATATATAACTTAATACTACTTTATACTTATTTAACTGCATACTATTTATCCTCAAAGTTCTGTCATGTATATAACGACATGATTAAATAAGGTAGAAATACAATCAACATCAGAAAAGTTAGAGCTGCTTTTTTTTTTTCCAAGAGGAGATAAAGATGTCTAATGTCAAAAGACATCCTGTTAGTTTCAGCATGGCTTTGTTCCTAAACTACTCCTGTAACCTCTCAGTGATGCTCTTCAAAAGAAGGTCATTCTAAATCAAAATGAAACGACTGTTTTAGGTTCAGTATTCCCAAAACACTGGTGTTTGAAAACCGAGACATTGATTCAAGTTATTTAACAGTCAACAAAAAGTACATACAAGCCCTGGAGGTTTCAGCTAATGATACTGATTTAATGATTTAATGATTCATTTAGTCCGATTTCTTCCTCGACTGTAGAGTTTCAAACCAACTCTCAAATTACAAACACAGCAAACCTCAAGACTGACCACTGAAGCCCCAGGCGGGCCGCGATTTACAGCTGCAGGCTCTATTAAACCCATCTGCTCATGTTACCACCTTGGCAGTAACTCTCCTCTGTCACACACACACACACACACACACACACACACACACACACACACACACACACACACACACACACACACACACACCCACACACACGCACGCAAACACACACACACACACACACACACACATAAAGGATCCACTTTACCTTTGCCACCTGTAGAGGTTTTTGCTGCTCTGCTCCTCCCTGCAATCTGAAGCCCCATGGAGCTCCACCTGAGAGGGAGACCACAATCTCCTCCGCTACCATCCTTTCTCCCTGCTCACAGCCTGCTGTGTGTGTGTGTGTGAGTGTGTCAGTAAGAGGGAGTTTAAAAGTTTCTTTGCCCTTCCCTCAGTTCCTCACACCCTGTGAGAATCAATGAGTGAGGCTTCAGTCTCCCGCTCCTCTCTGTGACTACGACAAATCCCTCCACCCATGAGGAGTCAGGGGGAGGCTGGCTTTCATCTGCTCACACTGGAATGCTGTGTCGGAGGGTGAGAAGGGGCATGAGTGTGTGTCTGTGTGTGTGTCTGTGTGACTGTGTGTCTGTGTATGTGTGTGTGTGTGTGTGTGTGTGTGTGTTCATTCTCCCCAGTATTCAACACTTGCCATGTCACTCTCGAGCACTCAGTTCAGGAGGGGATGCTTGCTGATATACTCGCCCGAAATAACCACAACAACCACTCCTTCTTTGACCCCCAGCCCAGCCGGCCTGGCCAGCAGCCACAGCCCACAGATCTGTCCCCATCCACCCACAGAGACCCCATCTCACAGCACAGACGGGGATCCAGGAGGATGTATTTTGGGGATTCCAGCTGGTTTACCATCTGAATGGTTTAACAGCTTCACAGTGGACTCCCGATGTGCTCCTGTGATCTCCTCACAAACTTAATATTTGATCCCCTTGCCTGTCTTTGTGACACTGTTTGAAACAGAAAGGATTACAGAATTGTTCCTGACTTTGTTGGGCTGGTTCATTGTTGGAAAGCCCCTCTGCCGTGCTGGAAAGAGATGAATAGGTTCTCTTCAGCTGCTCCACATCTGATTCAACACCTCTGATCCTGCAGAGAAAGACAGAGGATAACATTTACCTTAATGACTTGGCAAAACAGCAGGATATGCCTGTCCACCCAACGACACTCACGCCAGATTTGTAATGCTCTCTATTTGGCCTGAATTATGAGGGAGCTGGGCCAAAATTTGGCTCGTTAATTCATTGAGGCCAACATTTTAGTCAAATGTGGCGGCTATACAGCTGGCTCACATATGATCTAATGGCTACGTCTTGTCATGTTGTTATATTATTTTAAAGATGACTGAGAGGATCACAAAATGCATACTGGATTGTAGTCTGAGGGAAACTTAAAAAAGGGGAGAGAAAGCTATGAATTAGTTTCTTAATAAAGGATTTCAAGACTTTTTTCAGAGAGGAAATGAAATCTCTGATTACCCACATGGCTTCCAATTCATGAAATATTGGTTCAGATGCTTTGAAATCATGATTTTAAGGGGGGCTCAGATGCTTTCTTAAAATAAAGTTAAATGTACATTGTTTCCCAGTTCTAGTGTGGACCCAAGCAACAACCTTTAGTGTTGGAAAATTAAGCCAATGCAGAAGTGCAAAAAGGTGCAGTTCCTCAAGTGTCCACTTGAGGCTGGCTCCAAAGGCCACAGCTCTCTGTCTCTTACCATTCACTCCTGCGATTTATATTTAACGTTTATATTTATATTTGACATTTATATTTAACGTTGAAAATTTATATTTATATTTGACATTTATATTTATATTGAACATTTATATTTATATTTAACATTTATATTTATATTTAACATTTATATTTAGATTTATATTTGACATTTAGATTTATATTTAACATTTATATTTAGATTTAACATTTAGATTTAGATTTAACATTTAGATTTAACGTTGAACATTTAGATTTATATCTAACATTTGGATTTAACGTTGAACATTTATATTTATATTTAACATTTTGATTTAGATTTAGCATTTAGATTTAACGATGAACATTTATATTTATCATTTATATTTATATTTAACATTTAGATTTAAATTTAACATTTAGATTTAGATTTAACATTTAGATTTAACGTTGAACATTTATATTTATATTCAATATTTAGATGTATATTTAACATTTAGATTTAACATTGAACATTGAGATTTATATTTAAAGGCACTATGAGGAGTTTTTCACCAGCTGAGAAACAGACTGAAACCAACACTGATGCCTCTTTATGACCTTCAAAAGCAAACAAAACCATAAACAACAACACTGATAACTTCTCTGTTGTCATTTTTAATGCTTTAAACCACTCAGAGGGGGTAGGTGTCAGACCACATGATTGACATTTGGCTTTAGAAACTCCCTTTTTAGGCTGTTTTCATGGCAAATAATCACATTGGGTGATAAATCTGGCTGTTCAAAGACAGCAGGGTGAGGTTTTTGTTTAAAACACTACTTTTGCATGTAGAGAACAAAAAATAAGAGGTATCACTTTGTCCACAATGGGGTGCCAAAATTGATATAAATCAAAAGTTCCTCACAGCAGCTTTAACATTTAGATTTATATTTACCATCTAGATTTAGATTTAACATTTAGATGTATATTTAACATTCAGATTTAACGTTGATCATTTATATTTATATTTAACATTTATATTTAACATTTATATTTATATTTAACATTTAGATGTATATTTAACATTCAGATTTAACATTGAACATTTAGATTTAATGTTGAAAATTTAGATTTAGATTTAACATTTAGATTTATATTTAACATTTAGATTTAGATTTAACATTTATATTTAACATTTATATTCATATTTACAATTAGATGTAAATTTAACATTTAGATTTAACGTTGAGCATTTAGATTGAGATTTAACATTTGGATTTAACAAAAAATTAACTTAATATTAACATAAATCAAAATTAAATGTGAAGATCACAAGTATTCCTCTAAATGTGATAAAAAAAATTCAGGCTACATTTTTATGACGTTTTAGAGTTAAATGTAGAAAAATGTTGCTGTTATTTTCAGCGTGCACAACTTTACAAACTGCGCTCCATAGGTAACAGGAGGTTTAAAGCTAGCAGCAGCATAGCCTCACAAAATGGCGAGTTAATAATAAAAGAGTTTACAGTACAGTTGTGACCCTGCACGGAGCTGTGAGCACTGTTCTCCTCTGTACAGTGTGAGAGGTGAATCTGGGGGAAGTCTCTCTGCGGAGTCCGGATGTGGACGTGGCACAGCGCTGCAGCAGTTCCGCTGAATGTCCGCTTCTGATACCGAGGAGGGATTAGTGAGAAACACCCCGGGACCACATCGGCTCTACAGTCTGTCGGCCACCGGGTTTCACCATTCTCCCCTAAACAGAGGATAGCCTTACTGTTCACCACACTTCGGAGGTAGGTTTCTGGATCCGATGTGGATTAACGTTCGAGGACGGAGCCGGCTTTGACAGCTTGAGCTAATGCTAACGCTAAAGCTAGCTCTGTGAAGCCAACAAGGCTAACCGTTGCTAGTAGCCATTTGCTCACAGCTGATTCAACCACTGCTGCTGTCATCGTTATTCAACTTATGTAGCGAGCTAATGTCGTCGCCATTACTCTGGAGTTTGTCAAATAAAGGTGTTATGTTAGCCTCACTTGTTAAAACAGAAACAGGTCGTTATAATATGTCACTAAAGATCTGTGGTGACGGTTTATGTTGCTAGCAAGTGAGCTACATGTAATGCGGCACACTGCTACGCTCGTCTTTGCTGTCAGTACAGTGTTATTCTTGTGCAACACTCATCTGTCATATAGTTATTCTTCTGTGTAAGTGTCTTCGTGTTTTGTGTACACTTTTACAGCTGCTAACAGAGCTCCTTCACGAACCTAGCTAAAGCAGCAGATGTGGGTCACTCAGTAGGCCCGACACACTACATACAGAGCTGTAGCTGTACGGCTCCAGCGATAGTATTTCTCCTTGTTGCACCTGCACTGCTGAATTATTCAAAGGCCCCGCTCGTTTAGCTCGTGTTTGTCTGATAGACGATACTCATCACCCTGTCTTATAGGTTAGCCAACTCTCCAGGAGCCCGGTGAATACAACAGCATGCACTTCTGTGAGCCAGGGTGAAGTTGTCAAGTGATATGAAGAAGTAATCATGCTCCTGAAGTGGAGTTATTCTTATTACAACACTGTTATGACCTGTTAGGCACCTGCGGCATGAACCCAGCAGACCAGGGGCCAGTTCAGGGGCCACATACAGCCCAAGTTGATCTGAAGTGGGCTGGTAAAATCATAACATAGTAACCTATAAATGATAACAACTCTACATTTCTACATCTGTTTTAGTGCAAAAAAGTACAAGTACATTCTGTAAATGTTCACATTTAATGAACTATCTTTCTACAAAAACAGCTGTTGTGTTTTTTGCCATGATGAGTCTCATAGTGGGGCTGAATATTTTACTCTTTAAGCCCTGAAACCTGCTGCGAACACACCAAACCCACAGGTTTCTCATTCACCTGACACAGAGTGTAATGTTTACTGCAAAAGAACAGATTGATTCTAATAATGAAGAAGGTAAAGTTGACTATTTTGGACCCCTCAGCTCCAGCATGAACAGTCTGCTTGCTGGACAGTGTTGTATGCAGGGGTGTAGAGCTGGTGTTAGTAGTTAGTGGATCATCTTATAGTGCTCTAAAAAGTCTTTATGAATCTCAACTGGATTATACAAACAGCAAGCAATCTATTTTCTCACTTTGAGAAAAAAAGTCTATGATTGAATGCGACCCTCAGAGGACAAATTTGAAATAGTAGTTACTTTTATTGAAAAATTGCAGTTTTTGTCTTTCTGCCATTTTTTCACTTTGCAAAGTCGTTCCACGGGCCGGATTGCAACCTCTGGCAGACCTGGTTTTGGACCGCGGGCCGCATGTTTGACACCCCTGCAGCAGACATTACACACTGTCTGCACAATATCAGACATTTAATCTCACCATCATAACAGTGAGAGTATCCATTACTGGTGTTGCAGGTTGTGTCTGATTTGCTTTAATTATAAGGGTTAAGTTTTGGCCTACTATAAGTAACATGGTCATTTCAGCTGACATGCAACTTTATCTTAGTAGACAGTTTTCCCATTGAAGCTGTCCTTTCATTCTTGCTGTGTATGAGCTCTGTGGGTGTGGCCATGGCAAACATAAAAAGCTAATAAAGGTGTTGTCACTTCAATGTCGTAAACAAAGTTTGACTGTTGTCCGACACTAGAAACTTGTAAGGCTAAGAGTTCAAATATTTGGTGTTTTCCTGTTTGAAATGTGCACACACAGTTTGTTTCGGTGTCTTCTCTGAGGAAACAAAAAAGGCTTCTCTGTTCGTCCGGGAGTATTTGACTGAATTTCCCTCTCATGTCGCAAAAGAGAGAGACTCATAGGGCTGTTGTTGTTTTAGGGTCCTGTCAGTGGCTCAGTTTTCCTCCTGCTGTCCCTACACCTGGAGTAGAAAGTTATCCCTCCTCAGGCTCACAACCCAATTTGGTTATAACACCCTTTATAATATAAAGGCTGTTATAACATCTCTGTCTCACAGGCTTTAACACTTCAGGGGTCCTGGAAGTAAAATCTGTTCTCAGCATCTTGAAACCTGCCTAACAGGATCAGTCTCTAGTTGTTTAACATGTGTCATTGTTTCTGACGTGTTCTGACTGTCTCAAAATGTGATCCAGTTTTAGGGATGAACTGAGGATGAATGTAAACCAGCACACTCCAATGGCCTCTCCATACGGCCAGCCTCAGCCTGGCTATGGTCAGCCCGGCTACGCGCCCCTGGACGGGGGATACCCAGCTCCCTACGCACCTTACAATGGCCCTGCTTCAGCTTACCAACCTGGGGCTCCACCACAAGGTAAATACCTGCATCTCACCAAGCCTTCACATATGACAGTGAAAGGTATATCGTGTCATTTTGAATCTGGGCCCTACAGGTTTTGATATGTCGATTTAGCAGATTGCCACGTCTGGTAGCATGAACAAGACTGTAATAAGTGCAGTTTATCATTAATGCCGAAGGCTTTGGAACAAAAAAAGTCGACTGAGAGGGCTTAATATCTAAAGATTGTTATTCAAAATGTCTCACAGAAAGAATCCCTACAGAGCGTGGCCTATTTGTTACAATAAGACATCATACCAGAAGAGATGCTCTGCTTTATTTTAACGCCAAACTTCACTTTACCTTGTCATACAGTCTACTTCTACCAACATTGCATTCTGGTTAGTGTGGATTTGAGCCAAGGAATTAAAACCCATAGTCACACAACAATAACCCCTTTTCCACAAGGCAGTTTCAGGGCCGGTTCGGAGCTGGTGCTCAATTGAGAACCAGTTTTATTGTGATTTGACTTCCAGAGAAGCGGCTCCCGGCCAGAAAAACAGGTTCCAGAGCAGCACTTTTTGCTGGTCTAGCACCGCGAACCGCTTACATCAGGGGCGATGGGCAGGGGGTGAAGTCGCCGTCCATGGAAAGCAAGACGAGTGGCACAGAAGTGTTGGTAAAGTTGGATAAGTTCTCTTCGGGACCTCATGTGATTACGAAAAGCCAGGAGCAACACCAGCAAGCATGCTACGTTGTCCGCCATCGTCGTTATTGTGAGGGAAAGTTCACGCTAGCGCCGCTGGGAAAAGAGGTCACATAGAAGTGATGTCATGACGTGGCTCTTCCACAGCTCGAGTGGGTGGATAAACAAACTGATGCCAAGTTGGTTCGCAAGTTGAACCAGCTCCGAACCAGCATGAACACCAGACCAGAACTAGAACCAGGTTCTCGTTGGTTTAAAAGGGGTATGATTACCTAAATATAGGGATGTAAACTGAGTCTGATTGGTTTGCTGAGTGCATCTAATGTTAGCAGAGCTAGCACCACCAGCCTTCAGTTGTCTCGCATGTCTGTGCTGACCACACTTTACAGTACTTGAATGGTTGTATATGCGTTGCCTTCGTGCAACTTTATCTCCACTTTCTCAAAATACTGCTAAAACCGCCCCACGCTATGAGACGCCATCTGCCACCTACGTTTCTCTACATCTGAGTAGCGGAGCATTATAGCATTGTGGTGGTCGCCCATAGACCAGATCTACAGCTAAATCCTGATTTATACTTCTGCGCCAACCCTACACAGAAGTGGACGGCGCAAACGTGAGCACGACATACTTGTGCGTTGATGTGTCCGTGTCGCGCAGCACTACTCCCCTGTAACGCTTGAGGGCAGTGTGGTCTCTGTGATAGTCGTGTCATCTGTTTCCGGCCCCGCTACGATGTCTGTTTACTTTTTCACAGCGATTCAGAGCGTGTTATGTTCATTTACAGCTGATACGTGTTGATGTTCATCATACAGATTACAGGGAAGAATAGAGAGGAGACGTTGGAGGAGATTAGATACACGGTTGATGTGCTGGGATCCCAGAATGTGCTGTTTATGCAGGAAATACAATGCTGCAGAGCAGACCAGTCACAGGGCTTCGGATCCACGTTGATTTTACGCGTAGTTACATTTTGGAGGAGGCGTGCGTCAGCTACGTGCGTACGTCTCTGCTTAGGTATGAGGGCTACGCAGGCCTTCGTGTAGGCTACGCTGGCGATTGGACGCAGAAGTATAAACCAGGCTGTAGACTCAACATACAGGCCTACAATAATACAAATATTGATCATTTATTAAACCGACGAGGAACTCTGGTAATGACTTGCATGGTCGACGACATTTAATCGTTCAGTTTATAACACCTACACGTTCTTACTTAAAATAAAAACATGAGTATCGAAACAGACAACAAAGTAACCTTGTCGCATAAGGCAGTTAAAAGGGATTTAAAATGAAGAATTACCAATAAGTAGTTGTGCTTTGATTGAGAGCATCTGTCCTGACAAACAACTTTGCAATCATGTCACAGCCAAAAGCTAAGACCGATCCTAAAACAGTTTGAACTTTAACAGTTTACAAAACAGGACTTTAAAAAGGGCCCAGGTTGAAAAAACCTCCTCAAGACACGAGGCCAGCTGTGATGTCTTCAGCTGCTCATACAGCTGTAACCTTGGAGTCACCTTTTACCTGCTTCCCTTGGTGTGATTGTTCATGTGTGTGTGAGTGCGCGTGAGTGCTTGAGCATACTAATCTGATTCTTGACTGCCCATTCATGTCTTCACGTTGCTTCACGCATTTCCCTTCATCTCTGTGGATTTTTCCCCCGTTTCCCCACTTTTTCTTGTATTTCAGGTTACTCTCCTTTCACAAGCTTTCCCTCTAAGGCTGTGGCCGCCAACCCAGTCTCTGACCTCTCCTCTCCTCTTGACTTAGGTAACTGCCTCCTCTCGTGTTCTTGCTCATTTTCACACTCCACATGCGCCGCTATCATCGAATCCTCTCTTAACTTTCAGGCTACTCTCTCTGGCTGCCATGTTCTTCTCTCAGTGTACATAAAAAAGATCTTTAGAGTCTTTCCAAAACCAGTGACTTTTAAAAGTTATCTAACTTTGTTGTGAGTGCAGTCAAACTTTTCATTTCAATTTAAGCCTTTGCATTCAATGGTCATATTTGTTTTACGCAGGCTCACTGTCCGATAAGGAACACAGAGTGAGGAAATCACAGATTAACAACAAACACCTCCACTGACAGTCTAACCCGACAGAGTCGTCTCACTGACCCAGCAGTTCCTAAACCTGTCACACTTGCCTGAATCACAACAGTCCCTTGAAATGAACTGACCCTCCTGGCACACACTATGCCAGCCTGGTTTAGTTTTTAGTCTGTGCTCAAAGCCCCAGAGGTAGAACCAGGGAACGTAATCAGTTGGTTTCCAAAAATAAAGTGTTTGTGCACCACACTGGCTTTAGGTCTGGTTTTGCTCGTCGTATGTTTGTCACACTGGAAATATTGACATTAGAATAACTTCAGGTTTATTTCTGGTGGACGTACATGTTATTTCTGCACACATATTAAATTTCTTCTGTATTGCAGGTCCTGTCAGGGGTCCTCCAGTCTCTGGGCCCCCTCCAGTCTCAGCGCCTCAACCGTATAATCAGTACAGTCAAAGTCAGGGGGAAATGCAGAATGGACCCCCACCCATGACACAAGCACCACCCAGGTAATTACATGTGGGCTGATTGCTATTCCTATGAAGGCCTTGGGCTATGAATCATTCCTTTTTTTAAACACAGGTACTTTTATTCATGTGTGTTATTGAAGTCAGAGGTTTTTTTTCCATCAGCTCATTCCAGCATGTTGCAGGATCCATTTAAGCACACAGAGTGACAGCACTGAAACTGTCTGAACCAATGCGGAAGTGTTAAAAACTGCAGTTCATCAAGTGTCCGTTTGAGGCTGGCTCCGGAAGTACCAGACACAACATACACACCCATTCAAAAAAAGGCGATCTTTACAGCAGAAATAAACATGTTTACAGCCTGATGCAAAAAACGAGTGTTGTCTGGATAGCTAATTTCTCGATTGGCACACACTGTACAGGGGTTGAATTTTTTCATAACCCAGCAATTTCAAAGATATTAAGATTACGAGTTTTCAATTATTAGAGGCACAGATGACTTGATTGACAGGCGGGAACACTGTAGCTGTTGGCTAGGAGGCTCAAAGCCCGACATAAGTTAGGTTGAGTTCAAAATTACCAAAATGGCTTCCGCCCACGATTGGCTTCAAAACAGCGCTTCAGAAACAGATGGGTGACGTCACGGGTACTACGTCAATTATTTATACACACCAAACTTGGGGCTCGTCCGAGAAGATTTTCATATGAATTAACTGAAGCAAATTTCTGAAAATCCCACTCTGGGTGGAATTCATTTAGAAAGGATTGAGACCGCTAATAGCACCAAGCACTGCAAGTCCAATTCACAAAGCATAATGCCTTAAAGGTATTGAAAATGCAAAAACGCTGACAAAGTCGGGCACGTCTGTGCTGTTTGCTCTTGTTTCGCATCCCGCTGTGAGGATGAGCTGTCAGCATCTCAATGTTTTGCTGCACTGTGAGCTCTTATCCTGACAGCGCTCAATTCTGTCTGGAGGATGAGCTGAGTTGGGAAGGGACACTTCGTACCAGTTTACTGTGCAGATGATACATGACAAATGTACCACGCATTTAACTGTTCATGTTCAGGTTACTTCCTGGAATGAGCTAGCAAAGAGTACTTTGTTCCGATTTTTAGAAAGTGCCTGTATTTGCAGGGTTTACACCACAGATAACCCAAAACTGATTTAACCCCTGATTATCACAACAGTGGTGATGCTACATTAGTATTAGCAGGCTAAATGTGCAGATATATTTGTTCTTGGTCATTCAGGGGTGGCCACCGAAAAGGTGGAGCATGATAATTATTTTGAATAATGTTAGTTATTAGTTATTATTATTATTGTTATTATTGTAGTTAACAAACAACTTTTTGGAGATGGTAAAAAATGTCCCTCTAACTGTGCGTGGCTTCTAGCATCAGTGTTAGTGGCTTTAATGTTTTACAAAGTCATAGAAAGAAGGGGCCTGTTTTTCCTCTTTAACGCATCACGTCTCATTTGAATGCATACCCACAATACTAGTGCACAGTGATGCTATTGGCTCTACAGTGCAGTTTGTGTTGCGTTTAACCCTTTGTGCACGCTCTGTGAATTACTTGGCGTTTTGGCTCGTGCAGAGGTTTAGCAGGCGTAAAAGCCGTGCAGTCTTTATGGAATCAGGCCCTCTGTATGATGTGTGTTGATAGAGAGATTATGATGTGTAGCAGACTGCCGCTGCTTTTGATTGAAATAGAAAGCATAGAGAATGAAGTGACAAAAAACGGAGTGGCGGAAAACACGCGGAAAGTTAGTTATTCTTTTTTGTTTTTCTGTCTCAGCAGATTCTAGAAGAATAGCTTTTTATTTTTATCACACCTCAGCTTTTCAGTTATCCCGTACTCAGTTTGGCTGTCCTGGTTTCTCACTAATCTGATGGGGGGGAAATCTGCTTCCAAAATGTATTGAAAGAAAGATCTGTGCATTTTCAGGCCTGCTGCATCCCAACCATACAACCAGGGGGGGATAAACCCGGCAGGACCACAACACACCTCCTACCCTCAACACTACGGACCCCCACCCACAATGCAGCAGGTTACTAACCAGATGACGGGGATGCAGATCAACTCTGGACCGCCGACCCCTGCAGGACCAGGATATGGTAAATGGATTGATTTACAAGTTACAACAGATTTATCATACAGTCATGTGTCATGGACTTCATCTAACCCTTAATCTGTCCTTTTCTCTTCAGCTCCTCCTCACAGCTCACAGCCTCCTGTCAGCACTGCCTACACAGCTGCACCTCCACCCTCCTACACCCAAGCCCCTCCCCCTGCATCCTCTGCTCCGACCCAGCCTCCACCTCCCAGTGGCCCTGCAGCTCCTCAGCAATACTACGGAGGTCCTCCACCTCCTTCTCAACAGCCATTCAACTCTTCTCTCCCCCCTACCTCTCAGCAGCAGTTCACCTCCCCTGCTCCACCACCCCAAGCCTCCCAGCAAACCTTCCCTCCCTCCTCCTACTCGGGTCCTGTGCCTCCAACCAGCCAAGCTCCCGCTGCTCCAGTCTCCCAGCCTCAGCAGTCCTTCCCTCCGACCCAGCCGCCCTTCTCCTCAGCACCTCCTCCCGTCAGCCAGCCTTCCTTTGCCCCCGGCCCCCCTCCTTCTGCCCAAGGCTCCTTCCCACCCAGAGGACCGCCTCCATCCTCTCAACCAGGGTCCTTCCCTCCCCCTGGTCCTCCTCCAACCTCACTCTCTTCTGGTCCATACCAAGGCCAGATGCCACCCCAACAGCAGCCCCCTCCATCCCAGCCATCGCCCTACCACTCAGGTCCACCCCTTCCTGGTGCTCAGATGCCTCCAACCTCAATGGCCCAGAGCAATCACATTCCTCCAGGACCACCAGGCCCCCCTGGGCCCCTGCAGCAGCCTCCACTTCAGCCAGGCATGCCTGGAGGATACCCTCCTCAGCAGAATGGTGAGGAGCTGTCCTCTTCTTGTCCAAAGATTCAAATATGTCTGTTGTTTTCTCCATCATTAAACACTACTGTGCTCCCTACAGGTGCATTTGGACAGGTGAGAGGTCCTCAGCCCGGCTATGCAGGCCCTTATCCCGGGCAACCAAACTACGGAGCTCCAGCGCCAGCACCAGCTCCTGCTCCCCCTGCACAGAAAAGACTAGATCCAGATGCCATTCCTAGTCCGGTGAGCAGACTAACACTCACAGAGGCACACACAAATCTCCCAGTTTACAACACAACAGCTACTTTAATTGCTGATCCTAGGCTAGTTCTGTTCTCCCCACCATGTTCTAAGTCATACTGTTAGTGAAAAAGGATGACTTTAAGGCATATGATGAGTTGATTGCAGTCTCATGCAGTCTTCTTTAACCATCCTGCCATAATAGTCTACGTCCTATGTCTTTGATATGTAGTGTTTAAGTGCAATGCCATCTTAAAGCTGGGGTTGTTAGTCAGATTTAGATACACTTTTTATTATACTGGTTAAAAAAAGCCACTATCTACATCCGGAGTTAACCTGGGAAAACACCAACCAATCCCTGCCATCAGGAGCCAAATTACGAAACCAATCAAATCCTGTCCTGCCGTTCTGCCCGTCTCCTGCGCATACATTTCATGTTTGTTCGTGTTTTTAACAGACATGAGTTGACGTAGTGCAAAAAATGATGTGATGAGGACCGGTTTTGAATCACTCATGATCATGATGGTCGTGAATCAGCAGGGCTCGTGCATTTGAGCGGGGCGTCGTTTTGGAGGAGCTCTGAGGAGAGGGGGGGAGGGGTTAGAAGGAATCCTGAGGAAATGCTACATTCAAACTGATGCTAGTTTTCCGTGGCTACCAACCCTAGCTTTAACCTTTGACTATATATAGATATGAATGAACTCCCTAGATTTCATCCATGTCAAGAAAAGTGGAACATTGTAAACTTCATGGTGGACATGTTTCATGATATAGTTCAGCTGTACCTGATTGACACTACATGTCCACTCAAGGATCGGAAGTTATTCCATATTATTAGGCCCTGTCCTCACATTGAACTGTAATCAGTCTTATTCAAGCTTCATGCTAATCATGTTTTTTTTATTATTTGATACCAGCCATTATGTTTCAATATAATATTTGTGTGCTAAGTGATGCAGTAAGTCATGGCTTTGTATTATCGCCATAATGCTGTTGTCTTTGCTTCTTTTTTCTAGGCCAAAATCACTTTACCTATCCTGTTTTCTGTGATTCATAAACAAAAAACATATTAACATTAAATTGTGACAAAATCACTTTTATAGACCAGTATGAATTGATATTGATTTTTGAAGGTGTCTCTATGACTATGCTAATTCTGCCTTACTTTTAAAAGTCTAACTGTTTTTATTTTGTTTGTAACCGCCTTCAATTTGAAGCTGCTTAGCATGCATCGAACACTACTGGTTTATTAATCTTGATCTTGCTTGACTGTCATAGTGGACAGTACCACTAATCTGTGATCAATACCACTGATCACTTTCTGTCTGAATAACAACAATGCTGCCTGCTGCTCAGCACAGACTTGCTGAGATTTCTCTTCTCACACTCCTTTTTTATATTTTCACTCTTTATCTTGTCCTGTTTTGCACAAAATGCTGGACAAACTTTTGAATGTAAAGCAAGCGTCTGACATGCCGGCTGTGCAGAAATCAAGACATAGAATAGATCCAGACGCTATCCCCAGCCCAGTAAGTTTCCTGTGTGCCTGCCTTCTCCCATGCTCCATCCTGTCCTCTCTGTCTGCTTGCACTAACCCACAGCCTCCACCTCCCGTCTGCCCCCCCCATAACCCCTCACAGTCAGTTAAAGTCGGTGTATTGGATCAACTCCTGTCAGAAAACAAACTTTATTTATATTTAGCATTGAGGATCAATCCCTTTTTGTTTCTGGGTTTCTCCACAATCGTTATTATCAATAGGACAGTATCACAGGTACATCTGTGTCTGAAACAACCCAGCAGTAATGCCTCAAATATACCTACCACAGGAAACAGCAGTGTAATGACACCACTTAAAGGGGCAGCACTTACTTGCCACAACACTGGTAGAAATCAACCACGAACAACTGAAATTAGCTTAGCATCAAGACTAGAAACGCTAAATATTACTCTACCGCTTGCCTGCTAAATTAGCATGAAAGACATGAAACATTGACTCAACCAACATTCTCCTAACATAGTTTAGCATTTAGACCAGAAACACTTAATATTGGCATTAGGACTAGAAACACTGAATGGAAGTCTTCCAGCATACTACTAAATTAGCTTAGCAGTAACCCTTGAAACAGTGAGTTTGAATCTATTAACTAGCCTGTGAACCTAGCTTAGCATCAGGACTGGAAATACTGACTGTGACTCAACCAGCATTCTGCTTACATAGCTTAGCATTAAGACTGGAAACACTGAATGTGAACCTTCCATTGTTCTGTTGAATTAGCTTATTAGTAACCCTTGAATCACTGAATGGTAATCTACTGCTAGCCTGCTAAATTAGCTTAGCATTAAGACAGGAAACACTAAATGTTACTCTATCACTAGCTTGTGAACCTAGCTTAGCAATAGGGCTGGAAACATTGACTGTGACTCAACCAGCATTCTGCTACCATAGCTTAGCATTTAGACCAGAAGCACTTGATATTATTCTGCCATTAACCTGCTAATTAAGCTTAGCAGTGACCCACAAAACACTGAATGTGAATCTACAACCAGCCTGGGAGGTTAGCTTAGCATTACAACTGTAAATACTGAATGGAATTCTCCCAGCATACTTCTAAATTTGCGTAGCAGTAACCGTGGACGAGAATCTATCACTAGCCTATGAACCTAGCTTAGCATTTAGCATTTAGACTGGAAACACTGAATTTAAATCTACTGTCAGCCTGCTAAATGAGTTTAGCATAACCTGGAAACTAGGGGAAATGGCTAGCTTTGATGTGTTGCAAAGGATTAATATATATATATATATATATATATATATATATATATATATATATATATATGTGTATTGATTTGTGTTAACCATCTAAACCAATTTAAACCATGCAAGAACTTAAGGAAACACTTTTAAATTAACATATTACTAAGTTTGTGAACCTTACTACTTGTTTAATTGGGAATCTTCTGAAAGCCTTCATTGGTTTCCAGTTATGTAAATATTTACACGTTATTTACCAAGAAAAGAGAATATTCCTCAGATGTGTCAAATCATTTATCCTCCAGTAAGATAAGTGATACATTTGAATTAAAAGTTACCTTTTTGTGGCCTTTTGTGCAATTACATTTACTTGAGGACATTTTTAAAAGTTGAAATGTCTGTAGTGAACAGGTTTGTGAGTTTCCCCTCCGGTACCTTTGTAAGCATTTGTTACCATAACCTCACTTCCTCCTGTTTGTGTCTGATCAGGACTTTTAGGCAGTCGTCTTAGTTCTGTGACCATCAGCGACTTTAGTTGTCGGGGGTTTGTCGGTCATGAAATGCCAACAGCCCTTACCCACAATCCTCCTCTCTCTTTCCTGCATGCTACCGTGCACTGTTTCAACTTACCCACAATTCCTTGTATTAACAGCATGCATTGTTAAATCCTGCACTTTTTTTTCTCAGGGATACCATTTAGTTATTTTTGTGCAGTCAGTTTGCCATTCTTCTGAATCTGTGAAACAACATCTGCATGCATGTGTACCATGTCACTCGTGGCTCAACTAAATCTTTTTTTTATCCACAGATGTTGATGGGTTTCAGTGTGTGTTTAGTAGCTCTAGTTGTGTGTTTGTGTGTAGGGGTTGTGTGACAGTCCTTTTTCCTGCATGGGTGTTCAGTGTTCCTCTTTTAGACTGTGTGAGATCCAGAGACATGTGTCATCATGTGAACTTACATGAATGTATTTCTGCCGTGAACGTGCGAATGTCATGACATTTTGTTGCACTCTCTCCTTCTCAGATCCAGGTAATAGAGGATGACAAGGCCAAGAGCACCGAGCCGTTCACCACAGGGGTCAGAGGTCAGGCCCCACCTCTGGTCACCACCAGCTTCCAGGTCAAAGACCAAGGTGAGCTCTACTTTCTTCCTTCCGCTTCCTACATCTTCCAAAACAAGGAGAAAAATCACATTTTGATCTTTTGAAAAGAATCTCACAGGTTTTAATTTAGAATGTTCCACCAGATAAAGCCTAAATTGATTGGTGGAGATTGTGATATTAATGGAGAGTTTGTGTGTGTGTGTGAAGGGAATGCCAGTCCCAGGTTTGTCCGCTGTACGGCCTACAACATGCCTTGCACAGCCGACATGGCCAAGCAGTCTCAGGTGCCACTGGCTGCCGTCATCAAGCCCCTCGCCACGCTGCCGCCAGACGAGGTGAGCGATGTCCCTCTTTCTCTTTCAAATCTCCTCTGTCTCTTCTCTAAGCCCTGTTTATTCAGCGCTCTTACTCCAGACTAAGACTGCTCTGCAGCCATTACTTTATGACCCTAAATCCTCTGAGAGATGTCATTTTTAATGGTATGCAAACAGAAAGATAAAGAAAGATTAAGTTTTGATGTCATTCAAAATGCTAAATACATACAATATCCAATCACCTTGACTTAAGCTTTCCTAACCCAAAGCCTTTGGTTGACAGATGGTGGAATACATTTCCAATGAATGGAGCTCTGCATAACATATCTGTAGCATTTGCAACCTTGAGGGTTTTTGGTAGTTGTTTGTAGGGATGTGAGTGTTACATCTACTAAATTATTGAACATTGTCAATTTCAACAGCAAGCATTAGGATTACAAGTAGGGATGGGAATTTACCGTAATCCTTGTAATCGATTACTCGAATTTCCTAATGAACTATTACTCGAGTACTCGCAATTATTATTTTTTTAACCATAAACAAAAATAGATAAATAAAAGTCCGTCGGACACGGACCTACCAGACCAGAATTGTAGTAAGTTCTGCTGCCTTTTCTTCAGACATCTTTTCCACTCGTAGTTGTTGTTCTCCGTGATGGTAGCTTGTACTCCGGCTCGACTAACGCGATCAGCTCTTTGAAGCCTTCTCCTTCCACAAAACTTAATGGGAGCAGTTACCATTTTGGTTATTAGCAGGCTCATCTTCTCCACTCTGGTTTCATCACAATGACGTGTGTTAACAGGGCGAGCAAAAGACGTGATGTGAGACTGCCTGTTATCTGTCTCCTCTGTTTTCTCCTTGTGCTTTAAGCGCATGTGGTTAAGCATTGAACTAGTGTTTCTATGGTATGTAAGTTTAACGCCACATATCTTGCACTGCACATTAACTTCATAGTTTTTTCGAAGCACTTCCAAACATTCATTTTTATAATTGACATGTGTCGCAGACGGTTCTGTGTTTGTTGTGCTTTCGCTTTCGGTTGAATAACGTGTCCCTAGAGTGTTGCCGTAGCTGCCGTAAAACAGTTGTTTTTGCTGAAATCTGGCTCGGTGTGTACTAAACAAGCGGCAAACTCCGGTCTCAAACGATGAAGCCAATGCGGAAGTGATATAAACTGCAATACATCGAAAATCCGCTTGAGGCTGGCTGCAGAAACACCGGAAACCACATAGATATGAATGGGAAAAAGACGATCTTTGCAGCATTAATAAACATGTTTACAGCCTGGTTCAAAAAACGTCTTGGCCCTACAAAGCTAATCTCTCGAAAGGCACACACTGTACGGGGGGTGAATTTTTTTCTAACGTGATGGTTAAGAAGATATTAAGGACAAATAAGGACATGACTGACGTGACTCCCGGTCGGGAACACACAGCCATTGGCTAAGAGACTCACACTACGTCACACTCTGCCTAGTTGAGTTCCGCATTACCAATATGGCTGCAGCCGTCGATTTGCTTCAAAACAGCTCTCAGGAACAGATGGGTGACGTCACGGATACTACGTCCATATTTTATACAGTCTATGGTACTAAAGCTGAAGCCGTGGCCGGAGAAGTCAAATGTTTATATCCCGTTAATTATTTTCCTACCTAGTATATTCATTTAGGTGAAAACAAAAAGCACATGGTCACACATGTAACGCTGTATGATTATCTTGCCAGGTGCGCGAATAACAAAATGCTATTCGATTAATGGGGTCAACGGCGAGTACTCGAGTCCTCGAGTAATCGTACCCATCCCTAATTACAAGTTGGTTAAACAATTTGTTAATTATTTATTAATGTTTGCCCAGAATGCCCGTGAAATGTTGGCACCCATTTGCCACTAGCTGGTGCTGTAGCCAGAGTTAATAGCTACTGCATAATGCTCTACTGCCTGGATGTAAACAAGCACAGATGACAAATGGCTTCTTGTAACGCACCCTCGTTGTCTGATATGTTTAATGAGATCCTTGATTGTAGTGAGGTTAGTACACAGTCATAGCCATAAATGCAATGGTAGAGGAGACCGGGACTGCAACCAATGATTATGTTCACCTTCTGTACTACAGTGACTTGTTTAATCATTAAAATATCAGACAAATGTGAAATATGTTCATCAGCATTTGTGACGTCTTGAGGTGGTGTCTTTTGACCAACCAACGGCCCAAACTCCAAGGATTGTTCATTTAGTTCTAGAGATAACGACGAGAAGTAGAAAATAGTGACATTTGAGGTGGAACAAGCAGATTTTTGTCTTTTTGTTACATTTCTGTTTGAGATGTATAACCACTGTGAATAAAAGATCAGATTGATTATCTTTCATTCAGCTGTGACTGAGAGACCTTGAAGTTGCAGATTAAGACAAACCGTTCAGAATAATGTCAGAACCTTAGATAGCTGCAGCCTGTATGTGTTATGATGGATGTGTTATGTGTCTACTTCCTCCCTGTCCTTTTTAGTCTCTTTATGCGGTATGTTGAAAAGTGCAGTCAGTAAGATTTCCCCCTGTATGTGATTTTGGAAGAAAAAAAGAAGAGATTTCAGGGCTGCAGGCTGATACGTTGTATTATCACCGGATGTCTGTTATGTAATGTGGGATTATCTGTCACAATCACAGAGGTGGGAGTGGCTGAATGACCTTGTTTCAGGCACACGCCACATGTGTAACAGATATCCATCTGGACCAGCTTCACGTCTGGCAGGAAAACAACACTTTATGAAAGAAGGTGTAAATATTCACTAATGGATAGAAGTCACACACTCACATTTCCTCCTGTCTCAGTGATTCCGCCCACACTATGTTTCAAACTGAAGTCAGTCTTATTGATAAAAATGTGTAATCCAAGTCTGCTGGCTTCAGAAATCCAGATTATTGGATCAGACTTCTTTTAATCCTTTCATTGCATGTCTTGTCAGACCCCTCCGTACCTGGTGGACCACGGCGAGGGCGGTCCGATCCGCTGTAACAGGTGCAAGGCCTACATGTGTCCCTACATGCAGTTCATCGAGGGAGGTCGTCGTTTCCAGTGTGGCTTTTGCAGCTGCGTCACAGAGGGTGAGTACGGACGTTGTTTCACGCTGGATTTAATACATAATTTATTTTTTTACTTTAATTTTTGATAACATTTTAATTCATTTAATTTTAATTAAATTTATATTTTATTTAATTTGTAATTCAATTTTTTATGTTTTGATTTGATATTTTTTATTACATTTGTTTTATTTTTATTTTTATTGTTTTTAAGTATATATGTTTATGATTATATTTATTTTTTAAATAAATACATTTTTTATTTAATACATTATTCATTTTTTTACTTTAATTTTTAATTTAAATTTATGCATATAGCTCATAAAAATTTAATTTAATTTGTAATTCAATTTATTTTCTTTTGATTTGTTTTTTTATGACATTTATTTTGTTTATATTTTTTATTTTTTATCATATATATATTTTATTGAATATATTTTTTAAATAACTACATTTTTAATTAAATACATTATTATTTTTTTTAATTTAATTTTTAATTTAAATTAAATTTATTAATCTTTATTGCATTTTTGTTTTATTTTATTTTTAATTCAATGTATTATCTTTTGATTTGATTTTTTTATCACATTTATTTTTTATATATGTTTTTATTTTATTCTTAATTCTATATATTATTATTTATTTTTTTTGGCATTCATGTCTTTATTGCTAGGATAGCTGTAGAGATACAGGAAATGTGGGGAGTAGAGAGTTGGGGAAGACATGCAGCAAATGGTCAAGGCTGGGAATTGAACCAGTGACCTGTGGCCAAGACTGGAGCTTCTCTAAATGGGGTGCACTCAGACCACTAGGCCACCAGCGCCCTCCTGAGGAAGGATTTATTTAATCCCAGATGTAATGTAAACTTCTGTATAGTTGAAGCAGCTTTAGCATCAGCTCAGACTCACCGTAGGAGGATTCTACAACCCACTCTCACTCCATGCTAATGGGTTTAGGATGGCACTCGATGAGGCAGACTCTACATGAGCGTTTAGGGAGAGCACTGATCTGAGAGAGGCCTCAGAGTGTCTGTGTTAAACAGACTGTATTTTTCATCTCCCACAGTGCCTCCACATTACTTCCAGCATCTGGACCACACTGGGAAGAGGGTGGACTGCTACGACAGGCCGGAGCTTTCGCTGGGAAGCTACGAGTTTCTGGCCACTGTCGACTATTGTAAGGTACGTCCTGAAGAGCTCTTCTCTGATCACTGTGAGTGTTTTCAGAGCTTTGTTTTGGGATCTTCAAAATTCCCTGTTATGGAGTCTGATGCAGTGTAGGCCATCGCGAACACCTTTAGAGATCTGCAAGAGTAAATCAGAGGAATAGAAGCTCGTTGCATGGGTTTTATTACGAGTCAGAATGAGAAAATAAAGAAGAAACACATCAACAATCTACATGTTGTATGCAAGGTTTGAATCTGTTCCGAACATATATCAGAGAAAAAGACTAAATATGTCCTCTTTCGGTTTGACTTTATGAGTTGTCTTTGTGTGTCCCCAACAGAATAACAAGCTTCCTCAGCCTCCAGCCTTCATTTTCCTCATCGATGTGTCCTACAACGCTGTGAAGAGTGGCATGGTCAACATGGTCTGCCAGGAACTCAAGACCCTCCTGGACTATCTGCCCAGGTATTCAAACACATAAACACGACAGAATACACCAGGGATGTAGAGAATGGAAGGAAATTATTTAGCAAAGAGTTAAGGAAGGATGTGAAATAAGAACAAAGAGCTTGAAGAAGGTTAACGTTGTGTATGCTCAATTTCAATCAATCAATCTTTATTTGTATATCGCCAAATCACAACAAACGTTATCTTAAGACGCTTCTACAAACAGAGCAGGTCTAGACTGGACTCTGTTATATTATTAACAAAGACCCAACCTCAAGACAGGGTAAGACTCAGTCTGATCTCATCTTAATCCACTATGAGCATTGCACCTCGCAGTATTTATCAAGTTACAGCGGCAAGGAAAAACTTCCTTTAACAGACAGAAACCTCGAGCAGAACCAGACTCATGTTAAGACAACCGATTGTCATTAATTAAAAGCCGACTATAATATTTGACCCTTCCTGTGTTTCTGTTTTCAGGGAGAACCCAGAAATGGACTCTGTGGTGCGAGTGGGCTTCGTCACCTACAACAAGGTTTTGCATTTCTACAACGTGAAGTCGAGCCTGGCCCAGCCTCAGATGCTGGTGGTGTCGGATGTGTCCGACATGTTCGTACCGCTGCTCGACGGCTTTCTGGTCAACGTGAACGAGAGCCGGCTAGTTATTGAGAGGTGGGAAATCTTACCCTGACACACACACTCACACTCACACTCACACTCATTAACACTTGTTGTTTAAGGACAGACTTATTGACATGGTTTGTGTTTTCTAGTTTGCTGGACCAGATCCCAGAGATGTTTGCAGACACCAGAGAGACGGAGACGGTCTTTGGACCAGTCATCCAGGCCGGACTAGAGGCACTTAAGGTAATACAAAATTAAAATTAAAAAAATATAATAATAATAATAATAATGATAATAATAATGATAATAATAATAATAATAATAATAATAATAATAATAATAATAATAATAAAAACAATAATATTATTAATGATAATAATAATTACAACAACAATAATAATAATAATAATAAAACTAATAAAAATTAATAATGATAATGATAATAAGTAGAAGAAAAAGAAGACGAAATATTGAAAAAAAAATAAAGATATCTGTAACAATAATATTAAAAAAAAAACAATGACAACAGTAATAATATTAATGATTATATTTAGAATAAATAAATGTGGGGTACCTTTAGCCTAGCGGTTTCAGCTCGAGCTCCATATACAAAGGTAATGGTCCTTGTTGCAGAGGTTCTTGGTTTGACTCCAAGCCTTGACCATTAGAATTCTTAAAATTAAATAAGTAAACAAATAAATGAGTAAAATCATTTTTAAAAAAATAATTAGATCTAAATTTTATAAACAATTTCTGTTTCGTAACTTTTCTTGGTAAAAATATGCCTGAAGTGAAGAGTATCCCTCCTTACTAAACTGATCCCAAAAAGATGTGTGAACACTTGTTACTACAAACCATTGACTTCTTAGGTTGACTTTTATTCTTGAAATTATTTTTGTGTTTTGGTTTATTTTACCTTTTTTTTTTTTTTATAAGTTACATATTTGGGCCTTTATGCCTTTATTCAGAGAGGACAGGACAGTGGATAAAGCCAGGAACTGGAAGAGACAGTGGAAAGTGACATGCAGGAAAGGGGCAACAGGTTAGAATATAATCCGGGATGCCTGTTTGGGAACTGCAGCCTCTATATGTGAGAGCTGTAAGTTAACCATGCCACATTTTGTTTTGGTTTTTAACTGTGAAAAACATGACATGTTGATTAAATGGACAGTCTGGCAGTAAACGCAGGATTTGATCCAAAAAAAGGCAAGTGAACTAAAATATTAGCATGACAAAAGTGATCCAGATGTCATAGTACTGACATGATCCAGTGTTCTGATACGTGGACTTGGAATTATCTTTACCAAGTTACGCAGCCCTGCCCACACCCCAGTCTTTTTCTTTATCTTTAAGTGTTTTCTCATAAAATCCAGAGTCTATTCGTCTGTACGGTGAATGATATCTTCTGTTTCTTCCTCAGGCCGCAGACTGTTCAGGGAAGCTGTTTGTGTTCCACACATCTCTGCCCATCGCAGAAGCTCCCGGAAAACTAAAGAACCGAGAAGACAAGAAGCTGATGGGGACGGATAAAGAGAAGGTAAACACGAGCGTGGCAACATAAAAGAAATACATTTGGCTTTTATATGGAGCACAAAGTAGTTCCAGTATGCTCATTAAGTGTCCTCACTGACTCCTCGTCTCCTCTCTCGTCCTCCTCAGTCTCTGTTTCAGCCCCAGGTGGGTTTCTACAACACTCTGGCTAAGGAGTGTGTAGCTCAGGGCTGCTGTGTGGATCTCTTCCTCTTCCCCAACCAGTATGTAGACGTTGCCACGTTAGGGGTGATTCCTGTCTCCACTGGAGGATCTGTCTACAAATACACTTACTTTCAGGTGAGAGGGATACTCTCTTTACTCTGTGAGTGTCAATCTAACGCAGGTCGTCTTCCACATGGATGACATTTAGCTATCATTTCTCTCCAGTGTCTCCTCCCTGTTAAATATTTGTAACAGCAGCTGGTTCGTTTGCCAAAGTGTAACACACTGTGTGTTTTTCACAGGCTCAGGCTGACAAGGAGCGATTTCTCAACGACCTCCGACGAGACATCCAAAAGCTCGTAGGATTTGATGCCGTCATGAGGGTGCGGACAAGCACAGGTGAGGATTCCATACTTGAGAACATTTCTGAAAAAACAAGCCAAGAGCAAAGTTACGAATAGCCTCATGACCCCTCCTCCTCTTCCTCCGTCACCCATCCCTCCTCTCCTCCGCCTCTCCTTCAGGTATCCGAGCGACAGATTTCTTCGGCTCCTTCTTCATGAGCAACACCACAGACGTGGAGCTGGCAGGCCTGGACTGTGACAAGGCCGTCACTGTGGAGTTCAAACACGACGACAAGCTCAGCGAGGAGACGGGGGCGCTCATGCAGGTGTGTGCAACGAGAGGTCTTACGTAAAATCTTTTTTAAGAACGGAATATTTAAATTTGTAGTTTTCAAATGAGCCATTAAAGGGAATTTGTGGTTTTAAGTACTTACAATCAAGACTTCTGCTGGTTTTTAAATCCTGCTAGTGGTGATTGGGTCATCTATATTCTGACATCTCCATCAGTCAATTCATCTGGTATCAAATTAGATTCATATTTTATTGTAACTTTCAAAACAAACGCTCCCATGATTTAGGTTGTTAGGGTTATTATTAAAAAGCAGAGTCACAGAAGATTATGTACTAAATTTATGGTAAAGATAAAATATTTTTCAAAGCTCTGTTTATTTGTTTTTATTTATTTGTTTTTTTAAAGGAAACCTAATAGATAGATAGACAGACAGACAGACAGACAGACAGACAGACAGACAGACAGACAGACAGACAGACAGACAGACAGACAGACAGACAGACTGACTGACTGACTGACTGACTGACTGACTGACTGACTGACTGACTGACTGACTGACTGACTGACTGATTGATAGATAGATAGATAAATGTGGAAGTACAAAAATAAGCAATAAATAAAAATGTACATTATAGCATTTGACATTGTCCATGAAATAGAGAGTGTATACAGATTATACACATATTACAAAATTGCATGTATGTATATTATACAAGGTATAGTATTCCCAGACATATATGCCAAATGACATCAAAACAAAATAAATAAGTACACAAATCAATAAATTAATTAATTGAAATATTTGATAAAAATAAAATAAATAAAACATTAAATGGAAAATGGATAAATAGATGAAGAAAAAGGAAATAAATAATAATTTTAAAAAATCAAAACCAAAAAGAAAGCATCACAAATTCAAATAATTTAAAATATAAAAAAAAGATACATAAAAAGAAAATGAATTTAAAAAAAAAATCAATACAAAAAGAAAGCATCACAAATAAAAATAATAACTTAAAATGAAAAATAGATACATAAAAAGAAAATAAATAATAATGAAAAAAATAGATATTAAAAACTTTTAATATATATGTAATAATTTAAAATCGAAAATAGATAAATAAAAATTAAATAAATAGTTATGGAAAAAGTATAATAAAGAAGAAAAAAAGCATAATAAAAATCCATTTGTAATAATACATGAATGATAATAAAATTACACTAAAGATATTTGATTATTAAAATATACTTTATGGAATGAAATGTGAGGAGAAAGGAACCGTTTTTGGATGCAGTGTGGTTTCATCCTTACAGTCTTTATGCAGAGCTAGATTTTATAAAAAGAAACACCTTTCATAAAATTCTGCAAACAACCCAGAATAATGCCTGTGTCAGACTGTGTTTATGAAGTGTGTATCTCTTGTGCGTCCCTGCAGTGCGCTGTGCTGTACACCAGCTGCAGCGGCCAGAGGCGTCTCCGCGTCCACAACATGGCGGTCAACTGCTGCTCTCAGTTGGCCGACCTCTACCGCAACTGTGAGACGGACACAATCATCAACTTCTTCTCTAAATACGGTGAGCCGCTCACTCTGCACGATTTCTTCTTTGGCGTTAGTGTCAGAACAACACAGATATACACACACCCAACACTTTACTCTGGAAGACTGAACCAGGTGTGAGCAGAGAAATGAAGGAGTAACAGTTTCTAAAAATACCATAAAGTATTACCAGCTGCTCCAGAGAAACAATAAAACGAAGCAGCTGTTCTCAAAGGCTTTTTTGTGTGTAAGCATTCAGCTCTTTCACTCATGAGTCACAGGATACAGAACGGTGAAAGATGGTGAAATAGGGATATGCTGTTTCTCAAACCACAGTGTTTTTTCTTTTAGAGATCACTCCAATACACCTCGTTTAATTTGAGTATGCTTATGAATGTGTCTTTGTGTGTTGCAGCTTTCCGTGGCATCCTAAACAACCCCACCAAGGCGGTGAGAGACACCCTGATCAACCAGTGTGCTCAGATTCTGGCCTGCTACAGAAAGAACTGTGCGAGCCCTTCATCGGCTGGTCAGGTACTTCAAACATTCTTAGTGCTGGGGGGGGCGCCGCTGAGTAGTTTAAGCGTACGCCCCATGTACAGAGGGTGTAGTCCTCAAATTACTCTTTGCAAATATTTAGACGTTTCGAAGTGTCATTTAAGGAATGTGCAACACTGACATTTTCTCTCTGTTTCGCAGCTGATCCTCCCAGAGTGCATGAAGCTGCTGCCGGTCTATCTGAACTGTGTGCTGAAGAGCGACGTGCTGCTCCCGGGAGCCGACGTCTCGTTGGACGACCGAGCGTACCTGAGGCAGCTCATCAGCTGCATGGACGTCGAAGAAAGCCATGTCTTCTTCTACCCCCGTCTGCTGCCTCTGGTCAGACAAAACACACAAATACACACTAATACACACATCTATTCACTTTATATTGTACCACTTGAATGGTTCGTTTGTGTCTTTGGTCTGTAACACGGTCCACTGTTCTCACCTAACCCTATCACACTCACTGCAGCACCACGGGTGTGTTTTACTCTGAGAGATCCGAATCAGAAATACTTTATTTATCCGGGGGGGTTTGGTCATTACAGTTGCTCCTATAGACAGCAAGCGGCAATCTCCAGTCTCAAAATATGAAGCCCATGCGGAAGTGTTATAAACTGCACTTCATCAAGCGTCCACTTGAGGCTGGCTGCAGAAACACCAGAAACCACATACACACCCATTCAAAAAAGACGATATTTACAGCATTAATAAACATGTTTACAGCCTGGTTCAAAAAACGGCTTGGTTTGAAGAGCTAATTTCTACATCGGCACACAATGAGGGGTGAACTTTTTTCTTACCCAACAGTTCAGAAGATATTAAATTTATGAGTTTTGCCCAAATAAGGACATGACTGACTTGACTGACAGGCGGGAACACTGTAGCTGTTGGCGAGGAGGCTCAAAGCCCGCCTCTTTACCTCACACTAGCTCGACAGAAGTTAGGTTGCGTTCAGCATTTCCAATATGGCTCCCGCTGACAATCGGCTTCAAAGCAGCGCTTCAGAAACAGATAGGTGACGTCACGGATACTACGTCCATTATTTATACAGTTCTGCAGGAATATCCAGCAATTTGGCCGATGAGCTGATCAGCTTCCGCGCAACTAGTTGAGCATGGGTGTAAACGAAGTGGGATTGCCGTGCAGCAGTAATGCAACAAACTGCCTGAGAGAAACCTGACAAGTATGATGAATTAAAATGAAAGATATTTCTATGATTACAAAATGGAAAGGCCTGAATGAATCTGCATCATGCTCTAACAGAACAAAGAGCCAGACTGATTAGGATTCGGATTTTCTAACCACTGTTTTTTCACATTGACATGTTTTAGACTTTAATTTAAGAATTCTGTCTCTTCAGTGGAGGAAAGTCAAGCACCGCTGGATGACATCTCTCTCTAACACTGTCCCCTCTCTTTGGCTCTCCAGACCAAGTTAGAAAGCGGCTCGTTGCCGATGGCGGTGAGGGACTCGGAGGAGAGGCTGTCTAAAGGTGGGGTTTACCTCTTGGAGACGGGGCTCCACCTCTTCTTGTGGGTCGGAGCGAGCGTTCAGCAGGAGCTGCTGCTCAACATCTTTGGAACGCCAAGTTTCGGCCAGATAGACGCCAGCATGGTGAGGACACAGATCTGTGACATGTTACATTTGTTAGGCTTAGCTTGATGATTCATGTGATACAGCATCAGTCAAAGTTTTACTTTTTTTTTTTTTTTTTTTTACATAGATGGAAAATTAAATTTAAATATTTTCTCTTATGTAATGCATAATAACAGTTAAAGATATTCCCTGTATTGTGTTATTTGGTATATCTGAATGGCTGTTGTCGCGTTGAGCTCTGTTTCGGTGTAGTAATGTGGTTGTTCTGTGTTTCAGACGGGTCTGCCTGTGCTAGATAATCCATTCTCCCAGAGACTCCGAGAGATCATCGAATCCTTCAGAGCTCAGAGATCACGATACATGAAGGTAAACTTCTTCTCATACAAAAGTAGAGATGCCCTGTGCACAGCAGGAGATGATTAGATTCACCACACACAAAAGGATTGAATTTGCTTCTTTCATCCTCATTTCACATCAAACCTCTGAGGAGGATTAGGGCCACTGGAAAGAAAAAATGAACGTACAATATTTCGTTTTTATTCTGAGATTAAAGGCAGAGTTCTGACTTTGGGTGCCGTGTCCACTGCCGCCGTTTTTGCGCTGGCAGCCCCCCAATGTGATTCCACGTTTCCAGCACTTAGCTGATTTTTGTTGCAGCGGTCTCAGTTTAAAAAAAATTCAACTTTTGGTAACACCGCTGTGCTCATCAATGTCATGTCTTGATCACCGACCAATCAGAATCAAGAAGGGGTGGAACTTTAAAATCAACTTTTTTCACAACAATGGAAGGGAAAAAATATCGCTCATTTTTTTCAAGGTACAATTTACAAGCCGAGAGATGCTGCTAATGCGATGACACCATCCAAGACTTTTTAATAGATATAATAGTATTTTAAAAAAATACCCAATGGTCCCTAATTTGTGAAGTGGAAGTGCCGCGGGACTTCTTTTGTAACCGAGTAAACGCTGGTAAGAATCACTGTGAAATCGAGGTTTCCAGTGGCCCTAAAGGTTGGTTTACACTTCTGCGTCGACACTACCCAGCAGGGGTTGACACGGACGTGAGCACTACTTATTTGCGTCGATCTGTCCGTGACGCGCAGCAATACTCCTCCGAATACTCCTCGAATTAGATTAAAAAGAAGAAGCTATTCAGCCCTCTTGTGCATAGTAGACTCATTCTCCTTCTTTATGTATCTCTTTCATTTTCTTTAAGGTAACCTGGTGGTCGGTAATGATCCTGAAACTAAATGTTTTTTGACTTATTGCTTTGAGAAATATAAGTTACTTTGTTTTCCTTCAAGTCTACTTATATACTAAAGCAAAATATGCCATCTTTATCTTTATCACTACAAAGAGGAGTTCCATGAAGTTGGTCTTTATGAAACTGGCTACACTTAAAAAAAAAAAGGAAATGATTGACCCAAGAATAAGAAAAAAAACTGTTTACCTTTTCTTAATCCACATTAATAGTTATTGTTGGCTGGAGCCCTGTGAGTGTACAGACAAGTTCACATACCCTGGCAGAATTTATGATTTCTTGGGTAGTTTCTGTTGTTATTATGATGAAAAAGAGTGTACACAGTTGTTTGATAAAAAATTGCTTCACCCAACCACTAACCATGAGTGAAAAAAAAAAGGATTTATCTTATCATTCATATTCTCTGAAAAATGGCCCAAAAAAGTCACAAATTCTGCCAGGGTATGTAACCTTATGAGCACTACTGTATCTTCATTGTTTCTGAACGCCGCTCTCTCCTCCTCTTCACAGCTGATGGTAGTGAAACAGGAAGACAGAACTGAGCTGATATTCAGGCACTTCCTGGTGGAGGACAAGAGCGCCAGCGGGGGAGCGTCATACGTGGACTTCTTGTGTCACATGCACAAGGAGATCCGCCAGCTTCTGAGCTAGGCCTGCAGAGTCCAACCCTCACCTGTATGAACCCCCACCTGACCCCTCCCCCTACCCTCCTCACCAGGTTCACCCCTCCTAGTGAAAGAAAGCGCTTTATCTTTTTTTTTTTTTTTTAACCTAATAAACTAAAGCTCTCCTTGCTGTCTGTCGGCTGAGCAACAAAGACCAGCTGGCAGAACTTGTTGTGTGTTTGTGTGTGTGTGTGTGTGTGTGTAAGAGAGTGTGTGTGTGTGCGCGTGTGCGTGCATGCGTGTGTGTGTGTGTAAAAGAGGGAGAGTCTGATAATAATGGAGCTTTACTCTGCCTCAAATCTACCGCTCCAATACAGCAGGAGCGGGCTAACTGACGAGGGGGGTAATGTATATACTCAAGTGAACAATTATGTATGCAACAGACAGAGTGAGTGCAGAGACGGCTGGTGTGACTGTAGTCGGTGTACTGTCTGTATTACGAGCACTGAAAGGCTGTTTTGGGCGCATTAATGACCCTCAGATAGCAAACACTTTTTATATAAATGAATCCCAATAGAGTGAAGGACATCTACATCTACCAAGACATACATGGAATTAAATAAATGCTGTTTCTTTCTATCTCTTCTCTCCTTTTAATCATGGCCTTAGTACCCCCATGCTGCTCCAATCATCCATTATTTGTGTGTGTATGTGTGTTTACAGATGTGAGAGGATTAGTCACTCAGTTTTTGTTTTTTTTGCGGTGTCTCCAGGTGTGAACATCAAAGTGTTAGCTCAAACTTGACCCCGATGACTCTTCACCTTCAGAAATCATCAAAGAAGTGTCTCGAATGATATCAAATCACCCACGAAGGAACTGCAAAAAATATCGTCATAGCAGTGATTGATGTAGTCCAGGTTTGTTTAAAAGCAGCCTCAGTTGAGTTTTTGATGTAGATGCTCAGATGTTTGAGCACTAACGATCCAGATGTGCATGTTTTGATTCAGTTAAGAGAGAAAGCTTTCACTAGATCAAAGTCTATGCAGCAACGAGAGAGAGAGAGAGAGAGAGAGAGAGGCCGGACACAAAACAAAAAGAAAGATAAAAGAAATCAGACAGGTGTGAACTTTTGACTCCAACATCAAGGCGATGTGAGCTGATGATCCTGCCGGTCGGTTTGATGGCGTGAAGTGCTGCCGACTTTATATTAATCAAAAAAAAGTTTTGATGTCCAGAATTGTACAATAAAAGCAGATTCAAGTAGACAGCAGAGAGCGGATAAACGGACATGAGTTAATGTTTGCTAATTTTTTCAGTTGTCTCCGCACTGACTATCTGCTCGGTGTGTAAATAAAATATATAATCTGTACAGAATTAATAGAAAATAACAATTTTAAAGACCTGCCTGCACCGCTGTCGGTTTTTGGCAGTCGGTTTCTCTGTCACGGAAAGTCTAAAATAGAAAATCACGACTTTCACTGAAGAGAGAGAAAGACGCCTTGGCTGGCTTTTTGATATGTTTGTGTGCGTGTGAGGTATGATTGTGTGTGTGTGTGTGTGTGTGTGCGCGGGTGTGAATGTGGGGTCGGTCCTGGTGAATTTCTTCTAAGGAACAGAGGGATCAGCCAACACACACACATAAACACACACACAGGCACACTCACTTTTCCTGGGAGATTAAATTCAGTCGTCTTCATTTATCACTTTCAGTTCCTTTTTTTTTTTTTTTTTAAACAATGTGACTTTCGTTTGTTTGGTGTGTGTGTGTGTACCCCTCTGTTCCGTCTTTATGTTCTCTGGCTGTGATTGGCCCACTGTCTCGACTGTAATCTTAATTTCTGTTCCTTTCTTTTCTTTGATTTGTGTTTTTTTTTTTTCATTGCCTCTTGGGACTGCTAATAAAATGATTGTTGAAAGTGAAATTTAACTCAGTGTTTCTCTTTTATCTATTTGTTCTCGCAATGCCAGCGAGAAACTAAATTACATATTTTTTCACACAAACATCAAACATGCACTCTGTTGGGGTGCTGGTGGACTAGCGGCCTAAGCGCTCCACATACAGAGGCTATAGTCCTCAACGCAGAGGTCGCTGTTTCGACTCCTGGATGCGACCATTTGCTGCATGTCTCCCCCCCCCCCCCCCTCTCTACTCCCCACTTTCCTGTCTCTCTTCAGCTGTCATATCCATTAAGGCACAAATTAAAGCCCCAAATATTAATAAAAAACAACGAAACACTTTTTCACATAAACAAGGGCTGCATGGTGTCGCAGTGAGTAGCACTGTTGCCTCACAGCTAGAAGGTTCCTGGTTTCGGATCCCCGGCCGGGTGCCTTTCTGTGTGGAGTTTGCATGTTCTCCCCGAGCACGCGTGGGTTCTCTCCGGGTACTCCGGCTTCCTCCCACAGTCCAAAAACATCCACACCAGGTTGATTGATCACTCTAAATTGCCCGTAGGTGTGAGTGTGTGCGTGAATGGTTGTCTGTCTCTCTGTGTTAGCCCTGTGATAGGTTGGCGACACCCTGTCCAGGGTGTACCCTGCCTTCCGCCCGAAGCCAGCTGGGATAGACTCCAGCCCTCTGTGACCCCTAATGGGATAAGGGGTCAAGATAATGGATGGATGGACATAAACACAGTTTTCCTTATAACAACATCTTTAATGAAAGCACACTTTGAAATATACGAACAAGTAAAAAAAGACATTTGGAGAAATAAGAGACAATTTAAGGACAAAAACATCAAAACATACAAGAGAGTTAACCTCCACTACCTAGAAGACACATCTATGAATTTCATGTAACCAACAGGGAAAATTTGTCAAGACAGTAATACAAATGGAAAAGGCAATAAAACAGATTCAATTTTCAATTTGGAGGAAAGTAAATCTTAATTATTTTCACATAACAACTGAATTATTTGAGTTAAAAAGTCTCCTAAACGTGAGGTTCAGTTGGCTTTTAAGTAACTGTTTTTCAGAGGTGATTTCCTTCTATTTGGGCCTTTTGGAACCAGTACTCTGACTTTTTTAGGAGTCATTTCATACGCAAGTATTTGTGCTTTTACATCAGGGCATCAGAGGTTAGGTTGCAGCTTCTCTATCTGATCAAACAAAAAAAAATATCCAATCTGGTTGAAAATTACGTAAAGGTGGGAGAGTAAAAAAGTCTCAGGGTTTGACCCAAGTGCGTCTCGTTGCTGAATGTACAAGGCAGAATGTTCCACGTAGGATTAAGGCCATATCAATGAAAAAATACACAATTAAATTTCAAGGATAAAGTAGAATATTTACAACAATCAAGTAGAATGCCAAGAGTGAAGTTGACAATTAAGTCGTAAATTTACAAGAATATGGAAACATTATGGGAATAAAGTCTTTAAAGTAAAAGTCTGCAAGACTTTGCAACAGTTGCAAATACTCTAGAATCAAGTCATACATTTTCAAAATTATTCTCAGAAATGTACAATTTCAATCTTGATATCTTTTTTTTTCTACTACTAATCCATCATTGGTAGTCACGTTACATTGTTGTCTTGGTGATTCAAACATTTCATAATAAAACCCTTTGAAGGAATTTTAAGCTGGTTATGAAACAGACCAAAAATAAGGATGCCTCGATGACCAGCAAAGAGAGAAGATTCACTATCCTAGTTATTTAAAATGTGTCTTATTGTTACCATGATAGGCTGTATTTATGATGGACGTAGTATCCGTGATGCCACCCGTCTCTTCCTGAGCGCCAACCGTCAATCGTTAGCGGGAGCCATATTGGAAATGCTGAACTCAACCAACAGCTTGCCAACAGCTACAGTGTGCCCGGCTGTCAGTCATGTCCTTCAATGGGCAAAACTTGTAATCTTAATATCTTCTGAACTGTTGCATTAGAAAAAAATCCCCCCCCAATAGAGAAATTAGCTACGTAGACCCAACCAGGCTGTATACATGTCTGCTATTGCTGCAAAGATCGCCGTTTTTGAATGGGTGTGTATGTGGTTTTGATGTTTCTGTAGCCAGCCTCAAGTGGACATTTGATGAACTGCAGTTTTTAGCACTTCCGCATATTTGGGCTTCATATTTTGGGACCGGAGGTTGCCGCTTTGTTACCACTAGGTCTTTGTCAGGCAATAACAGCATGCTGCTGATGTCTTTTATACATTCATACTCATATATCACAAAACACTACTTACACATGTACAGGACTGCTTGTCCATAAGGGTTGCCAAGGCAAACACAAACTCTGAGAACCTCACAGTAGTTTTACCTTTTTAAAAAAATTAAAAAGTAAGACCAGGGAGACAGAAAATACTCAATTCTGTTTTCCTCCCCGGGTGTTCAGTCTGATATCAAGGGAAGGTAGGTAAATGTCAACACTGCAAAGTTAACATTTAACCCAAGTACACGACAGAGTCTACCCAACCGAGCCAAAACCCTGGGTAGACAGGCTCTGTGAAGGTGGTGTGGAAGGTGTGGAGGAGGGTCTGTGTGCCACAGCAGATTTTGTAGAAGGACAGAACTCCCAAGGACCAGTCCAGATAGATCCCTACTCTATTGGAGTCAGGAGGGATCTGTACTCCTCTGCCCATATTGTTGTGCCAGTACTGGTACCCATCTTTGTTGAAGAACATTCCCCAGGAACAGTCGTTTCTGCCTAACCAGCTGTCCAAATCCTCTCCCTTCCTGCACATCCTCTTGTAGGCCACACCAATGAAAGCCCGCCCACACCATTCTGTCTCCCAGTAACAGCGCCCGGTCAGTCCCTCCCTGCACAGCACCTGTGTCCAGAAGTCAAATCTTTCTGGGTGATCGGGATACGGATTCTTGGTCCACCTCGTGGCTTTCCTGTCTTCCTTCTCCAGTAAGAGGTCAATGTGTGCTGTGTTTGGGTCCAAGGTGAGTTTTTTGGTATCTGATGAAACAGATCAAAAATACGAGTCATTTATACAACACTTAAAGTTTCCACATGACAAGAAAAAAGCAACCTGAAGGGTTGGTTACTCACATTTCTTTGGACCTGGCTGAATCCTGGATTCACCACACTCTTCCACACTGAAACATAAAATAATGTGTAGATAGTTACATGCATTAATCACTTTATATTTAAAGGCCCTGTGAGGAGTTTTGAACTGGCTGAGAAACAGACTGAAAGTGATACAAATGCTTATTTATGACCTTCAATAGCAAACAAGACCATCAGCAACAACACTGACACCTCCTCTGTTGTCATTCTTAATGCCTGAAACCGCCCTGAGGGGGTAGGTGTCAGACCAGATGATGGACATCTCGCTTCAGATACAGCCTTTATTTGACTGTTTTCATGGAAAATAATCACATTGCCTGATACAGTTGACTGTTGAAAGAACTACTTTTGCATGTATAGGACAAGAGATAAGAGGTATCACTTTGTGCACAAGGGGGCACCAGAATCGATACAAAACAAAAGTTCCTCACAGCAGCTTTTAACAATGTGACCCAATTGCAGCATAACCTAAAAAGATTCAACCCTTCCTTCCTTGCACTGTTGACCGTCAACGGCGCATGGCCTACAACAAGGATCAGGAAGGCTTTGCTTCTCTTGAGCTCGTCATAAACACAGTTTTCTTTATAACAACATCTTTAATGAAAGCACACTTTGAAATATACGAACAAGTAAAAAAAGACATTTGGAGAAATAAGAGACAATTTAAGGACAAAAACATCAAAACATACAAGAGAGTTAACCTCCACTACCTAGAAGACACATCTATGAATTTCATGTAACCAACAGGGAAAATTTGTCAAGACATTAATACAAATGGAAAAGGCAATAAAACAGATTCAATTTTCAATTTGGAGGAAAGTAAATCTTAATTATTTTCACATAACAACTGAATTATTTGAGTTAAAAAGTCTCCTAAATGTGAGGTTCAGTTGGCTTTTAAGTAACTGTTTTTCAGAGGTGATTTCTTTCTATTTGGGCATTTTGGAACCAGTACTTTTTCAGGAGTCATTTCATACACAAGCATTTGTGCTTTTACATCAGGGCATCAGAGGTTAGGTTGCAGCTTCTCTATCTGATCAAACAAAAAAAAATATCCAATCTGGTTGAAAATTACGTAAGTTAGTTATCAAAAAGCTGCAAAACCAACTCAAATCATAGCAGCACTAGCACCCAGTATGCCGGATAATACGTCAGAAAAGGCAAAACAATTAACAATTAATCCATTCAATTACACAAAGTGTGGTGGACGTCAGGGGTAAACTGGGGAGACCAACAGCAAGGTGCTATTCACCTTATTTTTGGTGGTTGAACGAACGCAGACAATTAACGGATACTTTAATCTGATCTGGAGGTTCTCCGGCGTACCGGATCAGAGATTCAGCCGGAACACAACGGAGCGGATCTAGGTACTCTACCCGAACCCTAAAAAAGTTTCTTGTACGTTTTTCTGATTTCACAAAAGAGACAGGGTGTTTGAGGACACTCAAGTCTCCAGAAATGCAGAAAAACAGTGACTGTGACAGGGAGAAAATAAAAAATGGACAAAGAAACATACTCACACAATCATCAGTGGACATTAGACAAATGATACCAGAGTGGTTAGTTGTCTGTGGTCTCACACAAGCCCCACATCCCTGCACCAGCTATGGTTGGTTACAGACTCGCTCACCACCTCCCTATGCTCGTGTTCAGAGTATTTTTACAAAGAGGAGATGAGCAGCAGAGCTGAAGATTCATCTTATCGTTACATTCCTTGGGAACGATAATTGTGAAGTGAAGTTCAAAATTTTTTGACAGCTCTACAGTCAATAAATCTATTTTTAGCTCATTCAACGTGATTAATCAACAGTGTGCACATGCCATGCAAGCACCACCACTACCTGAGTTTCTCCAGGCTGCACTGTGGGTCGTCTTCCAGAGCAGACAGCAGCTCCAGGCCTGAGTTTCCTGGGTGGTTGTAGCTCAGATCGAGCTCTCTCAATCGGGATGAGTTCAAAGCAGATGCCAGGAAAGTGCATCCTTCTTCTGTCACTCTGCAGAGGGACAACCTTCAAAACAGACAAACATTTCATCAAGCTGATCCACACCACAACAACAAACTACTCACTGTGGATGTTTGTATTCAGCTGTTAGATAACTCTTCTGAATTTCACTTCGAGCACTCACATAAGTGTTTCCAGTTTGCAGTGAGGACTCCCAAGTCCACTGCAGAGCTTTTGGACTCCGAGATCCAGAATGTCATTATCAGAAAGGTCCAAAGCTTTCAGTTGGCAGGTTGTTGAGCTCATAACTGAGGCCAGGACATCAGAGCTGGGCTTTGTTAGGTCGCAGCTCCTCAATCTGAACAAACAGAAAATAACCAAAATGTTTGAAAATTTCATATAACTTCTAAATGAAACATCTTCTGTTTAATCGTTGGTGGGAGGGTAAGAAAAGTGTCAGGGTTTGACCTGAGTGTCTCCAGTTTGCTTGACGTGAGCCCCAAAGAGAGCAGTACCATTCCTCCATCCGTCAGCTTATTGTTACTCAGGTCCAGCTCTCTAAGCGTGGATGAGCCGACAGCAATCCCCAGGGGTCGACAGCAGACTGCGGTGAGATTGCAGGCGTTCAGACTGCATTAGAAAAGACAGGATGAGAAAAGATAGCACATATAAATGACCTTGTCCTTTGAGATGAGACTTACTGCATATTATCCACACCTGCAAGGAGTATGATCTTAACTTATACTGCTTTAAAGTTTCTGTATACTTGAGGAAATCAAACCAAATTCAAGGACTGAGGTCGCCCAACCATGTCCAGTTTGACCTGGTTTAATAAGAATCTTAACGCACACTATGTAGCATCACTTAGATTACTAAAGACAGATTGCAGTCATCACAAAAGGTTTTGGGGTAAGAAACAATTACAAGTTTTTGAGGTTAAAGGCTTAGGCTTGCGTTTGTTTGCAGCAGTAGCAAGATGTAAACGTTAACGCATCTAGGAGACAAAGAAACAATATCATTGATTAGTTTTGTTCCAATATTCACTTTGCTTTGGCTCTGTTTTTGGTCTCTACTCACATAAAAAGGGCATTAGCTGGCTCTTTAGTTGTTTTTATATGTTCACCAGCTAGTTGGCAACCTTGTCTGGGCAAAGTTGTCATCTGGCAGCTTAAACAACTGTGCCAAAAAATGAAGGAGGTAAATTGGAACGTCAAAATTGATGTAAGTGAACCAAAAGCTCAATGCCATTAAACCACTTGACGAAGTAAAAGAAGTACAGAGTGTCGTCAGTACATTGGTCCATTGAACCATTTTCTTCCACCAATCCAGGGTCAGGTCACGGTCCTGGCAGGCTGTGCAAGTTGACCCAGACATCCCTCCACCTAGCAACGTTTTTCAGTTCCCCTTTGGTGGATTGGATTTTAAGGCATTCCCAGGGCAGATGGGATATATAATCCCAACAGCAAGCTCTGGGTCAACCCTAGGGTCTCCTCACAGTCGGACATGCCTGCAAACACCTCCAAAGGGAGAGCGACAGGCAGGTTGGTGCTGTGTCAGCAGTAATGTGGTCGTTGGACTGTTGGACTGTTATGGTGAAGAGGGAGCTGAGCCTGAAGGCCAAGCTTGCAATTTACAAGGCGATCTAGGTTCCCACCCATACTTATTGCTTTGAGTAGTGACTGAAAGGGCAACTTTGTGGATACAAGTGACAAAATGTGTTTCCTCCAATGGAGCCAGCTGAGGTGGTTTGGGTACCTAATGAGCAGGGCTGGCCCGTGGCATAGGCAGTATAGGCAAATGCTAGGGGCGCCGGCCATCCATAGGGGGCGCTGCTAAATGACTGAGGAAGAAAATTTGAAGATAATAGGAAAAACAATATTGTTTTAGTTAATTTAATTTTGGATTAAATTGCGGAATGATGCCAGTAAACATTTAAAAGCTTGTGATTCACTTTTGGTTTTTAAAAGAATGGTATTCAAAGCAGTTTTTGAAGTCTAATAGGACTGCCTTTTCAGTCATCACTTAATACATTACTGTTGCTTTGTTTAAAGTGTTTGCACTGTGAAAACTATTGTGTTATATAATGACTGAATAAATTCTACTACTATTAGATTATGCATTTTGAAAATTGTATAATTATTTTCCTGCTAAATATCAGTGTTGTTACCATTTTATTAATGTTCGTTTAGAGGTCATTTTTATTTTAAAACAAAGGAAATGTGTAAAACATAAAGCTGGATGTCAGTTTTCTTTCAGTGTATATGTGATGGGAATGTTGGAGATGGTTATAATACAAGGGGCACCAGTTAAAATCTTGCCATGGGCACCAAGTCGGTTAGGGCCGGCTCTGCTAATGAGGATGCTTTCTGGACACCTCCCTTTAGAGGTCGTACATGAATCTGAGTTATCGGCACTCTGCCTTTCATTGTTGGATCTTTTTTACAATGCCCAATGGAATAATTTGTTATCTGATATGCATAAACCTATTGCCTCTTTAAATAAATGCACCCCAGAAAAGTAGAACGTCTTGCACTGCAAACAAGTGGTGACTCAATGCTTTGTCTACATTCTGCGAATAGGTCTTGAGATCAACTTCTTAAGGCACTTACTTTGCGATTTGGGCAGTTTTAACAACAGGCAGCAGCCTCAAAAGTCCTTCTTCTGTCCTGGTGTAGTTGCTCAGTTCAAACACACTCAGCTCTTCTTCTGATGTCAGTAACACAAACACCAGAGTGGCCCACTGGGCAGGTGAGAGTTTAGCTGTGTTGAGACTTCCAGAGCTGAGGAAGCTCTGAATCTCCTCCACCAGAGAGTGGTCATTCAGCTCATTCAGACAGTGGAAGAGGTTGAGGCATCTGTCTGGGGATGGACTTGCCCTGATCTTTTCTTTAATGTGTTTGATGATCTCAGTTCTTGACTTTGGGTTGGTTCTGTTGCTGGTCATCAGATGCTTTAATAGAGTCTGATTAGATTCAAGAGACAGGCCCAAAAGGAACCGCAGAAAGATGTCAAAATGTCCATTCTCACACTGCACAGCCTTTTCTACTGCTGCTTTATAGAGGATGAGCTCTGATGAGCCTCTTGATAAAAATAGTCTAGAAGCAGACTTCTTGATCAAGACATTTTCATTGTCGTTGTTGAACGTGAGGTAAACGTATAAAGCTGCAAAGAATTCCTGGACACTCAAATGCAAAAAGCAGAACATCTTCTCCTGGCACACTGTCAGCTCCTCGTTGAAGATCTGGGTGTAGATTCCTGAGAACATGGATGCCTGTGTGACTTTGATACCATTTAGGATTAGGTCGCTTTCGTAAAAGATCAAGTGGCCTTTCTCAAGCTCTTTGAAAGCAAGTTTTCCCAGCGCGATGAGGTTAGTCCTCACACAGTCGGCATTTGATTCTCTTCTTCCAGGCAGCCTCTTCTTCATACTGTCAACATACAAGGACAAGAAGTGTATGTACATTTGAGTCAGAGTCTTCGGCATGTCTTTACCATCCATTGTTGCCAACTTCTTCTCAAGGACACTTGCCGCCATCCAGCAGAAGACTGGTATGTGGCACATGATGTGGAGACTCCTGCAGGATTTCACATGTGTGATCACTTTGTCTGCCAGGCTCTGGTCACTTATTTTCTTTCTGAAGTACTCTTCTTTCTGGGGGTTGTTGAACCCTCGCACCTCAGTCACCAGGTCAATGTACTCAAGAGGGATCTGACTGGAAGCAACCGGCCGAGATGTGATCCAGACAAGAGCTGAAGGAAGAAGTCTTCCCCTGATGACGTTGGTCAAAAGCACAGCAATCGTGGTTTGCTGAGTCACATCAGTCACAATTTCACTTTTGTTGAAATCCAAAGATAGTCGGCTCTCGTCTAGACCATCCAAGATGAAGAGCATCTGGTGTTCACACATAGAAAAGATTCCCAAGTCTTTTGTTTCAGGGAACAGGACTTCAAGAAGTTCTACAAGGCTGAGGGTTTTCTTCTTCATTAGATTCAGCTCTCGGAAACAGATAGGAAACACAAAGTCCAGGTTGGTGTTTTCTCTCTCCTCGGCCCAGTCCAGAGTGAATTTATTGGTGGATACCGTTTTTCCAATGCCAGCGACTCCCCTTGTGATCACAGTTCTTATGTGGATGTTTTGTCCCCGTGGAGGAACAAAGAGATGATTGCAGTGGATCGATTTCTCCTGGGTTACGTGTATCCTGGACACTGTCTCGATACGTCTCACCTCATGCTCTTTGTTGACTTCCCCACTTCCTCCCTCAGTGATGTAGAGCTCTGTGTAAATCTTATGGAGAGGTATTTTGTTCGCTTCTGTCGTCATCCCCTCGAGCAAGTGACTGAACTTCTTCTTGTGGCTCGCTCTGAGCTTCTGTTGACACTCCGTGATCTTTTCATCTGATGAAAAAAAAAAATTTGAATGTTATGAAGGTATTTAAGATAGTTTGTATTAACGTGACGTGTCTGAAGAAGTACTGACTTTTGTGTTGTAGAGAAGCATCATGGTTTAATTCCTCTTTGGATGAAAAAACAGATCCTGCAAACAAACAACCAGAAACATCAGCAGAAGCCAAACCATGGTTTCAGATACTTCATATGTTGTATATCTACCTCGGCATGTAGAGATGATACTGATGTTTAAGTTGCTGATGCTGGAACCAATGATGGAGGGAGCGACCACATTTCCCCCGCTCTGTGCAGAGTAACTGGGATTGAAATGATGAATCTCAGCACGAAGAGAGGGAAGTGACTCTAAAAGGAAACCGAAAAACTCATTTTCAGGAGAAAGTACAGAATGTTGAAATATCAGACAAAAGATTTCATATACCAGATTTAAACTTTGAATATAAAATGAACTCATTTTCCCACAGTGACTGCCCTTATTAGCTGGACTTAATACATACTTTGCAACATCAGTCTGAAGACCTGTCCTAAAGATTATTTTGATTCTCATTCTTGTATTGCTTTTTTTTCTTTCTTGTTCGTACGAAAATCTTAAAACAAAGTCATCTTTTCAAGGCTCTGAGACTGTTTATCACAGTTATTGTATGTCCATCAAAGAGAGGTTATTGTTGTGTTTGATGCAATTAATGAACATTTTTCAGTATTCCTATGTAATAGATGGAAATCTAAGATGCATTGTTGCCAAGTGCTGTCCTAATCTGCCGTGTTTTATATAGTTAAGTATTGGTAGAAACGTAAATATTATGAATAAATTAAGTATTAACATTTTTCATAAAACAACATATACCTCTAAAAGTAGTATGGGAGGTTAGAACCTTCAGTTATCAGGCACCTCTCCTTTGGAATCAGCAGTAAGGGTCTGGGAGGCAGACACGCTCTCTACTTTTAAGATTAGGGTTAAAACTTTCCTTTTTTTAGAAGCTTATAGTTAGAGCTGGCTCCGGCTTTGACCAGCTCTTAGTTATGCTTTTATAGGCTTAGACTACTGGGGAAACTGGCACACTGACACACTGTAGTGATGGGAAGTTCGGCTCTTTTCAGAGAGACAGCTCTTTTGACTTGGCTCCCAAAGAAGAGCCGGCTCTTTCGACTCCCGAACGGCTCTTAATTTAGGATCTTTTGTAGCTGTATGTTTTACCTTAACTTTGCAAAAAATAATGGTTTGTGTGTTGAAAACCCTTTTAAGTACATTGTTTTCATTAGAAGCCTTATAATTGCCCAATTTTGTGCATTTATTCTGTTACAAAACCATTCTTACTTTTGTTCAGTATTTTAATCAAACTTTTTTATTGCACAAATTAACAAAAAACTGCAAACATATCAACAGAACAGAACCAGAACCAAACTCAAGCAAACAGAACCAAACTCAAGCAAACAGAGCCAGAACCAAACTGGAGCAAACATTGTTAATGTCCTCAGTGCATGTTTATTGAGAAAAATCAGATGTCTCAGCTTGGATGGGCTGATCCGATTTCTCCTCTCAGTGAGTATTTGCCCTGTCTTCAAGAAGACTCTCTCAGAAGGAACAGATGTACGATACACAGCCTCCCCTCTATCCGCATGGCCGCCATGCAGACCAATCAAAACAAAGTTCTGCTGTGAGCAGAGCTGGGGCTGAGCACTGTGAGAGCTAAGCAGTGAAAGGAAAAAACTGATGCGAGTCGGCTCTTCTGATTCACTATAAAGCATCGTCTCTCAGAGCGGCAGCTTTTGATCATGACACATCACTAACACACTGGGATCCTATCTCACCCACTTCCCCCAAACGCCCCCATCATTTACTTTAACCCTAGCTGTCCCATTGAAAGTTACTAACCATAGATTCTGGAGTCCCTGAGCTCCCTTGTCTTGTAGGTTCCTCTGAGTCGCTGCCATAGTGTTCCTGCTGCTGTGGATGTTCCAGACTCCAGCTGATATAGATGTGCTTGACTCCAGCGGCAACAGCTACTACTACTACTCGTCTCATCGATATCATCGCACTCTCTCTCTCTCTCTCTTAATCTCCTCTATCCCTCTTTCTAACCCAAACTCGGTCGAGGTAGATGGCTGTCTAACATGAGTCTGGTTCTGCTCGAGGTTTCTGCCTGTTAAAAGGAAGTTTTTCATCGCCGCTGTAACTAGCTAAATACTGCAAGATGCAATTCTCATGGTGGATTAATATTGGACTCCCATCCTATTCTCCTTTCACTGGCTACCAATCAAATTCAGAATACAGTTTAAAATCCTCATATTAACATACAAAGCAATCCATCATCAAGCACCCTCTTATATCTCTGCTCCACCCTTACATCCCCAGTAGACCCCTCACATCCTCAGACCAGGGTCTGTTTGCTGTGCCTTGTGTCAGGCTTAAAACTAAAGGTGACTGCCTTTGAGCATGTAGCTTCATCTCTCTGGAACAGTCTTCCATCCAAAGTGCACTGTGCTGATTCAACTGAGACTTTTAAAAAGCAGCTTAAGACACATTTGTTTGTTATGGCTTTCGACGTTCCATTGTAATTTGATGTCATTTTGTCGGCTTTCTTAATTATCTTATTTATTGCTCATTGTATTGTCTTGTTGACATTGATTCTCTGTAAAGCACTTTGTGACTATGTCTGGGAAAGGTGCCACACTAAATAAAGTTTAATTACTTACTTACTTACTTACTTACTTACTTACTTACTTACTTACTTACTTACTTACTTACTTACTTACTTACTTACTTACCCTGTCTTGGTGTTGGGTCTATTATTGGGTTGATAATAGAACATAGAGTATGGTCTAGACCTGCTATGTTTGTAAAAGCATCTTGAGATATCGTTTGAAGTGATTTGGAGCTATACAAATAAAAATTGATTGATTGATAAAATACAGGGTCTAATGGTTCAAAACCATCAAAATCTTTTTTTACTCAACATCTGATGCAGCTTCCCAACTTTTTGGAACTGGGGCTGTACAACTGTATTGCTATTTATTTTCTGTTAGGACAATGCTACTATACAGGCACCTGATGGGCTTTTAGGTAGCTCACCTTCACAGTCTTGTGTCATTGTACTTTTAAATCAATTTGTATTTGTAAATTAAAAACATTCACCAATAATAGCAGACATACTGAAGAGGATTAGGGCCACTGGAAAAAATAATAATGATAAGGTCAATTTTTTAAATTATTATTCTGAGAAAAAAAGTCAGAAGCCTGAGATTAAAGTTAAAAAAAATTAAGGTACATTTTTTTTTTATTATTATTATTATTATTATGAGAAAAAATTCTGAATTCTGACTTTAATCTCTGAATTCTGACTTCGATCTCAGGATTCAGAATTTATATTTAAGAAATCTATCTTCTGACTTTAATCTCAGAATTCTAACTTCTGACTATGATGATAATGGAAGGTCTTAAATTGTTTGGTTGCTTCATTGTGGATGTTCCTTATTTTGAAAAAAAAAAAAAAAATTCCTTACTTACTTTTGTGCATTGCCTTTACACTGCTTGGCAGTACCTGCACCCAAATTAACTTGAAGCACTTTTTTACTCGTACTGATCTTGTTTCCTCTTGTCTAGATCTTTGCTTGTGTTGTTCTTGTTCTCGTATGTACGTCGCTTTGGATAAAAGCGTCTGCTAAATGACATTGTAACATTGTAACATTGTAACATTGTAACATTGTAACATTGTAACATTGTGACTGTAATCTCAGAATTCTAACTTCTGACTTTAATCTCAGAATTCTGACTTTAATCTCAGAATACTAACTTTTTTCTCAGAATAAAAAGGATAATAAAACAATTTGACCTTCATTTTTTTTTATTTCTCTGGTGGCCCTAATCCTCATCCATACAGACAGTTCTGGTGTGTTATAGCTTGTTAAAGTTCCTGTCTAAACTGAAGTCAATGATAACAGTCTTGAAACCAGCCACCATTTTAGACGTCTCACCTGTTCTATCAGGAACACTCTTTTCTTCCTGGTCCGCCTCATCAAGTCTCATTTTTGTAGATTGTTTCCCCTCATAGATGATCTTTAAGGTGGTCTTGAATTGGTAATATTCCTTCGGAAAAATGACTTTAAAAAAAATCAAGCAAATATAACTCTTTCAAATGCACAATAACTGTGCTCCGTCAAGGCTGATGCAAAACTCTTATTGATTCAAATGTGAAGGAAATGCGTACTTCGGAAAAACTTCAATTGACGGCAGCCCCCTCTTAGCTGAGGGAAATTTGGATTTGCACAGCTCTAAAAAAAATATCTCTAGCTTCCTCTCTAGTCGATGAAGAAAACAGGAAGTGGTGTTTCTTGCACATTCTAGCACATACAAAGTCTCCTTCAATAAACCACAACTCTTACAACAGTTTCATTTACTGCGCAGTGAACTTCTGTTTCTACTAAAATGTAACAGCATGATCTGCTTCACTGGCACATAAAAAATGACTGATCAAATGTGTGTCAAATAAAAAACAGTTTAATTACTGTATATTTTCTGAATTAGAAAGGTTTCACATTAGTAGGCTATATCCCTATTCTCAATAAAATACAGTCACTCAATGATAATACAGCATGTCACATCCAATACAAAAAGGTCTGACTGCACCACTAACATGAAATAAATGTCAATAGACTGTTACGTCTCATTTAAAGTTCAAGAAGTTGCATACGGTAAAAAATACATAATTCATTTAAACTGGACATGGAGCTTAAAAACAAAGGTACTTTTTAACATATACAAGTTGTGTCCAAAACTGCACTCTATCACACCGTGCATAGCAAGTTTGACAGCTGTCCCTTCTTCTTATAACAATCACTGATGTTGCTAGTAGGTAAGCATCCTGCGTTCCTGATGCATTAAAACCTGAGGGGATGCAGTACACTTATCAATCAATCAATCAATCAATCAATCAATCAATCAATCAATCAATCAATCAATCAATCTTTATTTGTATAGCGCCAAATCACAACAAACGTTATCTCAAGACACTTTTACAAACATAGGAGTCCTAGACCACTCTATGTCAATCTATATCTAATCTATCAGAATATATATCTAAAACAAAAAGAAATGTTCATCAAAGACGACAGCTTGGCCATAATTCTCCTGTCAGCCACCACCTCCACAGGGTCCAGGACTGAGCTGGCCTTTTTCACCAGTTAGTTCAGTCTTGCTCTCCTGTATCCTGTCCGCCCACAGCAGGGGAAATCCTTTCAATGTGGCGTTTGTGTCCGGTGTTAGTTCTGTTAGCATGATGCTACTCTGCCAGTATTACCTCTGGTGCTGGGTTAGCTCGTCCACCTTATCGTAGATAGATCTTACATTACCCATAACCGTGGGTGGAAGGACAGGTCGATGTCATCTTTTCTTAGCTTGCACCTCAATACCAGCACGTCGTCCTTGCCTCCTTCTCCTCAGCTCGCCGGGAACATCGCGGGCCTAGTATCGTTTAGCATCAACATGCTACGGGCTGCTAACAGCTGATCTTACTTACTACCCAGGTCCGCACTTCATATGACTAGGGATGCACCGATCCTACTTTTTAGGTCCCCGATACCGATATCGATACCTGGGCTTTGGTATCTGCTGATACTGATACTAGCCAATCCGATCCTGATATTGATTTAACAATCTCTATTCCTTAATGTGAGGATAGAATCATGTTTTGGCAACTTTAGGCTTTTCTGACTTGATGGTGAACTGTACCTGGGTTCCAAGTGCTGAACCAGAGGCTGGAATCCCTTAATTTTGGGGATCCGGAACAATTAAATCCAATAACCTGTCCGTTTTTTCACACTTTGAATCCATTAATAGAAGGTTTCTTCCTTCTTTGCAGTACGCTACAGCTGACGTAAACTTCTTCCTTCGGGCAAAAATGCACAGACCGGCCGGCGCTGATGACGTGGGAGACGCACGTGGCTATTTTGAACTCAGAAAAGCTTGGCTCTGAGATGAATAGATCTGCCATATGGATCGGCACTATATATCGGCCCTTTGTCACCGATATCCGATCTAGCTTTTTGTGCCCAATCTAGCCGATATCCGATACCAGGATCGGATCAGTGCATCCCTACATATGACCCATGCAGAACGATATAGACAGAGAGCGGCAGAGTGGAGGTAGGGTATCAAGCCCTGAAGGATTTCTCTAAAGACCCAAAATTTTCAGGTTTTAACTCTGTGTCAATCCTGGCAGTCATTTGTCTTAGGTTAGTGAATGTGCATGTAGCAGAGAGACAGGCTCACATGCTGCGCAAGTCAAGCTAACATATTCCAGAGCTGTTCCCAAGGAGAAGAGAGCCTAACATGTAGCGTGTGAGAGGGGTGGCATGAATGGGGCATTGACTTTTTTTAGGGGTGGCCAGGCGTGGTACATATTAGGGACTTATGTCAGACCTAGAGGGGTTACCTTCAATTCAGTCAGGAACACTCTCATCATAAATTCAACCATTTGTTGCCAAACGGAAATACAGTTATGCTTGGCGCTATAAGCTCTTTGTCCGGCCCATTTTTTTAGTTTTGTGTAAAATTGTGTGAATTTTGGCATTTGTCTTCTGTTTTTTGTGTTGTTCCAAAATACATAAGCGCAATAAACATTTGTATACCAAAAACATTTATAATTGAAACAATTTCTGGGAGAAATTGTGTATTTTCTGGAAAAATTCCAGGGGTGACAACACTTTCGTCCAAGGTAGTATACAGTACATACAGTATACTGCATACTGTGTTTGAAAGTAGTCTGTAGTATGACTGTTCTGTTGGATCTTTTCTGCAGAATGCTGGGCCAGATGTCACTGGATTTCCAGTTTCGGAAAGCAGAAGTAAACAACAATCAAGCTGATAATGAAACTGCTTCTTTAGCATCACTTATGATTTAAAAAGTTAAGAGGTGGTTTATATGGAATTTATACAATATACAAAGTGCCCCCTGTCAAAAAAAGAAGCAAAAAGAAAAAGTGGAACGTTAGCGCTGTGCATTGTGGGAAACTACACGAGGGAGACTGGTCCGTTGCATACAGGGAAATTTTCCTGAATCAGTATGACATCCAGGAAGTTTTGGCATACTGCAGATTTTGCTCTTGTTCACATACTGCATACTACCTACTGTATTTTGGCCAAATCAGTATGTACTGCTAGTAAAGTTGGCCGCTTCGAAAACAACCTTCATACTGAAAGGTGAGACAACAAGACAAAAGTGGAACTACTCAGCACACAATCACAAAGGGAGGGACATAGACAAAGACAGGAAGTAAGAGAAGACCAGACACACTAGGAGCCAAATCTACAAATATAACAGGAAACTCTTCACAGACAAGGAGCCCACGGGTGAAATATGACAACTTAACTTAAACAGTTACAGAGAAACAACTAAGGGAGGCCAAATAAGGATACTAATACGAACAGATATAAAAACATGACATAGAGCACAGGGCAAAAAACATGAAGTGGTAACTGTCAGGAGTTCCACCGGGGGCGCTACCCACCCAGGCCTGAAGGGTAAAAGTTATTTCAACCTGTTTGAGCCATAACAGGCACTACATCAAATCAACTAAGGCTACCCAGGAAGAATGCTCAGAGGGTAATGTACTCACCAGGGACAGATGGTGGTCCTTCTTCAGGAAACAGTTGTTAAAAAAGAGTTTATTCAACACTCAGAGAAAAAGAAGAGAGGAGAGATTTTCTATTTCTCAATTCATTTTCTTTATTCAAAAATCATTGTTAACACTCATATATGTGTGTGTCCCTATATTACCACTACCATTGCTCTATGTACATAAATGTGCTTTTTTGTAAAGTTGAAGCCTTGTCTTGTTTCCTCCTTTCTGCTGATTTCTATAAGTTGAAACCTCCATACTCTTTTTTGGAGTGATTGGTCAGTAATCCGTTTTGTGTGTGTGATTAAAACTTAACTAAGATACATTCCAAGGTTTTAATTTCAAGGGGTAAATAAAACTAAGACACATATAGAAAAGAAGGAAAATATCAAGCATGATCTTTAAGAAAAATAATACCATCTTTATGTCTTATCTTGTGTTGTGTTTAAGCTCTGATATTTATACTCTGAGCAGAGGGTGTGGGTGTTACACCAGGCTTTAGCACCCACCCACAGTCCCTCAGCATGTTTGTCTCTATGTGTGTGAGCTAAAAGTCCATGTCATTCAGGGTGGCCATGTCTTCTTCACATGTCAGAGACAGGTGTAAGAGTGCGTAAGTTGTCCCAAGTTGAAACAAAGTTTTTTATTCATGAGTTGTCCTGAGTGGATCCAAAGTTGATAAAGTTCATCACAGACGTTGGTCCAGCTTAAATGTCTTAGGCGTCTTTTGGAATTCAGACAAGCTTAAAGACAGCTTCTGACAGTCATGTCAAATGGAAAAGTCCTTAGACTTCCAACAGTAGCAAAAATACAAAGCAAGGAAAATACAAAAACTGAACTCCCTCATCCCCCATTCCCACAGGAGACGGAGCCCTGATATGTTCTACACAGCACAAAACTGGGCGAGTGGAGGGGGTCTGGAATGTGGGGGAGAAACTTCAAAGCAACTGTCTTTAGGTGGAGACCAGTGGCCTTTTAGCAAATCAGAGAGCCAGGGCAGGTCCAGAGGGCAGCCAGGGGGCCGACCTGGCAGGCGAGAACCTCCTGAAAGTCTTGTGTACTAAAGATGGGGTCAGCTCGACCTCCAAAGGGGAACCAAGGGCTGGTGTCCATTTAATTATCGGCACTCTACCTTTCATGTTTGGATCTTTTTTACACTGCCCATTAGAATCATTTTGTTACCCAATATCTGTATAACCCTATATACACTAAAACTGCACCCCCAAAGAAGAACGTCTGCAAACAAGTGGTGACTCCATGCTCGGTCAACATTCTGCGAATAGGTCTTGAGAACAACTTTTTAAGGCACTTCCTTTGCAATGTGGGCAGTTTTGACAACAGGCAGCAGCCTCAAAAGACCTTCTTCTGTCCTGGTTTAGTTGCTCATTTTAGACTCACTCGGCTCTCCTTCTGGTGAGAGTTTGGCTGTGTTGGGACTGCCAGAGCTCGGAATCTCCTCAATCAGAGAGTGGTCATTCAGCTCATTCAGACAGCGGATGAGGTTGGTGCGTCTGTCTGGGGATGGGCATTTCTTGATCTTTTCTTTAATGTGTTTGATGATCTTATTTCTTGTCTTTGGGTTGGTTCTGTTGCTGGTCATCAGATGCTGTAATAGAGTCTGATTAGATTCAAGAGACATGCCCAAAAGGAACCGCAGAAAGATGTCAAAATTTCCTTTCTCACACTTCAAAGCCTTTTCTACTGCTGCTTTATAGAGGATGAGCTCTGATGATCCTCTTGATAAAAGTCGTCTGGAAGCGGACGGCTTCTCGACCAAGACATTTTCATTGTCGTTGTTGAACATGAGGTAAACGTACAAAGCCGCAAAGAATTCATGGACACTCAGATGCACGAAGCAGAACTCCTCCTTCGGGCACAGTATCAGCTCCTCGTTGAAGATCTGGTGTAGATTCCTGAAAGGACGGATGGCTCTCTGACTTTGATACCATTTTGGATGAGGTCGTCCTCATTAAAGATGCCTTTCTCGAGCTCTTTGAAAGCAAGTTTTCCCAGCGAGATGAGCTCAGTCCTCAAACAGACGGCGTTTGATTCTCTTCTTGCAGGCAGCCTCTTCTCCATGTTTTCACATACAAGGACAAGAAGTATATGTACATTGGAGTCAGAGTTTTTGGTGTGCCTTTACCATCCGTTGTTGCCAACTTCTTCCCAAGGACACTTGCAACCATATAGCAGAAGAAGGGTAGGTGGCACATGATGTCGAGAGTCTTGCAGGATTTCACATGTGTGATCACTTTGTCTGCCAGGCTCTGGTCACTTATTTTCTTTCTGAAGTACTCTTCTTTCTGGGGGTTATTGAACCCTCGCACCGTGGTCACCTGGTCAATGTACTCAAGAGGGATCTGACTGGAAGTGTCTGGCCGAGATGTTATCCAGACAAGAGCTGAAGGAAGAAGTCTTCTCCTGATGACGTTGGTCAAAAGCACAGCAATCGTGGTTTGCTGAGTCACATCAGTCACGATTTCACTTTTGTTGAAATCTAAAGAGAGTTGGCTCTTGTCTAGACCATCCAAGATGAAGAGCATCTTGTGTTTACACATAGTAAAAATGCCAGAGTCTTTTGTGTCAGGGAAAAGCACATCGAGAAGTTCCACAAGGCTGAGGGGATTCTTCTTAATTAGATGCAGCTCTTCGATACAGAGAGGAAACACAAAGTCCAGGTTGGTGTTTTCTCTCTCCTCGGCCCAGTCGAGTGTGAATTTATTGATGGATACCGTTTTTTCCAATGTAAGCGACTCCCTTTGTGATCACGGTTCTTCTGTGGTGGTCTTGTCCCCCTGGAGGAACAAAGAGGTGAGAGCAGTGGACCGATTCCTCTTTGGTCACAAGGATCCTGGACTCCGGATATATACGTCTCACCTCATGCTCTTTGTTGACTTCCCCACTGTCTCCTTTAGTGATATAGAGCTCTGTATAAATCTGATTGAGAGGCATCTTTTCCATTCTGTTGTCAATTGACTGAACTTCCACTTCAGGGTTGCTCTGAGCTTCTGTTGACATTCAGTGATCATTTCATCTGATGAAAAAAAAGATATTTGAATGTTATGAAGGTATTTCAAATATTTGTAACAAAGTAACGTGTCTGAAGAAGTACTGACTTTTGTCTTGTAGAGAAGCATCATGGTTTAATTCCTCTTTGGATGAAAGAACAGATCCTGCAAACAAACAAGAAACATGAGCAGAAGCCAAAAATGGTTTCAGATACTTCATAATTCATATATTATATATATATACTTGTGTCTGCAGGGTAGATGTTCATGGTCATGTTGCCAATGCTGGAACCAATGATGGAGGGAGCAACCACATTTCCCCCGCTCTGAGCAGAGCAACTTTGATTGAGATGATGAACCTCAGCATTAAGAGAGGGAAGTGACTCTAAGAGGAACCAGAAAACTCAATTTTAGGCAAAATTACAGAATATTTAACATCAGACAATTATTTCATATACCAGACTTAAAGATGAAGTTTGTATATAGAATTAACATCATTTTCCCATATGGAGGTGATGGGGTCACAACTCTGCTTTTCTGGTCTTCCACTCAATATTCTGTCATCACAACAGGTGATCCAAACATGAATGAAGGTTGTTAATGACATAACACTAAACCAAGATGGTGTTCAATGACATCAGCAGTAACAATTAGATTGAAACCCTCTCTTGTTCGCCCCTAACCTTCAAGAACAAGAAGCTCCTGTGATGCCTAAGTATGATCCTGCATTTGGCATTTTTTTACAATCAAATCAAAATCAAAACTATTTTATTTATTAATTGTTTAAACTTTATTGAACCAGAATAACAAATCCAACTCATTGATCTATATATTTAAACATTTCTAAAAGAAAACTTGATGATACTTTATTTATCATCTTGTTCAAATTTAAGTAACTTTTTGAGTATATACTGTCTTATTTTTATTTTTATTATTGTGGAAATTTATATTATTTATTCAGTTCATTTCTATTTCTTAATTTATTGTGGTTTATTTAATTTTCTATTTAGTTATTAATTTGATCTTATTATCTTGTGATTTTTACAGATCACCTCAGCATTTCAATATTTTGTTCTGTTTTACTTTGCTGTTTTACTCTTAGTGTAGCATCCTAGTTTCTTTACTGTTTAATCTCCTGTGTTGAGTTTGAACATCTTATTTTACATCCAGTGTTTCCTCATTGAGACATCATGAGTTCAGTTACTTGTTTGTTAAATTAATCAATTAATTTTATTTCTATAATAATAATAAAATAAAAAAAATGTAACCCTTTTCATTTCAAGAAAATTCAAAGTGCTACAGGCACACAGTAAAAAGGAGGAAACAAACTTGAACATTTCTAAAAAAAAGAGTACTTAAAATAAGTTAAAAGCCTCTTTAAAGAGGAAGGTCTTTAAATGTTTCTTAAAAGCATCCACAATAAGTATGGCTTCGGATTTATTATAATAATAATAATTATTATTATTATTGTTATAATTATTATTATTAATATTAATATTGCATATATCATATTCTTAACCTTACATATGGATTGTGGGGTGGGGTCGGGGTTGGGAACAGGATGGGGGTTCTTCTTATTTTATTTTATTTATTTATTTAGTTTATTTATTTTATTATTTTATTTTATTATTTTATTTATTTTATTTATTTTATTTATTTATTTATTTTATTTATTCATTTATTTATTTTATTTATTTTTATGTACAGTTGTTGCAATATAATTGTATAAAAAGCGCTTTACAAATAAAGTCTGATTGATTGATTGATTGATTAATTGATTTATTGAGATGAAAAATATCCCAAAAAATCTTGAGCATTTTTTTCAAGAGTGTCCTGGCCAAGATGGGCATCAGCACAGTCCACAAAGTTTCTGACGGACACAGAGCAGCCTTACATACAAACACAGTACAAAAAAACGCCTGCAGCCTGATGTCTCTGTCTCAACTGTTTTTGTATTTCATTCCAACTAAGAAAGTAGTCATTTTAACGTCCTTTTATCCATCTCAGTTCTGACCTTCAGCACAGTCAGTAAGAAAACCTCCTGGAATCAAAGGTTTGTTGTACCTTTAAGTTCTTAACATACATCCTTACCTCCAGACACCTCACCTTTTTTATCAACAAGCTGGTTAAGTTCCTGTGGTTTTCTGGTGGTGCAAAGTCCCTGAGAAAAAAAAAGAAACTACTTTATAATAAGTACGTTTTTGTGCTCTGTTAAGATTTAAAAGCTCTTTTGGATTAGGATGGAAATCAAAAAGGTAACATGCATAAAGTCGCTCACTTTGAGGATGCTAGCATGCTATGTTTAACAGGGATGCTAATGCTAGCAAGAGAAAATTCAGTTAAAGTGCTCACATTGACAATTTTAACATGCTGGTGTTGAGCAGGGATTAATAATGTCTAAGTTTACCATATTAGTTAACCTGTTGCTATGCTAACATTAGCTTAATAGTGCCAAGCCTCTGAGTTTGACCACAAGGGGGCGCTAGAGGGGAAATTACCAAATTTTGCTTACCATATTTAATGATAGGATTGTTCATCTAGTACTTGTTGATACTTTTGGGATACAACTTAAGTTTAGAATTTACAAACAGCCCAACATTGTAATCATCCAGAAAGCCTTGCATGGTTAAAACAATTCAAAGTGTTAATTGTAGCGTTGTGGAGCACACTGTGAAACACTTTTGCCCAAAGGTTTACAACATTAAACAAACAATCCCACTGTGATCAATTTGCAGATGTAAACAACTCTAAGTCTAATGCTGATGGATATAGTTCTCCAAGAAGTGTAATATAATCCCCAGACTATCAATCAATCTTTATTTTTATAGCGTCAACTCACAACAAACTGTTATGTCATGATGCTTTACAAAAACAGCAGATCCAGCCCACACTCTTTACTGGTAACCCCAGTCCAATCATACAGCATGAGACTCAGCCTTATCTCATGAATATGACTTTCAGAAAAGTATTAGTAACATTGGAAAAATGTCTACGCCCACCACAAGTCACAGCAAACATCTCAGCAACTTAAAGGTGCACCGTGTAGAAGTTAGAAGCATTTAGCCGCATTTTAGCAGAACAGATTTGGTGGAAATCGGATATAATATTATATCTATGTTAAAATTTGTGTTTAATCACCTATATAAAACTTAAATTCTCTTTTTAGAAACTGAGAATAAGTATGTAGATTTACATAAGGAGCGGGTCCCCTAATGGAGGCTGCTACCACGAACCGCCATCATGTTTCTACAGCAGCTCAGATAAAACGAACAACACAGAGCAAAACGTGTTTTGTTATTCTGTGCCAAGCTGCCGGTCCAGAAATGTACCTCGAAAGACAGGCGGAGAAGAAGAGGGAGCGGTTGTTTTTTTGTAGATTTGCACGAAATAATTTGTACTGATATTGATACGTTCTTGAAACAATGTTTATTTGTTTTAATTCGTATTGTTATGGGAAGAGACGTTTCGGTTTGTGCAGCCCGCTCACAGAGCAAACAGTTATGTACAGTGTACACATACCGTACACTGAGGGGTTCATATTAGAGTGAGGTGTCAGTACTCTGATGAAAAAGCATCATGTCTCCCGAAAACCTCCGTCACGTGTCAGATGAAGACCTGAAACCTGAGGATGTTCCAATAGTTTGATAATGTCTTTTAGTCTTTTATCTGGCGGTAACACGATGTTGGATAACTAGTTGCCATTTTCAAGAGAACTACTGGTCCTCCATGGCCACCGCTCCTTAGGTAACATGAAGGGCTAGGAACAGAGGAGTTAAGAATCGGACCACTAGATGTCGCTAATATTCCCATTTCTGCACACTGCACCTTTTGTTCCTGTGTGTGTCCGGAGATCCTGCGTGTAACCATGGTAACATTGTTTATATACGGGATCAGCTGTTAGCAGCCCATAGCATGTCGATGCTAAACGATGCTAACCCAGCACCAGAGGGAATACTGGCAGAGTAGCATCATGCTAACAGAGCTAACACCGGACACGAACGCCACATTGGAAGGATTTCACCTGCTGTGGGCGGACAGGATACAGGAGAGCAAGAATGAACTAACTTGTGAAGAAGGCCAGCTCAGTCCTGGACCCTGTGGAGGTGGTGGCTGACAGGAGAATTATGGCCAATCTGTCGTCTCTGATGGACATTTCTTTTCTATATATATTCTTGTTGGAATTATTGTACTGTACACCTTCTTGTTTGCTGCTGTAACTCCATGAATTTCCCCGTTGTGGGACGAATAAAGGAGAATCTTATCTTATCTAAATGACCTCATCTGATGTGACCCAAGGTCCTCTCGGTTTCGTCTCCCCGTTTCATTTTTACTTACACTCTCTTGATCTGAAGCGACTGTCGACTCAGCATCCTCCTGTGTCTTTCTCTCGTTGGTGGGCAATGGTTCATTTGCTTGCTGCTCCATGTTTGAGTCTATTCAGGCGAAAATTAAAGAAGAAAGTTTTTAAAAACAGTTTTTGACACCATCCATCAAGTCCCCTGTCACGTGACAAAAAGGTACTTTCTAAGTATTTATTTTGCTATACAATGCAAAAAAAACACACTTTTTTTTTTTTTACCTTTGATTAATTTAGTGTAAGGTCACTTTGTTTGGTCCGGATCCATCTTTGCCATTCTTACTTGAGTACCACTGATATGCCATCAGGTTGTTGCCATGAAGCTCTTCCTGGTGATTTTTCAGGATCTTTCATCCATAAAGCGGAGAATGGCTGTGAAAGTGAGAGGAAACAAAAGTTGAAACTTGGCTTTAGTTTTGGAACTTGACTAATCCTTAATGTTCAAAAGCAATACAGAGTTTTCAGAGCCAGTTTTGCATTTACAATTCAAGTTGTAACATGCTGTAGATGTACCTGTTGAACAGATGGTGGACGCAGAGAACATGCTTTGACTGACTGTGTGAATGCAGATAGAACACCAGGGTTTGTTGAGATTCACTGTTCTGGCTCATTTGGCTCAGGATAGCAAACTCTGTACGTAACATTCAGGAATAGATTCTTTTTTTTTCTTAAATCTGCCTCAACACACTCGTTATGAACCAATATAAACAGTGGTGGACATAGTACAAGTCTTCATTACTTAAGTCAAAGTATAGATCTTCCCGGTCAAACATTACATCAATAGAAGTGAAAGTTGTTCCCTCAAATTATTACTTGAGTTAAGTTCTTGAGTATTTGCTTTTAAAAATACTTAAGTATTCAAAGTACTTTTTAGAATATCAGAGTGCAGTCAAGAATGCATGGACGTACATTCTGCTACGCTATGTTTATCTAGAAAACATTATTTCATATCTAAAAAGTAATACATGAAATATTAAGGGCAACTTAGTCACTTCAAGCACAGACAAGTTTAAAATGTTCATCTGGAATGAAACCAGTTTATTAGCTACAGGTTTCCACATGCTTTCTCAGGTTAGATGCTGACATTTTGTAGGCTGTGATGAAGTTTGTGAGGTAAACAGATCAGAGATTTACAACATACCAATCCTTCTTTTTTTCCAAAACCCTCAAACGTGGGCTTAAAATATGGGCATGGTGCTCAGGCAGAGAATCATCCCCCTTCTCGTCATAGCCATAATCACCACGGCTAAATGAACGCACTGATCTGAATAATTTTTGCTCTGCGTTTGCTATGCGCTCAACCGAGGTACGGCTACACCACTGAGACAAACCAAACACAAGTACACGAACAGTTTACGGTCTTTGGGATCTGATTTCAGAAAAGAAAATTCATGAGCTGACTTCAAAGCAAAAGTAGCGAGTAACTAGAGCACTGATAGAAATGTAGTGGAGTAAAAAGTATGATATTTGTGTTTCAAATATAGTGGAGCAAAAGTAATAAGTTCCCCCGAAATATAATACTCCAGTAAAGTACAGATACTCAAGTGAGTTAACTTTGTCACTGCTTTTTTGTTGCTCACCTTCTTGTTCATTGGGTTGGGGGGAGTTGTGGGGAGACAGTGCACCTTTAACTACTCAAAGACTATACCAACCTTTCCTGGAGAAAAACTGGGTGACATACTGTCGCCCTTTCTTCTTATTGCCTTTAGCGCACTCTATGCACTGTGCAATTTGTCTGACTGTACGGCACAGCCGATTAGGGCGACTCAGGCTGGGCTGTACCATTTCATGCCGATACGGGGGGGGGGGGGGATTAATATGAATTTGCCCAAATAAAGTAGAGATCTCTGATATACATTTTTATGAAGACAACAGGACATTTTTTTAATATTACCTTATTCTTAATAAAATATTAATTAGGATTATTATTATTATTATTATTATTTTCGGGCCCTCTATCAGTCATGCAGTCATGGGCCCTTCGAATCATCCTAACTTTTCCCCCCTATATGGCGCCACTGGGTATGGGGCCCAATGTGATATTTTTTCAAGGGGCCCAAAATCCCTGAGCGCCCCTGATCATACCACCTGTGAAGACCGTGAAGACAGAGACATACGTAAACTTACTTAGTGTATATTTGTTAACTTTATTTATCTAACACCAAATAATGTTTCATACTCGTTGAACACTTTCCACATTTCCGTGATTAAAGGCACTATTTGGAGTTTTTCACCAGCTGAGAAACAGACTGAAACCAACACTGATGCCTCTTTATGACCTTCAAAAGCAAACAAAACCATAAACAACAACACTGATACCTTCTCTGTTGTCATTTTTAATGCCTTAAACCACTCAGAGGGGGTAGGTGTCAGACCACATGATTGGCATTTGGCTTTAGAAACTCCCTTTTTAGGCTGTTTTCATGGCAAATAATCACATTGGGTGATACATCTGGCCGTTAAAAGACAGCAGGGTGAGGTTTTTGTTGAAAACATTACTTTTGCATGTAGAGAACAAAAAATAAGAGGTATCACTTTGTCCACAATGGGGTGCCAAAATTTATATAAATCAAAAGTTCCTCACAGGAGCTTTAATGTTTGCTTTCACTTACACTGAAAGTACGTCATGGGCCTCTGTGAGGAGCTGTTACACAACAACCAGCTACCCTACATATCTCACGTATCCTTAAAATGGCAGCTCGTGTAGTTTACTTTCACTTTGTCATAAAGGCAGTTATTACTTCGAATAAAGTAAAGCTTTAAAAGCAGATAGTTAACTTGAGCTTCACTGTTTTTCTTGTACGTAAGGTTGAAAAAAGTGTTGTTGCTTCCTGTGAAACTGAAGCACAGAAAACTCCATAAAGTTAAATGTAAAAAATGCAAAAAATGACGTTGACATAATGGAACAAATTGTTCTAAACTTTAAAAAAGTTGGTTTCAATTCGTTTGGTTGCTCTTTGCATAACTATGCTTTCTCTAGAATTGAAAACTTTTATATAAATAGGCTACAGAAAGCTTGTCATGTTTTGTTTTATATATAATATATACATTTTTCTATTCACACCCATCAAAGATAAGCAAGTAATGCAACATAAACTTTTCTTTTCTTTTGTTAAACACACAAACACAAAAATAAAACAATAATATCATAATAAAGTAAAACTTCAAATGCGGAAGAAAGCAACTGGCTGGTCGGTAAAGTTGGACAGGAGTCTTCGTGGCTTACAATAATTAATTGACGTCTAAGACTATCTAGTTGATTTAATGTAGCAGCCTATTAACACGTTAAAATTGAACTATTATATAATGTTTTTGCTTACCACAGTTAATCTGATTCCTCACTGTAGTTCCTCATCTGTGTCTTCCGACCTCCCTGAGTTAATGCTTCCACATTATTGCAAGTACGTGAGTTTCACTGACAGCCACTGTGTTCAGTGCTGCAGATGACTGACCTCTAGTGGATAGAGATGGGTACTGCATCAGCGTGAATTATAGACTGGTTTATCTCAATACATTATAATGATATTAAAGGTTTTTATTTAATTTTACGTAACTTATTTTAAAAAAGGTAACATTTAAAACTTTTTATATGCATAACACGGAAGTTAAATATTTGAAGACATTTTTTGCTTAAGTATATGTATTTTTAAACTTTATTTTCAAACATTTTTTAAGGATGCAGGATACAAAACAGCTCTGTTGAACAATATTGTTATAAGTCATGGAAAGAAAAGAGTAAAAACTCAAACTTAGAAAATAAATCGAAGCATCAAAGTTTTCATTTCATACCACATTTTATTGTCAAATCTTAAATAGGATAACAGGAAGTAAAAACTCAAACTAAGATAAAAGAAATAAAGTAGAATAAATAAATGTTCAATAATAATAACAACAATATCAATAACAAAATATAATAATAATAATAATAATACTGATAATAATCATCATAATAATAATTATCAGAATAATAATAGTTGTAATAATAATAATAAAAACAATAGTAATATAATAATTATAACAATTAAAAAATAAAATTAAAGGAAGTATCTGCAGTTACATGTCATTCATATACAGATTCATATGAGATGAAACTGTACAACATTTTATTGTCCAATCATAACTAGGATAACAGGAAGTACAAACTCAACCTAAGAAAATAAAAATAAAAAATATATAAAATAATAAGAAAAGCAACAAAACAACAACAATAATATATAATAATAATAATAATATATAATAATAATAATAATAGTAATAATAATAGTTATAATAATAGTTATAGTAATATTTACATTAAAAAATAATTAAAGGAAGTATCTACAGTTACACGTCATTCATATACAGATTCATATGAGATGAAACTGTACAACATTTTATTGTCCAATCATACTAGGATAACAGGAAGTACAAACTCAACCTAAGAAAATAAAATAAAAAATATATAAAATAATAAGAAAGCAACAAAAACAACAACAATAATAATAATAATAATAATAATAATATAATAGTAATAATAATAGTTATAATATAGTTATAGTAATATTTACATTAAAAAATAATTAAAGGAAGTATCTACAGTTACACGTCATTCATATACAGATTCATATGAGATGAACCTGTACCACATTTTATTGTCCAATCATAACTAGGATAACAGGAAGTAAAAACTCAACCTAAGGAAAAAAAAAAAAATAGTAGAATAATAAGAAAAACAACAAACAACAACAACAATAATAATAATATTAGTAATAATAATAGTTATAGTAATTTCACAATGAAATATAATTAAAGGAAGTATCTACAGTTACATGTCATTTCTATACAGATTCATATGAGCACCTGTACCACATTTTATTGTCCAATCATAACTGGATAACAGGAAGTAAAACTCAACCTAAGAAAGTAAAAATAAAATAGTAGAATAATAAGAAAAACAACAAAAACAACAACAACAGTAATAATATAATAATCGTAATAATAATAGTAGTAATAATAATAGTAATAGAAATATTCACAATAAAAAATAATAGGAAGTCCTTCATATACAGATTCATATGAGATGAACCTGTACCACATTTTATTGTCAAATCAAATAGGATTACAGGAAGTAAAACTCAAACTAAGAAAATAAAAATACAATAAATAAAATAAATGTAAAATAAGAAAAGAATGATATAATAATAGTTGTAATAATAATACTAGTAATAATAGTATAAATAATAAGAATAATAAGAATTATAGTAATAATCAAAATCACAATTAATTAAAGGAAGTAGCAACAGTTACATGTCATTCATATACAGATTCATATGAGATGAAACTGTACAACATTTTATTGTCCAATCATAACTAGGATAACAGGAAGTACAACTCAACCTAAGAAAATAAAAATAAAAAATATATAAAATAATAAGAAAAGCAACAAAAACAACAACAATAATAATAATAATAATAATAATATAATAATAATAATAATAATAATATAATAATATAATAGTTATAGTAATATTTACATTAAAAAATAATTAAAGGAAGTATCTACAGTAACACGTCATTCATATACAGATTCATATGAGATGATCCTGTACCACATTTTATTGTCCAATCATAACTAGGATAACAGGAAGTAAAACTCAACCTGAGAAAAAAAAAAAAAATAGTAGAATAATAAGAAAAACAACAAAAACAACAACAACAATAATAATATTAGTAATAATAATAGTTATAGTAATATTCACAATGAAATATAATTAAAGGAAGTATCTACAGTTACATGTCATTTCTATACAGATTCATATGAGATGCACCTGTACCACATTTTATTGTCCAATCATAACTGGATAACAGGAAGTAAAACTCAACCTAAGAAAGTAAAAAATAAAATAGTAGAATAATAAGAAAAACAACAAAAACAACAACAGTAATTAATAAATAATCGTAATAATAATAGTAGTAATAATAATAGTAATGGAAATATTCACAATAAAAATAATAGGAAGTCCTTCATATACAGATTCATATGAGATGAACCTGTACCACATTTTATTGTCAAATCATAAACAGGATAACAGGAAGTAAAAACTCAAACTAAGAAATAAAATACAAAATAAAATAAATGTAAATAATAAGAAAAGAAAATGATAATAATAATAGTTGTAATAATAATACTAGTAATATAATATAATAATAAGAATAATAAGAATTATAGTATAATCAAATCACAATTAAAGGAAGTAGCAACAGTTACATGTCATTCATATACAGATTCATATGTACAACATTTTTTGTCCAATCTTAACTAGGATTACAGGAATAGTGAATAATATATACGGAGAATAGGTATACAAATACAATCTGACACACTGACCCTTTAAGTCCCTGAGTATCGCAGCTCATTTTGGTTGTATGTTTCACTTTAAACTTCTAAGTATAATCATATTTTGGTCATAACATTACCTTTGTCATTAGTGCCTGTCTTCAAGCTAAGCCCTATGTTTAATTGTGTAGACCATTTATTTACAAATGGTAGTATCCTAAAATGAAGTAATTTGTGATGTTTCATGGACATGTACTTTATCAGCAGAGAAAACCTGCACAAAGAGAGGACAGAAGAGGAGACCACAAGTGTTTCCGTGTGAAAACGTTTCTCACTCATAAGAAATGTGTTATGTGCATTTCCTTCCTCTTTAAGAACCTTCACTTCCAGCTTTGATACTTGCCCTGTTTACATCCATGTTTTTTAACAGTCTTCTTGTGCTGACACATAACATTGTTCTTTTTCAAAAGTTAAGTACGGACAGAATATTACTCAAATGCAGGGTGTCACCAGGTATTCTAGGCCCCATAAATAGATATCACACTGGGCCCGTGCACCACAGCTTAATTACTATAGCCATAGTGTAAATGGTGTATCAATGGAAGTCTGTCGGTAAAGCCAAATATAATGTAATGAAAATTAGAGTGCTTTAACCCCTCTCTACCCCTCTCAGTACATTTCTTGATTTTTTTTCTTCCCTTCCATCCCTCATCTCTTGCTGCTAGCCCCCTACACTGTATTTAAACTATATCTTTATATATCTTCAATTGCATTACTGTTATTTCAAAGCTTGATCCAGCAGGAGAAAGCTAGGAAGGAAACATCAGTTTCACACAGGAAAGGCCCATACTGACTTGAACCCTGATCCTGCTAACTGGGAGGTGGCAGTGCTAATCACAGCACAACAAGGGCCACTTTGCATATCTCATTGTTGAGGTTTATGGACTTGCCAGATCATCGTGGTAGCTTTAAATCATGTTTCAAAGTCCAGAGGGAGAGAGCCGGGACTCTCCAGCTCCTGTTGTGCCAACCACTGGCATCACAGGCTGTCTTGCTGTATCTTTAATTGCTTAGGTTAATGACCTTTCAAGAAAATGAAAGTATCTGTACACCATGTTTCAAACTGTATTTAGATGGAGCCAATCGCTGTGAAGTTTCACACAGGAAGCCCCCCACTCGCAGTGCTAACCACCGCACTACATGGGCTGCCTTGCTGTATCTTTTTGTAACACTTTTTTAGTAACAATTTAATAGATAAGATAAGATAAGATAAGATAAGATAAGATAAGATAAGATAAGATAAGATAAGATAAGATGAGATAAGATAAGATGAGTAAGATAGTACTTTATTGATCCTCTGGGACATACGGTTGTAGCAGCAACTTAGACAAAATAGCAAGAGTAGTACAAGAACAATAGAGCACAAAAAGAGAAAAAAAAAAAATAAAGTTAAAAAAAAGATAAATAAAATTAGAATATAATTTTAAAAATATATTCAAATATTACATGTGGTATAAATAGTTGTAATTACAAAGGCAGTAAACATGTTATGTAGAAGTGACAGGTTGACATGGTGTGATTATGACAGATGGCAACAGAGTCATTCCAGGGTAGAATAGAATAGAATAGAATAGAATAGAATAGAATAGAATAGAATAGAATAGAATAGGGGGAAATTCAGGTGTCTGTCAGCTCATCTCCCATTGGCTAGAGAGTTATGAAGCCTAATGGCTGCAGGGATGAATGATTTTCTGTATCTCTCAGTCCTGCAGTGCAAAGAGATGAGCCGTCCACTGCCGCTGTTTCTCTGGTCCACAAGAAGTTGTATAATAATGATAATATAATAATAATAATAATATAATAATATAATAATAATAATAATAATAATAATAATAATAATAATTTTATTGTAGGAAAGTCATAACTTGTAGAGAAATCATTTGAACAACTAAACTCTCATTTCAGGCCCTTCATTTGCCCCTCCTGCAATTGAGGCCCTGGGTAGTTTGTCCCCCGCTGCGCCCATGCTCATGTGCTTGCTCATGTGCATTCTGGGGCTCAAGAGTAAATCAGCTTCACTCACTGCCCTGACACTGCACATAGTGCAGCTCTTATACTACTTTCTCCATGGGGCCCTCTAGTGGTATTTCTGGAAACTTGCAGCCAATGTTTTGGGGGCTTGTTTGCCAATTTTTAACCTCATCTGTGTTGCTCTGAATTAGGGAGGAAGTACAAACTAACCATGGAACTAAACCACAGAGAGTCATGTGAAATAAGAGGACAGAGGATGTTCTATGCAAGGATACATTTTTTTATGTTTTGGCTGACAGGGATACCAGCTGTCCCGGACACAGGACATGGATGAAGAAATGCAGTGGAGAAGCCCACTCACTACCAATGCATCTTGGTACATTTAGGCACTACTGGAAAGGCTCCACTAGCAAGAGGACTTAACTTTCTCTGGCAGTGCAGCACATGCTGAGGGATTTACTGCTTTCATTGAATGTATTTGCCATGAGCAGTGATTAGACATTAAAATAAACATGGAGAAAAACAACATTTAAAAGATGGGTTCACATTTTTTCATATTCACCCAGCTGCCAACATGTACAATTAACTGATTTTGCTTACCAAAGTCTTTAATCCAGTTCAAATGATCCGAAGCTTAAATTTGAGGCCTTCTGAATTTGATAATTTAATTTCAAATCTTTCAGTCATTGTGTTTTTTGCATAAAATTTCCCCTCAAAAAAAAGTTGGAGAGATATTTAAGCAAAAAAAGGAACCACAGGAGGACGCTTTGAAAGTTTATCTCATTATTTTCAATATTTAAAAGATTGGTTTTGGCTGTGGATTTTGTTCCTCATCCCCCATATTAGAAGAGAACTGGCATTAGGAACATTAGGAGGGGACTACTGACTGCAAATAAAGATGGACATCTAAAGTAAAAACAGATTTTCAAGGTTTGCAAATCATTTAAACCCTTTATTCATTTGAAAACAGTGCAAGGACAACATGTCAAATGATGATACTGGAAAATGTGATTGATTCATGAAAATACATGCTCATTTTATTGGATGCCAGCAACATATTGAATGAGAAGAGGTTCACTGTTCTGTGAGAGACTGTGTGAGTAAATAGTTTAACAATTTCAGAATCATATTCCTCAATGTAAAATTGCAAAGAATTTAAATACAGTAGATATTATCATACAAAGATTGGGAGATTCAGGAGAAATCTCTGAATGGTTGTGATGTTTGGGCCCACAGGCGGCATTTCATTAAAGATCAGAGCTGAGCTTCATTAATCCGTTAACCCTAATCATCAGATAATGAACAAATTATTACTTTTTATTAACTTTTAATGTGGACATTTAAAAAATGATTATCCAAACCTGTAACTTCAGATTAAGTGCTACATTACACTGTATTATCTTATGTCAACCACAGAGAGCGGGGAGATTGTGAGAGATGTTAAAACTTCTCACCATTTGTGACATACATAATTATTATTATTTTATTTTATTGACTTATTTGCTTTGAAGTTTACTGTAAGGATTTTTTATTATTATTATTGTTGTTATTATTATTATTATTATTATTATTATTATTATTATTATTATCCTAATCACTATTTATACAATTGTTTATATTCTTGATATTATTATTATTATTATTTTTTTTTTTTTGTGTTAATCATTACAATCTTAGTATTATTATTATTTTGTATGTTTGTATTTGCTTATTTTTAATTGTGTACCATCTATTTATTTATCCATTTATCTTTACTTTCGGGCTATGGACTAGCTGTTTTCAAAAGTCTTGTTTGGTTTTTTTTGTCTCTGAGTCTGATGGCTGCATTGTTGTTTTGGGATGTTGGCTGAGTCATAAAAATGTCAGAAAGAAAACAATTTCTTACCACTATGCGACACCAGTGTGCAACTTACTGACAATAAAGGTTTACTGAGTTTACCCCAGTCAAATAGTTTACCTGAGAAAGAAAGAGGAACCAAACCATGCTGTTACAAGGTAACATGGAGTGCAGACAACTTGAGCAAGAGCATACCATAAAGTAATGCTAAAATATCCCCACGAGGCAAGCTGATGTCTTATACTGGCGATGATGTTCAGAGCCACTGTGTACAGTAAGGGTTAGCTGTTGGAGCTTTAGCATTAATATCTCATCTCATCAGCAAACCAAAGCACATAACCTGCTCACTGATAAAATGTTCAGTGAATCTTGTGTAGTGTTTGTTGTCTGCTTTCATTGTTCTTTTCTTTAACTGCCAATCCAATGCACAAGGAGCTGCAGGGGCCACATTTGTCAATGGAGCTGACTGTAGTGATAGGAGTCATTACTACTTCTAGCCACTAGGTGTCAGTGCTTGGTACTATAACCTTTTAAGTACATTCTTATTGCTATGGTTACAATGAGCTATATAGTAGAAGAAGTTACCTGCAATGCTGTTATGTTGGATACAAGCTGTGCTACAAGAGACATTAAAAGTCCATGTTCATGAAGCCCCAACTTTTCATGTATATGAAGGCAGTGTTAGATTCAGGTAACAGGCTAACCTCCATCTGGAATGCAGGAAACTGAAAATTCTGTTCTCTCAGACATGGAGCATGGTGAAGTATTTATGGCAACAGGAAGTGTAATATTAAGATACAGAGACCATCTAGAGCTCAAATTGAAGCTTACAAAGTTGGGCAGTTTTTTAAATACAAATGAGGTAGTGATATTAACCATATAATGCTCAAAAGTGACCATTTTGTATGAGATTTCATCAAACAGATGCTATTTTTATAGTCTTGTTGTGTATTTTGTGGATGATATTTTAAAAACTAAAATCAGCAAGCACCAGAATCTTATTTTACCACGTCCTCCTATGTGTCAGGATACTCTATGCCAAATTTCATACTTGTTTATCAAAGAATGCAATTTTAACACCTTGTTTTCTAGATTTACATTATCATGCCAGGAGCATTTTTTAAAAAAAAGGGGGGTTTAGTGCCTCATGACCAAACAGCCTCAAGTTTAGAATACTCATTATCATCTTGAGATGGCCCAAGGTATAGGCTAACTGGAAATACTAGTGGAAAAAAGGTAGCAAAAAACATCCTGAGGGCTGGACCTGGCTCCCTGCCTAATGTGTTTTAATGAAAACATAACACTGACTAAAACAAAAATTCTCAACAACAAAAAAGAATACATGAATAAACATCAACATGATAAGAACTAACGATGATAACAAAAAATATGTTTTAGAAAATGTATCTACTTAGATTTTAAAGTTGTATTTGTAAACTTGGGTTTTGGGGGCATTTTTTTCCTTTGTTGGATAGGAAAACTGGAGATAGAGGGAGACAGGAAATGGGGAGTGGAGAGTGGGGGAAGACATGCGGCAGATAATCAAAGCCAGGAGTCGAACCTACTGCTATAACAAGGACTATAACCTCTGTGTGTAGGGCGCATGCTTAGACCGCCAGGCCAATGGTGCCTAAGTTTGATCCATGTCCCATCTGTTATTATGGAGGATCATAGACTGTATAAAAAAATGGACGTAGTATCTGTGAGCGCTGTTTTGAAGCCAATCATCGACGGGAGCCATAGTGCTGCTGTCCAGCGATTGTGACGTAAAGAGGCGGGTTTGAGCCTCCTAGCCAACAGCTACAGTGGTTCCTGCCGTCAATCAAGTCAGCTGGGCCTCTCATTGGATGACTAATCTCAATATCTTCGAAATTGCCACATGAGAAAAAATTCACCCCCCTTACAGTGTGTGCCAATGGAGAAATGAGCTAACCAGACTACTCGTCTTAACATGTTTTTCTGCTGTAAAGATCGTCTTTTTTGAATTGGTGTGTATGTGGTTTCCGGTACTTCTGGAGCCAGCTTCAAGCGGATCCTCGATGAACTGCAGTTTTTAGCATTTCTGCATTGGACTCATATTTTTAGACCGGAGATTGCCACATGTGGAGGATGCAGGCTTTACAACCTACCACAGCCAGTCAATAGGGGGAGATTCAAATGTTTTGGCTTCACTTTTATTTTACTGTCATAACGTCCATCTTGTTGTGCAGTCTAAGACATAATTTTTAATTATCAGGATGAAAAAGAGGAAGGAATTCATCTACATATACATGTACATATGACTGCTGTGTGACCCTAGCTTTGAATGTACTATTTTCCAGCCCAATTTTTTTAATCATATTTGAGGTAAAGGTTTGTGCTTGCTTGGAAAAATAATCTAATGGGTGTAGTCTTCAGTTTGCTAACTAGAGCTTCCATGGCGTACTCGGAGACATCCTTGTGCAACCCCAGTATGGAGGGAGATATTGTAGGATTTCTGAGTCTGTGTAAAAAATAAAAGAATAAAAGAGCAGACTCTGAACTTTGAATGACTAAACTCTTTAATCATCAAGAACAGGAGCAGAGAACATGTCACCTCTGATTTTTGCTGTGATGTTCAAAAATGTACCATTATTTATTTATCCTGGCTGAGCTGACTGAGCACACTGGCCTTTCATCAGCGACACCCCGCTTTTCACCCACTCAGCCACACACACTGACAGCCCGGGCGCTGTCCTACACGACCACGACAGTCGACTTGAGCAGTTGGAGGTCAGGTCAGTGTAGCTTATCGCTCTGGGCCATCACGACGACGGTATCTGTTCGAGGAGGAAGGAGCGTTACTCATTCACTTCCTCCAGTCAGATTATTTCTCCTAAGAAAGCGGCGGAGGAGCAGGAGTGTCATGACTCAGCTCTTGGCCCTGTTCACTCTCTGGGTTGTGATGATGTAACAGATGGCATGTTCACCCTCATTAGTCACAACAAAGGAAAAGTCATGCCTAAATGTATCTCAGCTACTGCAGCTCTTTTTGCACAATTATTCTATTCTGGATACAAAGGGAGCTTCAGTTAGCCATGGGAGAATGCTGCAAACAGATATGTGATATTTTGGCTCTGTAGATCATACCACAAGACTGTTTTAGCTCCAAGAGAGCATGTAAAATTTCTGCATGGGTGTACTGCAGTAAGCTTCATACAAAAGATGGATAGGTGGGCAGACTTTTTTCTGCTGCTGATACAACTGGATTATACCAGTTTCCTCTACTGCCTGCAGCTAGATTTAGTGAGGAAAGTTTGTGAGGACACTTCTTACTAGCACATGCACAAAATCCAATATCCAAAATCAATTTGTTTGTATTCGATAAAAGATATCGACAGTATTCCATTTTTAAAATCCCTGTAAGCAGAAGAGATTGGAGCCTGAAAAATGCCAAATCCAGATACACAACCTTGAAATACCCGTGTAATAACTTACATTTTTTTCTACAACTGAGTTTTCTTTTATTTTATTTATCGATGTGAATCTATTTCTATTTTTGGTGAACATTTACAGGTCTGTGATATCCAGTGGGAGCTTATGCAACCTTGCTTTCTTAAATTGTAACAGATTTTTGCAACTGACATGTTATCTAAAGTAAATCAGAAAGCATGTTATTGCTTTACTTACATTTTGTGTCATAATCTGGATCTTTCTTTTTTTTTTAAGTTATTTTTTTTTTTAATTGTATAGGACAGCTGAAGAGAGACAGGAAATGTGGGGAGTAGAGAGCGGGGGAAGACATGCAGGAGATGGTCGACCGGCCGGGAATTGAACCAGCAACCCCTGCAATGAGGACTGTAGCCTCTGTATGTGGGGCGCTTAGACCGCTAGGCCACCAGCGCCCCAATCTGGATCTTTCTTGATACTTCCCGGCAAGTCAGCACTATTGATCACTTATGGGAGAGATCTGCTCTCCTTGTATCCTTTCTGCAGACTTCGTGTGTATATTTGCAAATCCATAAAGAATTCTATCATTGGCTCTTTAAAGACACAGGGTTTTGTAAGGTAGTGAAACATGCACAACTGATGCAAAACTCCCCTTTCAATAAGGACTAGATTCCTGAATATGAGTGGACAATATCATGATTATAGTCATTAAGTCAATGGCAATCTTGAATTGGGTTTAGAGTTCGTATTGCAAGAAAATCCATATCCTCTTGTCTTTTTCCTCTGATGTCAGGCTCAAGTTGTGAAGTCCAAATGCTGCTATACTGTCGTACTGCTGTGTTCCAGGTCAAAGTGTTATTGACTGAAATTCTTTTAGTTTCATGATCAAGGAATATATCTATATGATAGCCCATTAGCTACAGTCGGACAAAAGTTAATGCTAGCATTTAGCCATGTCCTGGCCGAGAATAATGTTAGCTAAGAAGTAATTTGAAAGCTGATATCTATTAATTACAGTCTGACAACTGCTAACAATAGCATTCAGCGCTTGCTAGCTTGAATTACTATTAGCTGGGAAGAGGTTTAAAGCTACAAATGGCATTTGGTAGGCTGGATGATACACAAGACTGGAGTTATACTAGTAAAATCACTGTTACTGCCACTCAGGAATTAACTACTAAACAAATTTAGTATTAGCGTGGTATTGGTTTAATGCTAATGCAAGCTTTTGCTAACAGTTGCTAATGGTTGTCAAATATGTTTTTAACTTTGAGATATAGCACAATTTCCCTCTAATTTCCATACTTTGTCGCATCACTTGATCCTGAAACAGGAATGGGTGAAATATTAATTTAAAAATTGGCTGTTTACAGTGAGGATTATAGCAGTTCAACACCATAACAGAAGGGACGATGCGTTCTGTGAACTACACGATTACACGTTGTCACAATTGCTAGTCTGCACCGGAATTACTAGCCTATTAAACATTTTATTGATATTTGTATTTTTGCAGGCCTGAAATTAAATAAATAAATAAAATAATAATAATAATTAATAATAATAATAATAATAATAATACATTTTATTTGGAGGCACCTTTCAAGTCACCCAAGGTCACCTTACAGGGAATAAAAAAATAAAAACATTCATCATTAAAACATCATTAAAACTAACAGACTAAATAATAATATAAAATAGAAATAAAAAAAAACTAAAAAAAAAAAAACTACTGAAGTGCAGAGTGTACAGTTATAGGGAATATGCTAATTTGAAAAGGAAATGCTGGTCATATGTTGTGTCTAAGCTGTAGTGCAGCCAGATGCCACTAGCTGAGGCTGTAGCTATGGTTAATGGCATATGCCATAATGCTATAATGGTCCACTATTTGGCTGAAAGCCGCAGAAGACAGATGGCATCTTGTGGCGTGGCAGGGTTTGTGCAGTAGTTTGACAGTGATTGATAATGGAGAGAAAGTTGTATGTAGGCTGTGCCTCGTTAACGCAACCAGAGCAATGCTAATAAGCACATGCAAGTGGATGTTAACCTGAGGACTGAAAGTTAGTGGTGCTAGCTCTGCCACACATGACAAACCAATATGACATTGTTTACCTGTAGAATCTGTGATCCGGTGTTTAACCATGGCAAATACATTTAGCTTAAGTTTGACTATTTGTGTTAGTGTTTTCTTACCTTTAGACTAGTTTTGTTAGAGGGACTTTAAAATTCAGTTTAAATTATTAGAAAATAATTTGCATTGGATTCTTCCTACTAACAGCATTTGACTTAAGAATGAAATGGCGGTCATGTAGATATGGTGAATGGTAACAAAAGTGTCAGTGTTGATAGCTGCCTTCTTCTTGTATGCTTTCTTCTGCATAAATCAAGAGAGAGGTTGACACACAGTGTTACTTTAGTATCATTTAAAATCTGCTGGTGGTCTTGAGTCATATATGCAAGATATATTAAGTGCAAAGTGGGGAGTGGTTGAAAGATTACTCAAAAGGAAAAGAATAGGGATGACTGTTATAATAATACAATAAGAACAAGAATACTACAATGAGGAATACTGCACACTGACTCTCTCTCTCTCTCTCTCTCTCTCTCTCTCTCTCTCTCTCTCTCTCTCTCACTGAGTCCTGATTTTAGCTGCAACCATCCTACTTTTCTCTTCTCTCGGCCTCCCGTGCTCTCACTCCTCTTCCCTCCTCTGCTCCTCTGTCTCTCATCAAGCGGGCAAGGCGTAGTGTGTGGTTGTGTGAGATAACAAAGGCTGAGGAGTTCACCATTATATCTTCTGTGGAGGCTGAGGAGGTGGAGGAAGAAGGAGAGGCAGCAGGGTTAGCACGTAGGAAAAGGAGGGCAGGAGAGGGCCAGTAGCCTACGTTGCAGTGCTCATTTGTCTTCCACATAACACGCACACACATACACACACATGCTGGCCTGCTTTTTCTTGCTCTCCATCACAAATTCAGCAGGCTGCACTTGCAGATATGGCCTCATAATATTTGAACTTTTCAGTGTTCCAGCTTTGTGTTCCCACGCTGACAACCACACATAAAGATTTTCAAGCAAAATCACCATTTCACTCTCCGACTATGCGAACCAGAGCGCTGAGCAGGCACACGCACATGAACATGCAATAACGCACGCACTCATGGGCCTCTTACTCTCAAGCTGCATGGCTCCCTCCAGCCCCACCCGCCTGTCCTCTGATGGCCTCCCACTCATGCCACATTAACATTTAGTGAGGCACTCTGGATCTGTGTGACACCATCTTTTAGCGCCGCCAAGCTAACAGCCCTCACTCTGTGGAAAAACATAGGTGCATGTTCGTCTGTGGAAACCCGATACAGCAGTCACACTATTCTCTCTTCTCATCCCTCGCTCTCTTATGCACAAACACGCACAAACCCTCAGATGCAGAAGGCAAAATCAGTGGTTCAGAGAAGCCCTCTGTGTTCAGAGCAAGACCTGCATTAATCAATATTGATTCCTTGGTGTGTGTCTGTGTGCATGGAGAAATGCAATGTATTTGTCACAGTTTGCCTCCCTGCTGCAGTGAAGTGTGACCCAGGCTGGCTTGGGTGTATCCCAACCAGTGCAGTAAAATGCTGCTGCTGCTGCTGTGTGGTGCTCCCTGCAATGTTTCGTATATATAAGAAGAGACCACAGCTGGGTTCAAAGTTGTTTCATCAGCCAGGCTCATGCACCATTGCTTGATAATGTATCTTCCATCAATATGTGACCTAATTATGATCCACTTTCCAGATGAAAAATGTTCATGTAGTCTAAACCAAAAGCTCAGCTCCATCTTTTCACATTCTCAGTGACTTCATTGAACTAGATAGTGATGTGCTGATCGTGAACGAGCTGACTTAAAGAACTGGCTCTTCTCAGTGAACAAGGGGAGCCGGCCCTCTTCTGAGAGCAATTTGTTTTTAGTTTTTTGTCTTTTTTGTTTATTTACACAAGGTAACATGAACAGCTGTTAATGTCTTTGTTCAATATGTTTTAAGGACTTTGACAACAACAAGGGCCAAACATGGTAAGGATTTTGTGTCATAGGAACATGGTCAATTTGTTTGAAAAAAAAAGCCAAAATTGATATTTCAAATCCTATTATTTAATTAAATTACAAAAAAACATAGTTCGTTTGTACAAAGTTGTGCAATTATTTTAACCACATTGTTCAGGTTTAAAAAGAAACATTTCTGTGAGACAATAGGATAGTCATCCTTTACATACCCTCTTTTTGATCTTAAGTTAAGATAAGATAAGATATTACTTTATTGATCCCCTGGGGGGAATTCAGTTGTTACAGCAACCCAGACATAAGTACAATCAAGAAGAAGTTTAAATATATATTGTTAAATATGACCTTTTCATGTTTCTTTTCTAAAACAATTGAGAAAGTAGCATTTTGTAAAATGATGGTATTATAACAGTCTTTACATAGCTCTACCAGGTAATTTAGATAGACCAAACACTGTATGCAAACATGAACATTGTCTCAATAAAGTCACCCGTTTGACTCTTAGGAGACATCATGAAGCCCAGTGATGTCAGAAACAGGCTACGAGGTGGAGCTGAAGCCATAGCCTTGCTGCATGACATCTACAACACATCTACCTGTCCATGAAACTAGCCACACCCCTAATTTTGTCTCATTAAGTACAATTTCTAGCCGAAATATAATCCAACCAGAAGTTCTAAAAAATAATATGCCCCTTACAGTTGGTAAGAAAAAAGAAAAAAAGATATAGAGACCAAAACTATTCCTGTACCATGTTGTAAACATGATCTCTGCTGTAAAAATGAATATTGTAGTATGAGCTTGAATGGGGTTTCTTTGCATTTGGAGCCACCCTAAGTGGCCACTCAAGGAACTACAGTTTTTTGCAATTCCATGCTAGCTTCTTTTCTACACTAGAAGTTACCACTTGAGATCATAAACTGTATATAATATGGACGTCATCTCGCTCGGCTTGAAGTGAGGCTGCCACAAAAACTGCAGTGGTTGGCTGCAGTATAGGTCAAAAACTCCATCTCCCCCATTCATTTGAATGGAGCTGCGGTCAAACTTTAAAAAATAAATACACGTTGTACGAATGTTTCTCACATCCCTATGCTGGGGTGATATGTAGTTATTTTTACTGTTTTTGTTCAAGGCAGAGACTGTATAAAATATGGACGTAGTATCCGTGATGTCACCCATCTGTTTCTGAAGAGTTGTTTTGAAGCCAATCAACGGCGGCAGCCATATTTCTTCTGTCGAGCCAGTTTGAAGAGGCGGAGTTTGAGTCTCCTAGCCAACAGCTGCAGTGTTCCCGCAGTCAGCTGTGCCTCTCATTGGAAGACTAGTAATCTCAATATCTTTGAAATTGCCGCGTTAGAAAAAGATCCCCCCCCCCCACAGTGAGAGCACATCGAGAAATGAGCTATTCAGACTACACTCATCTTTTGTACCAGACTGTAAACATGTTTATTTCTGCTGTAAAGATCGCCTGTTTCCCATTCATGTGTATGTGACTTCCGGTACTTCCGGAGCCAGCCTCAAGCTGATCCTCAATGAACTGCAGTTTTTAACACTTCCGCATTGGACAATATTTTAGACCAGAGGTTGACGCTTGGTTCAAGGCCTCTTTTTCTGAAAAGTTTCTTTTTCCTTAGTTATTAGAGGTTAAAAAATGGGGTTTTACATCTGGGTTTGCTTTGATTGACAGCTGCACTAGAGAGAAACTCTGTAGGACCTCAGGACCACAGACTGTATAAAATATGGACGTAGTATCTGTGACTTCACCCATCTGTTCCTGAGAGCTGTTTTGAAGCAAATCGACGGCGGCAGCCATATTTGAAATGCGGAACTCAACCAGGCAGAGTGTGACGTAGTGTGAGCCTCCTCGCCAATAGCTATGTGTTCCCGATCGGGAGTCATGTCAGTCATGTCCTTATTTGGGCAAAAACTCGTAATCTTAATATCTTCTGAACTGTTGTGTTAGAAAAAAAAAATCACCCCCCGTACAGTGTGTGCCGATAGAGAGATTAGCTACGTAGGGCCAAGCTGTTTTTTTTAACCAGGCTGTAAATGTTTTTAATGCTGCAAAGATCGTCTTTTTCCCATTCATGTCTATGTGGTTTCCAGCGTTTCTGCAGCCAGCCTCAAGCGGATTCTCAATGTATTGCAGTTTATAACACTTCCACATGGGCTTCATCGTTTGAGACCGGAGGTTGCCGCTTGGGTTTTACATCCGGGTTTGCTTTGATTGACAGCTGCCGTAGAGAGAAACTCCATAGGACCTCAGGCGATACGCTGTAGGGCGGAGCTTGTTACCGTTGGAAACACACAAATTCCCTACTGCGCAGAGTCCGGCTGCAGAAAATGTACAAGATGGGATATTTTGGCTTTAAAACCGTACAATGGGAAAAGGGGGAGCGATGCTGTTCATTATATATACAGTCTTCTGTTGAGATGAGCACAAAGCAGTCAAAGGTTTAAAAAAAAAAAGCTAAATTTGACTGACTCAGAATCAGAATCAGAATCAGCTATATTGGCCAGGTATGCTTGAACACAAGGAATTGACTTAGGTAAACTGTGCTCTTTTTGTACAAGGTGTAAGATAAGACATACAAATAAATTTAAAAAATGTAATAACAATAACATCAGCTATAAATACAAAAGAACAACAAATAGGCATGTACAGGCTAAAATAATGATAAAAGTGCAGTGGTGAGTAGCAGAGGTAGTTTTTATATTAAAAAATAGTAGATAAATAATACAATAAATAGAAATATGGAATTCTGCTTAGAGAATTGTTGCATTGTATATCTACATGTATATTTACAGAGAGTATTTATCTGACAGGTATGACACTGTTATGGTTTAGTGTTCATCAGAGTGACAGCCTGGGGGAAGAAACTGTTCTTATGGCGGGTTGAAGAAGAAAAGGTACTTAAAGGAGAGAAGGGCCGACTCTTTTTTCTCAGATGTGCCAATGTTCTGGTTCACTTTAAAGACTCGTAATTCCCATCATTAGAACTGGAGGCCTTGGTCTCATGCTGCACGAGCCTATTCTCGCGAGGATTCCTTCCCTTTACCACACACACACACACAAAACACACACAACCATCATCACTCCTCCTCCTCCCCTCCTCTCACCAGCCCCTCCCTTTCCGTCTCTACTCGCCTCTATCCTCTTCAGCCTTGCTGCCTGTCAGAAAGGTACTCCAGTATTGGAGGCTAGGCTACCCTCCTCCGGACCCCGCACGAGAGAGAGAGCCAGCCACCGTCGTACCCTAAGGCTCGGGCTCCCCCCCAACTCAGCAAGGCTCTAACCATGGCGACCACGGCTACTTCCACCCGGTTCACCGACGAGTACCAGCTGTACGAGAGCTCGGGAAGTAAGCAGCAGCAGTCTCTCCGCGTTACAGTGTGCATCGTGTTTGTCGTTTTGTCCCCCACCCCCGCAACCTCGCTTAAACACAGTGTTACTGCTTAGCGAGCTCCAGGGTGATCTTTCCAAAACAGCCTGCAGATTGTCATTTCCAGCTCTTGGATGATTTGTCAGTGAATGTTAATATGTGTGTTATTGTCGTGGTGCAGTCAGGCTACATAACCCTAACGCTAGCTTGCTAACTAGCTGAGAACAGCGCAGTAAGGTTCAGTCACTAGCCGACCTGCTACCACGCTGATACGGATAAAGTAGCCGAGTTAGCCCCCCTTCATTGCGTCTTTTAGTCTCCAACCATTGATGCATTGACAGCTGCACGTCCCTCCGTGTTGCCTATCTGGCATTTTCGGTCTCCTGGAGCCGTCAGCAGGGCCCCCCCTCGAGAGACTAGAGACGAGAGACGGTAGCCCTGTGACATTTCACCGGCCCCCGGGTCTGACAGCTCCGCGCTTGGCTCGATACACCCAAAAGGCTGCGGTCGCTTAGCTTAACTAGGCCGACCACTTTTTTCTCCACCCTGAGCAGCTGCAGATGATTTGTGTTACCGTGTTGAGTAACGTTACGTACCCCTGGATCTCTTTAATGAGGAAGTTATTCCTCTGCGTAATGTTTGCACTGTAATGTCCGTGCGCGCCGCAGTACGCACAACCAGCTGGCCGGATCATCACGTCATGTTATCCATGAATGTATTTGTGTGTGACCATTAGATTGTGGCTCTTTTTTGGAAAAACGTTGCTTGGTTGTGACATTTGGCGTTTTACTGTGCAAGAGGCAGTGACGTGTTTTCTCGGTATTCTGATGACGACAAGAAGAGCAGGCCACTACCTCATCTGTTTCATCATCATCATCATCATCAGCAGCAGCAGCAGCAGCAGCATCTGTTGTTCTTGGCCGGCGAAGGCTCTCGTCCCCCCACCCCCCCTCCCCGTTGTTGTACCCAAACCAGAGGCTGCAGGGCGGCACTGGCCCTATCATGCAGACTGAAGGTCAAAATTGGGTTTTAATATAGAAACAAATCATGTCTCTCCTATGCTTGTAGAAAGACTGTGGTGCAATCTTACAATGCTGTCCTACTTGCTTGTTGGAATATTATATTATGCCTGCTTCACCTTCAACCTTAAAAAGACTGTTGATTAGGGATGCACCGAAATGAAAATTCTTGGCTGAAACCGAAAATGAGGAAACAAAGGCCGGAAAAACCGAAACACTGAAATAAATTTTTATGTCATTATTAGTAGGGAGACCGGGGACAGTTCTAACATGGGTCAGGTTATTTTAAGTTATATTTTGGCCTTTTATTGATAGACAGCTGAAGAGAGGCAGTAAATGTGGGGAGTAGAGAGCGGGGGAGGACATGCAGGAAATGGTCAACCAGCCGGGAATCAAACTGGCGACCCCTGCAATGAGGATTGTAGCCTCTGTATGTGGGGCGCTTAGACCGCTAGGCCACCAGTGCCTCCACGGGTCAGTTGTAACACCTGCACTTGCTCCAATCAGGAACAAGTTAGGAATCACCTGATTCACTCTGCACATGCTCAGTTGAGTTGCATCTAGTTTGTATAGCAGTTTGAACACTCTAGGTTAAAGGAGCTCAAAATTGTAGACAGAAATGTCAAAAATGTTACAACTGTCCCCGGTCTCCCCTACCATTGCATTTATGGCTATGACTGTGTGCTAACCTCACTAAAATCAAGGATCTCATTGAACGTATTGGACAACGAGGATGCATGACCCACATCTGGTTCAGAGAGTCGAGTCCTTCTTTCTGCGCTCTGTTCTTCTTCCTGTGCTGTGCACAGCGCTTCTTCTTCTCCAAACGGATTCTCCGCATTCATCGCAGCCTGGATCATTTCTCGTACACGCTGCTTTATTCCCACATCCAGGTACCGATCTTTATAACGTGGATCAAGTACAGTCGCGATGAAGTGCAGAGGATCCGAATAGATCTCAGTGAAACTTGTGCTGACAGGCTCTAAGAGTGGACTTTTCATTGTTTTCACTCCATGGTCCATCTCAACCTCTTTGCTTAGAAGACGCTTTAGTGCTGCAATTAATGGAAGAATGTCTGCAGACATGTTGGCCCTTATCCAGACAAGCGCTTACTGTTCGCGTTTTTTGCCTGAGTCATCACAACATTCTGTTTGGGCCGTGTTGTTTCGGCGATAAAAGTCTTTAAGCCGAAAACCGAAAATGCACTTTTGGGTCATTTTCGGCCAAAGATTTTCAGTCGCCGAATTTTTGGTGCATCCCTCTACTCTTGACTCCCTGAATCACCGTGCAATGTGATTAATAACATCTCACTCATCATTATAAATCCATAAACAGAATGCTCCTCCTCATCTTACAGTAGTGTGGTTGTTGATTCATTAGGCCCGACTGCTGAGCTACTTCTACTTTGCTCACATTCAAATACAGCACTTGCAACATCAGCTCACAGGATATTGTAACACCAGCAATACCTCTTGTTCATAGGAACAAGATAAAAGTATGTTCAAATACTTGGGTGCAATTAAAAGGAACAGGCTCTGACAACGTTTGAACAGGTTGTACTTGTATGCTTGCAATTACACATACACAGGATTTCCAAACGTTAAGATGTCTGTGCATCAGCGTGTGATTTTATTTTTTGAATACAACTTCAGGAGAAAGGATCTCAAATTGTACCTGTTTTTTTTTTTTTAAGAAAAGGATTTAAATAAATGAAGAGACAAAGGCTTTAATTTCCAGCTGTTGTTTCCACTCTCTGCCTAATAATTGACAGTAATCGATGGTACTGATTGCACAGGCAGTACACACACATACACACACCTACACATCCTCCTCCTCCTCCGTACTGGAACCGGGGCCTTACTGCTCCTGGATCTTCAGTACACTGGCCACTTACCACGTCTTATGTTTCTGCTTCCGTTTGTTAATGCATCTTGCTCCGTCATAGGCCATTAACATCAAGGCACTGACTTGTGCTTCTGTCACCTGTCACCTCTCATTTACTGGTAAATAATTGAAACAGGGAGCAGAGTGGCTGGAGCAGAGTGCAGCATAAAAGCAGCAGCCCCTCCATATCATCAAAAGTAGTAAAAGGCTGCTGTCCTCCTTTAAAGAAAGCAACATAGAGGCAGATACTAACTGCAGGCTGTACGGGCTCTGTGGAAATCATGCATAATTACTTGTCCTATGATGCTCAAAACTGAACAGTCACTAAAGCAGCGAGCAGGTGAAAAATGTATGGAGCGTTCATTTAGGTCAATATGAAAGCCCTCAGAGTGAGAGGTGCTCTAAAGTGCGTTATGCACTTCCCTCTTTTGCTTGAGCAGATTTATAACTGAGCGTTGTTACCTTGTGAATGTGGTCAATATGGCCCATTGTTGTGCGAGATGCAACCTGTTCTGTATGCCGGCTGGTGCAAATTGAATTTCCTTCTAGGGCTGCAGGTTGCATTGTATCGTGTGCCTATCAAAATTAGTTCAAGTATTCAGGCCTTTATTTATAATCAACAGCCTAAACTGATACGCACACTCCAGTGTTGTTACACCCGCTGCTGCTTTGCTCGATTGTTGCCCACACTGATGCTCTGTTAGTAATGACTGTAAACTGTCTGTTTGTGTGAGAGAGGGATCAAGGTTGTTAGCATACACACAAAAAAAAAAAACACCTGCCACAGAAATGAAAGCAGTTTCAAAATGTCACACTTTGTGTATGCGAGAAGAGAAACGAGCATGTGTAATGGAACTGATTTTTGGTTGTTTATGCTCTTCTTTCTTAGGGGAGCTTTTTCAGTGGTGCGTAGGTGTGTAAAGAAGTCATCAGGACAGGAATATGCTGCAAAAATCATCAACACTAAGAAGCTGTCTGCAAGAGGTATGGTGAAATCACACACACACACACACACAATGTGATGTTTGCATGATTGCCTTTTTGTGCTGAATGTAAAGAATAGAGATGTATGCTTTATGCAGTTTTATCCTGTTCAGAAGTGGTGCAGGTAAGATAAAGGTCAATGATTGAGCTCCAGTATGTATAAAACTGCCACAACACTGTCATAACATTTGGTAGTAGGATGACATGCACTTATAAAATGCAGAGGGAGTGGTAGTTTATAGTAGGGATGGGCATATCAAGCAAAATTACTATTCGATAATCACTGGCATCTATTCAACAATTATTTGAATAATCGGAGGCGACTGTCGCTAATGTTTTCTTCTTCTTTTGCTATTTAATGGAGTTAGCATTCTTCTTCTTCTGTTTCTTAACGCGTTTAGCAAACAGCTTTAAGACGCTCTATATCCACCGTCTGGCCGGATTACCGTTTTACAACCAGTCACGAGTAAAAACCATTGACCGAGCGCTGTTTTGAGTGAGAGGTAAAGAGGCGGGCTTTGAGCCTCTTCACCAACAGCTGCAGTGTTCCCGCCTGTGAGTTTAGTCAGCTGTGCCTCTCATAATGGGAAACTCGTAATCTTAATATCTTAGGAATTGCCGCTTTACGAAGAAATCAACCCCCCTCACAGTGTGTGCCGATCAAGAAATTAGCTATCCAGGCTACACTCGCTTTTTGTACCAGGCTGTAAACATGTTTATTTCTGCTGTAAAGATCGGCTTTTTTGAATGTGTGTGTATGTGACTTCCGGTACTTCCGGAGCCAGCCTCAAGCGGACACTCGATGAACTGCAGTTTTTAACACTTCCGCATTGGCTTCAATTGTTGCGGCCGGAGGTTGACGCTTGGTAAAAACGATTAAAGATTACTTTAAAAAATGAGAATTTTCGCAGTAACTCTTCGATTTTTACTCAGTGGACGAACATTTGAATATTTGAAAATCATTGCCGATCCCTAGTTTGTTGTGTTACAGTATATTACCTTGTAGATGGCGCTCCAAGAAGCAAGCATGCTGGGATACTTGGCGATGGGGACTAGGCTGACAGTGCCATGTTTAACAGCTTTTCTTCCCACATAATCTTGCTTTTAAAGAAAGACTTGGTACACTGTTGAGTGAATAAACCTTGAAAGGCTGATTTGATTTGATTGGACGGACACCTCTATATAAGACAATTGACCAGCTGTCGAATTGGTCGACACCAGTGACTCTGCACCTCATAACTATCTGAGTTAGCTCAGCTACTCTACCGGTAGCTAGCAGGATTACAAACGGATGGTGCTAGAAAGAGCTAGAAAATGCTGACTCGACAACGGGAATCATCCCACAGGATGACAGTTTAAACCCTTTTGCCTCTAATACCCATTTTCGACCGAGGCAGTTTCAGGGCCGGTTCAGAGCCTTCGCTTAATTGAGAACCGGTTTTTCGTGTTTCGACTGTGAGTGTACTGACTCCCGGCCAGGAAAACCGGTTCCAGATGTTCCAACTCTTTGCTGGTCTAGAACGACGAACCGCTTACGTCAGGGGCGAGGTTGCCGTGATCAAAAACACAAACCAAACGTGTTTCCACCATTGTCCTGCAGAGAAAAAATAAGAGAGACTAATGGATTCCAAGGCAAAGCAGTGGTCGGCCGAGGAGATAAGCTGCCGTTGTCTGCCATCGTTGTTGTTGTGAGGGAAAGTTTGTGCTAAAAACAAACGGGTGCTGCGCTGGTTCGCAAGTTCAACCAGCTCTGAACCAGCGCAAGCACCAGCCAGGAAATACAACCCGGCTCGCGTTGGTCGAAAAGAGGTATGCGAGACCCCAAAGAACAGACTACACCTTATATACTAGTGCGACGTGTATTCCAGACATTGCAACAGTTGAAGTAGCTCTGGGATAACTACCCTAGCCATTTCTTTGCTAGCTTAATTCTGAAACATATACATCATGCAGTATCGTCTACCCTGAGAGGAGAGTTCACAGCTGAGCGAGAGCCCCAAGTTTTCCAATGACAAAGGAAATCTTTTATTCAATCACCGGGTCTATTGGGAGTTCTTAACAGGAACCTCTTGGTGCCTTAATGACCCTCCTTTATAAAAAAAAAAAAAAAAAAAGGTATTGAATAACTTGCTGTCCCTCCTTTGTGGTTTCATTAGAATATCCCTGTGCGAATGAATTGATCGCAATTTCTTCAGAGGCTCTTCCCGAGAAAGGGAACAAGAATGGGATTCAGATGTAAACTACAGGAATGTGCAGGGCGCCAAACACTCCTCTCGTCTGTTGTTGCTGCTCCATTATTGTCGTGTCTGCTGATTCTCATTTGTGGCGTCACTCGCAGCGTCTCGACAAGCACACACTCCACACCTATGTGCACATGCCCGCTGCGGCGTGCTGTGTCGTAACGATGACGTGAGCCCATGTCAGTGTGTCAGATCCTCCTCCTCCTGGCTGCAGACTCGGATACTTAATTGCCTCCTCCTATTTTGTATCTTGACAAATTAGGCCTGCACTCGTTCCTGACATTCACACACACCTGGGTTCCTTTGTCCTCCTTTCCTGCACACACACACTCTCTCTCTTTCTCTGTCTTTCTGATTAGTTCTTCACCTATTTCTCTGCAGGCCTCTCTCTCACTCATTGCCTTTCTCTTGCAAAGGGGGATTGGTTTGTATTGAGGCTAATCCACTTATGCTAAATGTATCTCATCAACTACTAAGACCCCACGGATTCCATAGGCGCCTCCCTGTTTGCCCTGTTGTTGTCTCCGTCTGAAGGCATTTCTGTGTGTGTGTGTGTGTGTGTGTGTGTGTGTGTGTGTATGAAAGAGACAGAGAGGGCAGGGAGTAACACTAATAGAGCATGTCTGCATTGTGAGGCATCTGTGAGTGTGTTGTAATACTGTTATTGTTCTATCCCTGCCATCAAGTGTCCACACAGGCCAGCTCCTGGTATTAATGTCCCACCAAGGAAAAGCAAGGGCTCAGCAGAAAACTGTTGGCTCTTTGCAGAGGCAGGCAGCACAATGTAGGCCTGTTTGTGTGTGTGCGTGTTTGCCAGAGGAGAAGAAAGCTGTCCAGGAGAGCAGGAGGAAGAGGAGGAAGAGAAGGAGGAGATTTTTAACAATGTAGTCTTGCGAGGAGATCAGTGACACTCAAACCAGGGCAGCAAGGTGAACAAGACAAAGATGAGGCGTGATAGAGTGAGCGCAGGAGGGAGCAAGAGGGTTTTTGTGCAAGGTGAAGAATCACCGCACGGGCCGACGCAACACGCACACACACATACACAACTCCAGTGTCCGCACATACAGGCGGCCAGTGCGTGAGCAGGCAGCTTGCCTGGTAGGATTTGGGTGGGTTTTTTTTAGCCTGATGGGGCGAGTGTGACCTCACGCGTGGCCTGGTGGGTAAGTCTCTCAAAGCTCTGGTGAACACTGCAGTAATCTGAGGAGGGGGGAGGGGGAGAAAAGAGGCAGGGTGGGAGAGGAAGGAAGGAAGGAAGGAAGGAAGTGAAAGAAGGAAAGCAAGGGTGGATGGGATATATGGGAAAGGTGTAGGTAGTCGGCTGTGAGATGGTCCGGCCTACAGGCAGTTTGGGGGTGGATGCGTGTGTGTGGGCAGCATGGTGCACAGTATGCGCTTACACACACATCTACAAATATACATACACCTGATTCTCACCCCCAAAGGAGTCTTACGTATTTCTCAAGAAGCGGTATCTTGAGGAGAGGTGTCTGTAATGAAACAGACCCAGAATGAAGGTGAACGCATTAAGAGATGAACACAAAAGAGAGGATGAATTAAAGGAGGAATACAACTCTATTAGATATAAGATAAATGGTGAAATAACTGGAACCCTGCAAAAGAGAAGTATCCCAATAAAATCCAGAACACGTGGATGTGATTCTGTTTGAAATGTTCTTTATATTTGTTTTACCTGAGAGTGCTTGAAGTGTTTTGATGGTGTGATACAAGCTTTATTGTGCACAATGAATGCTCAGTTTTATTTTTTTGTCTATGAGTGGAGTGAGTGTGAGAAGTGGTTGGCTGCTGCATTGTCTGCTGCGACACTGTGTTTGTGTGTTTGTGTGTAGGTTGGGGAGAGAGAGAGAGAGAGTCAGGGTGAGACAGACCATCCATTCTAAGCACTACCCTAAAACCTTTTTTGTCCTGAAAGTATTTAGTTGTGTCTGTCATTACTTATTGCGAAACATTGTTGTAAAATTCCTCTGAAGCTCAGTTTGCTCGTCTTCTGCAGCCCAAAAATCCCTCTAATTATTATTAATGACAAACCACTAAACTCCTGGGACTCGGTGGTCTCCTCTCTTTAAGTGAGGCCTGAGCCTAAGCCTTGGCGTCACAACCAATGTATCCACTTCTTTGACAGATTTTTGAACAGGTCCGGCGTCACGCTCATTGACAGCTATTCAACCCAGTATGAGAAGAAAATGACTAATGAGAAGTTGTAGGTTGGGATTAAGAAGCATGTGGTGTATGTTTGCCTCCGGGGCTTTTCTTCCAGAGAGCTCTTTCACCAAGGGGACAGCTGCTCCAGTCCCTTGTGAGAACTCAACCCAACCCGTTGTCCTTCTCTAAAACTAACCAAGGAGTTCTGGTTGAAGAGACGTTAAAGATGTGGTGAAATGAGCTGCTTTTGGTTTCACACGGGAAACCGCTTATTGACCGATTCATCCACCGCAGCCTGTTCCCTATCATAGACTGTATAAATAATGGACATAGTATCCGTGACGTCACCCATCTGATTCTGAAGCGCTGTTTTGAGGCCAATATTGGAAATGCTGACTCAACCAAACTTCTGTCAAGCTAGTGTGAGGTAAAGAGGCGGGCTTTGCGCTCTTAGCCACCAGCTACAGTGTTCCCGCCTGTCAATCAAGTCAATCTAGTTCTTAAATAGGCAAAACTTGTAATCTTAATGTCTTCTGAACCGTTGCGTTATAAAATAATTCACCCCCGTACATTATATGCTGATTGAGAAATTAGCTCTTAAGACCTAAGCCATTTTTTGAATCAGACTGTAAACATGTGTATTATCGCTGCAAAGATCGTCTTTTTTTTGAATAGGTGTGTTTGTGGTTTCCGACACTCGCTCGATGAACTGCAGTTTATAACACTTCCGTATGGGCTTCATATTTTGAGACCAGAGGTTGCCGCTTGCCTTGTCCCTATCCATGCTTTGACACATTTGTTTTACCTCCATCGCCTGTAGCTGTCCAGAAGGAAAGGCCCAAAGGCAAACTTTACTCATGTTTGCTGAAAAGCTTAAACGTGGTCCATACGTTAGTACAGGATATTAAGTTGTCTTCACAAAACAAGGACTTTTGTTAAAGCATGTTTTTTTTGCAGTGTACAGATAATCACATACAGAATATTCTTATTAGCATCTGATCATAATGCATTCCCCCCTACAAAACTAATACTGTATTAAACTCCTTCAGCATTCACTTGAACACCCCAATAGATGCTGGCTGGAAACTGCTTCATGTATGAACAACTATTCTCCCTCTCCATTGGTCAGTAAATACAACATATGGACGCTCTGATGAATTACATTCAGAGTTTAAACCGCAGACTATTTAATAAATGGACGCAGTATCCATGATGTCACCCATCTGATTCTGAAGCGCTGTTTTGAAGCCAATCGTTGTTGGGTGCCATTTTGGAAATGCTGACTCATCCTAACTGCTGTTGAGCTAGTGTGAGGTAAAGAGGCGGGCTTTCAGCGTCTTCGCTAACAGCTGCTGTGTTCCCGCCTGTCAGTCAAGTCAGCTGTGCCTCTAATTATACAAAACTCATAATCTTAACATCTTCTAAAAACTGCTGAGTTAGGAATATATTCACCTCCTGCGCAGTGTGGCGAAACAGAAATTACCTATTCAGACTACAATCATTTTATTGTACCAATTTTTTTTTTTTTAATGGGTGTGAATGTGGTTTCCAGTTCTTCTGAGCGTCAACCTCAGGTCTCAAAATATGAAGCCCATGTGGAAGGGCTTAAAACTGCAGTTCATCAAGCGTCCACTTCAAGGCTGGCTGCAGGAACAACGGAAACCACATAGACACCCATTCAAAAAAGACAATCTTTACAGCATTAATAAACATGTTTACAACCTGGTTCAAAAAATGGCTTCGGTCTGAGGAGCTAATTTCTCTATCGGCACACACTGTACAAGGGGTGATTTTTTTTCTAACAGTTCAGAAGATATTAAGAGTTTTGCCCATTTAAGGACTTGACTGACAGACAGGAACACTGTAGCTGTTGACTAAGAGGCTCAAACCCCGCCTCTTTACCTCACACTAGCTCAACAGCAGTTAGGTTGAGTTCAGCATTTCTACGTCCATTATTTGCACAGTCTGAGTACTTCTGGAGTAAGCCTCAAGTGGACACCCGGAACTGACGTTTTAGCACTTCCACATTTGCTTTATCTGGCAGTCGAAGGATGCTGCTTGGTTATAGGATGTCTTTTTTGGAAGTGACAGACAAAACCTTCTTATTAGCATCTAATGATAATGCATTTCTGTGCCCTACAAATCTAACACTGTGTTAAAACTCCTTCAGCATTAGCTTGAATTTTTCTGATGGATTTCAAAGTTTGGTTTAGCAGGATATTCTTTCGCCTTCCTCACAAGAGATACAATTTGACTGCCGAGCCCATATGAAGAGAAGCAGAACGCTGGTGGAATTATCCCAACTTTTCACACTCCTTGTTGGAGTTAGCAAGCCGGCATTTATGAACAACATTTTTCCCTCTCCAGTGGTTAGTACACACAACATATGGATGCTCTGATCTTCAGAATTTAAACATGATAATGTGGACTTAAGACCAACAACGTTAATGTTCCCAACTGCAGGGTTATGGCCACGTCTCATCAACACTTCCAGCAGTGTTTGACAGCAGTTGTTCATGTTTTGTCAGCTCAGACCCCCGAGCTCAATGTTTGTCCCTCTTTGTGACATTGCCTCCTTACTCTTCTGTATTTGAAGCGATGTGTCAACCAAAGCATTTCTTAATGAGGCCAGCGGACATTTTTAAATTTCTGGGCTTAGCACTGCACGTGTTGTGCGTTTTGACGTTCTTGGATTTGAAAGATATTAAATTTTTGTTAAACCTACACGACTCCTACTTTTTACCCAACCACTCAGTCACAGTGCTGGAAGGGTGGGCAGATAGCTAAAAGCAAAATGAGCTACAAAAGGATATGAATTATGCAACTGAAGCTAATGTGGCTCCCATATTTAGACGAATGGGTAGATGTTACTTCAAGCTGATGCTCGGTATTTTGTGTCTGAACTTGTGTGTCCTGCTTAGGGTTGCAAAGGGGTGGAAAATGTCCGGTAAATTTCCATGGGAAGTTAAGCTGGGGAATTTTGGAAATATTCCAAATTGGAAACTTTCCATGGGAATTTATGGGAATTGACGGTAATTTAATTGAAATGTATCATATCCAAGCATAGATATTTGTTTTGATATAAGAAGACATCCATCCAAAATAATACAATTAAAACAGATTTATTTGTAAGTAGAACTTTATCAAGTGTTAAATATTTATTGCACAATCAATTCTTTCATTGAAGAACAAAAACATGAATGTTGAGTTAAATATTATTCACTCCCTCTGGCCCAACCCATTCAAAAATGAGCAAAAATGCAATCCCAACAAAGTCCCATTCAAAATGTTAAATGAAGAGAGCCCCTCTCCCTCCAAAAAAGTCCCATTCAACATGCAAATAAAAAAGCATTTTCTTGCATGAAATCTGTTTGTTTTAGTCAGGATTATGCTAAAATGTATTTTCCCCAACTGTATTTAAGTTCCCTATTAAGAGCCAATATTCAATTTAGTAAATTCCTGTTAATTCCCATGGAAAGTTTCCAACTTTGAAAATTCCCTGAATTTTGCAACCCTAGTCCTGCTCATATGAGAGTCTTCCTGAAATGGGCCTTTCCAACTTCAGTTCTACGACCAAACGACTCCTTGCTTACAAAATCTGACTTGCACTCTTTTACTACATGCTTCAGCGTTCCCTCCATCCAGAGCAAGTATTCCACTACGTGCCCCCTTATTTTTACTGACACGGGTATTCAGTTTCGTAGCAACCAAAGCGTCCGGGGCTTAAAAAATGTTGCACCTCCAAAGCGCTCTTAAGGGTTTTCCACCTGGCGTCTCTCCAGCTGGGGAAAAACACTTTGGTGGACACACAGCTTGGAGTTCCTGGAGATGACAACTGATGGAGGGTGTGTGGTTTATTTTTTGTGGAGTGGTTACCGTGATAACCAAATGCCAGTTGCATGTGCTTTTCCATCCCTCTGCTGAAGTAACGGCTCTGATAATACTTTTTTCACCATTATCATTTAGACAGGCTTAGAGAGGCTTCCGGCTTGATGATAACTATTTTACGACTGTGCAGAATAGTTGGTTGTGACTGTTATTCAAATCAGACCGTTTTTCTTGATAGGTCGAGGTTATTATCTGGTTTAGTTGACATTTTGTGGTTTTTCAGAAGAGTCTAAGCAGGGATGAGTTATTGGAGAAAAATACTGACTCTTTGTGTCTGTATCAAAATGAGGAACCACATCATCAAATGGAGCGAACTATATTTAACCCTCCTATTATCCTTGGGGTCAATTGAACCCCATTCAATGTTTATCGTCTCTAAATTAATGACTCATCATTTTCTTGGCTTTATATTTCATGACTTTTCCTAATTTCATGGGGACAACTGGGAAAATGTCAAATTAAAATGTTGACTTGTTCCAATTTCCTGTAAAAAAAAAAGTACAAATCAGTGTTCCTTGGGGTCAATTTGACCCAAGGCTGTTTTAGCTGCATATAACACAAGAAATATCAACATTTTACACACATTTGTTTTGGTTGTTCTGGATGATATTGAGGTCACTATAACCAAGGACACTCCCGCATGTGACTGCAGGAGCTGGGATCGAACCGCCAACCTTTATATTGAGATATAATATTTCCAGCCACCAAGTCTCTAAAGACATTCAATGATGAGTCCTGTGTAATACATTTTGATAACATAAAAACAAGGCAGTGCCGACGAGAGCATGACAACTCGCAGCAGTCTGATGTTCTGTTTTACAAATAAAGTCCTTCTTAATGCTTTAAATTATGTTTATGCTTAAAATATATTTTATCTAAAGGGCTATTTAGGTAGTCAACAAAGAAACATAAAGTACCTGACACATAAACCTGGGTAACAATCAGTTTCTGGAGGTTTAAATTGCTGGGGTCAAATTGACCCCAAGGATAAAAGGTGTTAGTAAATTTAAGGGGGACAGGAGGGTTAAAAGGTCTGTCAGTAGATATTAGGGAGAACTCTGTGCTGCTTTTGGTACATAAAGAATGCAGCGTGCAGGAAAAATATTGACACAAGTAGAGCTGGGCAATATTAAAAATGATGTTCTCACGATAAAATATTTCATATCAGTTGATCGGCAATTATCACGATAAATATCAAATCATTATTTAATTTACATTTAAAGGCAGATTTTTGTTTTCTGATAAGCTTCTTGAATCCATCATTTTTGACGGTGCTAACAGGAAGGAGATCTTTTGTGTAAGAAGTCTTAGTTTGTAGATTCCTATTTTTCTCAGGTTGAAGTAATTTGATTTAAATTTACAACAAAGATACGTTAAATTGTATTCTGAGTATCAGTTTATGGAGTATTGTTTTGAGTCGTGCACTCCCCTTTAAGATTACAAGGGTCACGTACAGAGTGATGTAGTTTCCCACAGTGCAGTGAATGCATCACGGTTATCCTGTGTTCAGTTGTACTATGGTCGCAGTGGACATTAAACATGTTCGACATGCACAGCAGAGGTTGTCTCCACGCTCTTCCTTTACCCGCCCGCCTACCTCTCACCCTGTGACATGATTGGCTGTTCAATGCCGTCTTCTTCTTCTGTCTAATGTTGGTTGGCAACTAGCATTTAAGGCTCATTAGCGGCCCCTCCCTTTCCAGTGGTTGGAGGGTCTAATTACAGGTTTATTTACATCAAATTTTTATCGAACGAAAGTTATCGTTCTGGAATTATCGCCCAGCCCTAGATACAAGGCCTCCAGGAGTATCTCTACTGTAAGAATCCTGTTGAATTTTCAATATGAAGTGCTGTTTTGATGATATGGATGTAATCTCGCTGAATGAACTGGATCATGCTGCCTTCCATCAGATGTCCGTTTTCATATGTGTGGCAGAGAGAGCAGAGCAGTGCTGGTTAGGGTAGGGTTTGTATGAGTGCGAGTGTGCCGGGTCCTCTCCATCCTCCTCAGCTGATGTAAGATGGCTGTGGGCCCGCCCCGTGGCAAGGCAGATGGCCAATTAGAGAGCAGCAGGAAGTGCCAGTAATTACCCTGCAGCCCTCTCTTTCCTGTCTTCTTCTACCACACACTCTCGCACCAACAAATAAGGAGATTGAATGAATTAGTGAGTGCTGCAGTGACACTGCACCAGGGTAGACGGCTGTACACAAACACACACATACACACACGCTCACACATACTCACACAGGGGAGCTGTGATCCTCTTCTAGCAAATGGATGTTCCATGTAATCCCCTCTCCTTCTCTCTCTCTCTCTCTCTCTCTCTCTCTCTCTCTCTCTCTCTCTCTCCTCTCTCTCTCTCTCTCTCCTCTCTCTCTCTCTCTCTCTCTCCTCTCTCTCTCTCTCTCTCTCTCTCTCTCTCTCTCTCTCTCTCTCTCTCTCTCTCTCTCTCTCTCTGTCTTGCGTCACCGGTGTAATTAGAAGGAGGTTCAGGTCTCTCCCTTATTCTCTGGCTTTCTCTCACATGAAGGAAACCTATACCTGCAGGGGGACGAAGGGGAGGCTAGTGAAAGATAGACAGAGCCTGAAAGCACAATGACTGCAGTGTTTAAACTAGTCCAGGTCAGCAACAAGTTTGAGACAGTCGGGGGAAGAAAGGGGATGGTGGGGCGGGATGCAGAGAGGGCTGGAGAAGTGATGCAGATTTTACTCAATGCCGCTTTTAATAAGCCGGCTCGCTCTTCCTAGAGTCTTTTGTAGGAGAGGAGTTGGGTAAGGTGATAGTTGATCGCTCGGCAACAGCATATGAGTTTTATCTGAGGTTGTTCCTGCACTGGGGAAATGAATGCAAATCTTAGTGAGCCTGCGTCTGTGTAATGTGTGTGTAATGTGTGTGTAATGTGTGTGTGTGTGTGTGTGTGTGTGTGTGTGTGTGTGTGTGTGTGTGTGTGTGTGTGTGTGTGTGTGGGTTGAGTCGGCTGGACCACAGTGATAACTCACACACATTTCCACACATAGGATCCTCACTACAGTTCCCACACGCGACCTTTGACCTAAGCTACATGGCTCTAAAAGTGACAACCGTGTCATGTGGTTGACACACAGACATCTTGTACAAACAGGCATACAAACTGCTACAGGATTCAGTCAAATCCCCAACAAGGATGTTTGTTTGGACATGAGTGTGTGTGTGTGTGTGTGTGTGTGTGTGTGTGTGTGTGTGTTGCTGCTGGCGTCCCATCCAAGCCTGAAGAGCAAACACTCCAATGTTTTGTCTAACTGTGCTTCACACTAACCCTTTTTACACAAACCCACATGAACACTAGCATGCAAAGCTCAACACCACAGCTACACACAGCCTGTTTAACATCCACAAACAGTTTGACGCTCTTAAATACAACCATACAGCGACGTGAGGTCAGCGCTATTCGACTTACACTAGTCTGTTACCTTTCAGAGGCAAATGAAGCCACTCATCTTGAATAAGTGGATTACCATGAGGTCAGGCTGATGCGACACAAATAAGCTCTTACATTTCTAATATTTGCATTGACATAATTAATGTAACGGCATGAGAAAGTAGTCTCTGTGACTGATGCTTCAGTAAATAATCAGGACCAAAGAAACAGCAGTGAGTCAAGTGTTCACATGCAAGTTTATAAGACGAAGCATTGCCTTAGCCTCACGGTGCATTAGACTGTGAATTTGTATATGAGGAGTGGATTGATATATCAACACATTAGTATGACATCATCCTGACTCCTGTGTACAGTTATCATAGAGCTGGTGCCAAATATTTGTATTTACTTTTTAAGTTATTTTCCATTTTATTCATAGGCAGACTTTGGCATTGGTATAACATATTTTTACAATCAATCAATCGATCAGACTTTATTTTTAAAGCGCTTTTCATAAATTGACATTGTAACACAAAGTGCTGTACATAAAAACAACCTAGCCCGACCCTAAACCCGCCCCGCAATCCTAAGGCTGAGAACACAATATATGCAACAGTAGTAATAAAAACAATAAAAATAAAATAAAAAATGAATTGCTGAACGAACCGAGGAATCGCTCTAGGTAGAATAAGATGTTAAAACTCAACACAGGGAATTAAAATCACCAAAAATAAAAAACATTTCTAAGATAATAAAACACTAAAATATTCAACCATTAAAAGAAAATAAGATGCTTTACTTAAAATAATTAAGTACATAAATAAATAAAAGTGAATCAAATTTGAACTAGATAATAAATAAATAAATAAATAAATAAATATATAAATAAATAAATAAATAAATAAATAAATAAATAAAACAGATATAAGAATAAAATCCATCGCTGGACTGTTGCTCATCTTCGGTGGGTGCCATATTGGAAATGCTGAACTCAACCTAACTTCTGTCAAGCTAGTGTGAGGTAAAGAGGCGGGCTTTGAGCCTCCTTGCTAACAGCTGCAGTGTTCCCGCCTGTCAATCAAGTCAACTTTGCCTCTAATTATAAAAAACTCGTAATCTTTATAGCTTCGAAACTGCTGAGTCATCAAAAAATGTGACCCTGTACAATGTGAGCCAATAGATAAAATAGCTTAATCAGACTAAGATCATTTTTTGTACCAGGCTGTAAACATGTTAACTTCTCCTGGAAAACTTTGTCCAAGCTAGTGTGAGGCAAAGAGGCGGACATTTATCCTTTTCTCTAACAGCTGTAGGGTGGCCGCCTGTCAACCAAGTCAGCCATGCCTTTTTTTTAGGCAAAACTCAAAGTTTGATATTTTCAAAATTAACAATTTGTTGTAAATAAATTCACCCCCGTACAGTGTGTGCCGATAGAGAAATTAGCTATTCAGACCTAAGCCGTATTTTAAACCAGGCTGTAAACATGTTTATTTCTGCTGCAAAGATCATCTTTTTTTGAATGGGTGTGTATGTGGTTTCTGTTTTTTCTTGGCACTTATCCTTGTACATGTTACATAAACAATATCGCCATATCCTATGCTCCCAGGACTCCATGACTTTCACTGTCCCCTCAGTCTGTACAGAGCTCAGGGAAGGGGCATTTCCTCATTCTACCCCCTCACCCTGGAACATGTTACAGCGGAGTCTGTAGCTGTCCAGCTCGATTCCACTCAGGATTTTAAACTTCTTTTAGGGGCGATGGAGAGAGCATCTTTGGGAACCTGCTCTTGCTTAGTCTATGCATCAATCTATGGTTTTGTTTTTTGCATTACATAATCTGTTTAGTAGTTTAATGATGTATTGTTAGTCGGCAGCAGATCCTTTGTGCTGTATGTCTGTCAATCAGTATTGCTCTGCTTATCCAAGGCAGGTCTCTCTGGTAGATGAGACCCAGTCTCAATGAGATATCAGAACAAGGTTCCTGATACCCATCCCCAATCATTATGTGGTATCAACTATTGCAGAATCACATTATGGTATAGCCTTGTAAGTCACCCTGCGATTCCACCCCTAATATACAGTAACTATAACTGCAAGACTGCAGTATGCAGGGTGAAAAACCATGAGTCCAAGTTCGCCTCTGTATGTGGGGCGCTGGTGGCCTAGCGGTCTATGCGCCTCACATACAGAGGCTATGTCCTTATTGTAGTGGTCGCTGGTTTGACTACCGGCCGCGACCATATGCTGCATGTCTTCCCCCGCTCTCTGCTCCCCACATTTCCTGTCTCACTTCAGCTGTACTATCAATAAAGGCTTTTTCGCCTACATTCGATAGGACAGCTGAAGAGAGACAGGAAATGTGGGGAGCAGAGAGCCGGGGAAGACATGCAGGAGATAATCGTGGGTGGGAATCGAACTGGCGACCCCTGCGAAGAGGACTGTAACCTCTGTATGTGGGGTGCTTAGACCGCTAGGCCACCAGCGCCCCCTCTGTTACATTATTAACAAAGACCCAACATCAAGACAGGAGAACACTGATTCTTATCTCATCTTAACCCACCATGAGCATTGCACCTCACAGTATTTAGATAGTTACAGCTGCGAGGACAAACTTCCTTTAATAGGCAGAAACCTCGAGCAGAACCAGACTCATGATAGACAGCCATCTGCCTCGACCGAGTTGGGGTTGGAAAGAGGGATAGAGGAGAATAAGAGAGAGAGATGATAGTGATGAGACGACCGTATCAGCTGGAGTATGGAACGTCTACAGCAACACATAATATCACGGCTAGTGATAGCAGTGAGTAATGCTGTGCATCTTGAAGTCAAATCATGTGAGGGTTTTTTTTTAAATGTTTTTGCACATTTTGTATTTAACATTTCTTATATTTCACTTGCAAAAAAGAGACTGATCTAAAAGACTGATGGAAATCACAAAGAGCGTGTTTTGAAATGCATAGTTCAGCTATTTGAAGTTGCTTTTGATGCTTTTTTTTCAGTACAAGTACACTTACAGGGCCTGGGTAACCCTTTGGACCAGTGCTTCAGAACACAAGTGTCTCTCTCTGGTGTTAACCAAAACATTGCTGTAAAGGTTTATCTGGGTCCTGTGGTGTCGTGTTGGAGAGACATAACAAATAACCACGGTGTCCTGGTTTAAATTTCAGCTGGAGATGTTGCATGTAATCCTGTTTACCACCCACCTTTCTCTCCCTTTACTCTCTGCACCTCTTCTCTCCTTATCAATTACAGCTAAACTGCATCATACTAAGAAAAAGGATTTAAATTGGTGCATTTTACAGGGTGTTTTAATAAATCTGCATGCCTTTGAGTGTTTTATGTTCTGCCTATAGCAGCGGCGGACTCGTTAATATGAAGCACTTGTAATTGTTTGCAAATGAAAAGCCCAAATGTGCGCATCATATTGTTGTGCCTTTTGAATCAGATGCTGAACATGATGTTAAAGATGTAACACTCTGCTCTTCTGTGAATGTAGTCTAAACAGTGACTCTTCTCTCCTCAGACCATCAGAAACTCGAGAGAGAGGCTCGCATCTGCCGTCTCCTGAAGCACCCTAACATTGGTGAGTGTGAGCTCGTTGTTAAACCGTGTCGAGTGGTGTGTCTCTGTTTTGTTTTTCACGCATACAGGTTAAGATTCTTAGCTCCAGTCTGAACAATTCAGGTGGAATTTGCAGCCCCCTCGAGAAGCCACAACCCTCCTCACTGTGATCATTCATTTGCACTGTCAATAACGCTGATCTCACCGCGCAGCTGCTGTCATTTGTGGATGTCGGTGCAAAGAGCAGAGCTTTGGAGGCAGAAGGTGGATGGAAGCGCAGGGTTTTGTGTGGGATTGCAGGGCGAGGATTGTAAAGCCTGGCAGATGGAAAAGTGATTGCAAACAGGTTGATGTACATTAAGGAGCAGGATCACTCGCGCTGATTGACAGTGTTTATTTATCTGTGTGCAGACATCCAGCTCCTGCAAAAGCCTCTTGAAATGCACAGCAGAGAGTCGATTTTACTCTCCATCGGTTTGTTTTTTTAGTGTGAGATATCTTCAGTTATAGAGCTGATCTAGAGCAGAAAGAAAAAGACGTGCTTGCTGTTACTGATGCTCAGAATGAGGGCGACAGAAGGTTATCTTCCTCTTGCTAACACTGTGACAGCAGATCTTCGCTCGGCCAGCTCCGATGAAACAGACTTTATTAAGACAGAGACGTCCTCTCCGCTTTCTCGGCTTGTCTCGTTTTATCACTCTTGACCGTTTTGATATCACAGAGTGTAACAGCCTTTTAATGGTGGGAATTTGGAGCACAGTGATGATTAAAGAATGGAACACATTGTGCTCCTGTAATGGAGATATCCAGAGGAGAAAGGTGTGAACGGGCGGAGAGGGGCAATAGGACAAAATCAATGACACCTTTCCCTCTGCCCTCCTCCTTATTTCTCATTCCTCGTGTCCTAGTTTCTCGTCCCTCAGGCGCTTATTTGCCCCTCGCCTACTTTCCCCTTCCCCTCTCCGTATAGATTTTTCTCTCCCTCCTTGTCCTTCCTCCTCTTTTTGACATATTTTGGCATGGACTGCATTCAAACTTTGGACAAAAGAGGGCACAAAAAAAGAGAGACAGATGGAGAGACGAAAGCAGGAGGAGTAGGAGACAGATGGAGGGAGAGCGAGAAGATGGGAAGAGGAGGAAAGAGCAGTCGCTCTTGTTTCTTGCTGCAGGGCCATCCTACTTCATCTTATTATACAACTGATATTCACTTTACATAACGATAACTGTGGCTCCCTGACACTAAACCTAAGCCGTATCTCAGGCCTCTCCTCTAACGCCTGGCTCCTGCTGCCTGTGTGCTGCTCTGTCATCCTGCTGCTGTGCTGTTGTGATGACAGGAAGGCTCAGATGGTTACTGCTTAACCGCAGTATCATGGTATTATGAGCTCATTACTGTGCTTTCCACTTCGATTTGTCTACTCCTGACACAAGGCTACTAATGTCTATCAGTAATCAGGAATCATTACTGTTAAAAGCATGATTGTTTACAAACATAACATCTCCATGTCTTGACACAGACCTATGATTCACTGCCTGCAGCTGTATTTGTTTCAGTTGTTTGATTGTTTGAGTGTAAAGCAGAACTAAAGGGCGGTTACTTTGTACGTTTTAAACTGTTTGTTTTCAACAGAAAACTGTGAACTATTGTTGCATTTTGGGCGTTCATTTACACAGAAACAGCCTTTTGGGCGTCTGATGCCATGTAAACGAGATCCTCTGAAAACATCAAAGCCATAGACTGTGTAATAAATGAAAGTGGTAGCCGTGACGTCACCCATCTGTTTCTGAAGCGCTGTTTTGAAGCCTATCCCAAAAGATGAAGATATAAGATACAGAAGGATAGATCGGCGGATGCCATATTGGAAATGCTGAACACAAGGGCTGTTTTTTTAAAAACTGCTTATTACACTAGCAGTACATACTGATTTGGCCAAAATTCAGTATGTAGCATGTGAACAAGAGCAAAATCTGCAGTATGCCAAAACTCCCCGGATGTCTACTGATTCATGTAAAGTACGCAGCTGACCAGTCTCCCTCGCACGTACTGTTTCCCACAGCGCTAAGGCTCTCCTTCTTTTTTGACAGGGGGCACTCAGTTTTTAGTTTCTGTGAAAATGACTAAATTCCATATAAACCATTTCTTAACTTTTTAAATTATAAGTGGATGCTAAAGAAGCAGTTTCACTATTTGTTTACTACCACTTTCCGAAACAAAAAATCCAGCAACGCCTGACCCAACATACTGCAGAACAGATCGAACAGAGCAATCATACTACATGCTAAATTCAAACGCAGTATGTAGTGTGCCGTACGTACTGCATAATACATTCCTAGGTAGTATGTAGTAGGCTGCTTCAAAAACAGCCAAGCTAACTTTTGTTGAGCTAGTTTGAGGTAAAGAGGCCGGCTTTGAGCCTCCTAGCTAACTGCTACAGGCTGTTAGCAAGCACCTATCGAAACTGCCTGCTACATACTACCTTCAAATATAGTATGCAGTACATAAGGCATACTACCTACTACATACTGTGTTTGAAGGTATGCAGTATGACTGTTCTGTTGGATCTGTTTTGCAGCGTGCTGGGTCAGGCGTTGCTGGATTTCTGGTTTCAGAAAGTGGAAGCAAACAACGGCCAAGCTGATAGCAAAACTGCTTCTTTAGCATCACTTCTGATTTAAAAAGTTAGGAAGTGGTTTAATATGGAATTTGATAATCTTCACAGTACTTAAAAACTGAGTGCCCCCTGCCATTTACAGAAAAAGGAAAAAGCAGAACGTTAGTGCTGTGCACTGTGGGAAACAGTACGTGAGGGGACTTGTCCGAGAGTAATGCATACTGAGAAACTTTTCCGAATCAGTACGACATCCGGGTAGTTTTAGCATTCTGCAGATTTTGCTCTTGTTCACATACTACAAACTGAATTGTGACCAAATCAGTATGTACTGCTAGTATAGAAGGCGGTTTTGAAAACAGCCATGCTAACTTCTGTCGAGCTAATGTGAGGTAAAGAGGCGGGCTTTGAGCCTCCTCGCCAACAGCTACAGTGCCATGGCCTGTCAGTCAAGTCAGCTTTAACCTTAACTCATAACCTTAATATCTGCTAAAATGCCGCTTTCTGAAAAAAATCACCCCCCGTACAGTGTGTACCAAACGAAAAGTTACCTGCTTAGACTAAACTTATTTTTTGTACCAGGCTGTAAACATGTTTATTTCTGCTTTAAAGATCGTCTTTTCTCAATTGGTGTGTATGTGGTTTCCGGTACTTCTGGAGCCAGCCTCATGTGGACTTTCGAGGAACTGCTGTTTTTGACACTTCCGCATGGTATTCAATTCTCACGGCCGGATGTTGCCATTTGATCACAGCCCTATTAACACATGTTATGATGTTCCCAGTCAAACAGCCATGATGGAGTGGGAGGATAAGAACAACAATGGCGGACTATCGAGCTAAAGACCATAAATCTCATTTCCATGCTAGCTACTAACATGTGTTGCATGTGATATTGATAATAAGTGATAAGACTTATGTAATGCTTTTCTAGGTACTCAAAGACGCTTTACATGAAGTGACAAAACAAAAGGTAAAGATACAAGATACAGAAGGATAGATCAGAGATGGGGAGGGAGTAGAGGTCAGAGAAGAGAGTCAGAGTTGCAGATGTTTGGAGGGAGGAGTTCCAGAGAGTTCGTCTCATCATCCCTCTCTTACTGTTCTTCTTTAAACTGTCAGCTAAAGGGGAAAAAGCCCCCCAAACTCAGCTCAATAGGCAAAAATATTCACCTTAAGTCAGTGATCCGTGGTTTGACAGCCGATATGTCTTTGGTGGAATATCACTCGGATGCTCAAGATCAAGAGCGTACTCCATAACGTCATCCCTACGACACATGTTCATTTTTTTTAAGATTATATTTTAAGCTTTGATTATTTAGATGACAGGACAGCGGAGAGAATGAGGGATAAGTGGGGGTCAATTTTGAGGACGAAAGCATCTGTCCGGGATTTAACTGCCGAGCTGGACTGGCGCTCACAAACACATATTCATTGAGATACATTTGAAACTGCCAGGAATCGAACCGTGCGCTCTCGACAATGACTTCCAGACGGTGTTGTTACATTTCCGGAAGGGTTCAGTCAGTGTAAAATGATCTCTTTGAATCATTTTCAGAGCGGACTGTTTGGTTCTTCGTGTTGGAGTTTTTACTGTCTCTTGTAAATTTGAGTGTTGTGGTTTTTTTTAATGGGCAGTCTCGTGATGGTCATTGCATTTAAGCTCAGGCTGTAAACGCTGCGGTGTGTGGCATTGGCTGGCATCTATTAGCACGTATGTCTCTTTAAGAATAAACAAGAAATGAAGAAATAACCACACAGTGTTTAAGGTTTGATTAAATAGCCGGTATGTGCCCAAGAACCTTGTTGCAGTACCCGAAACGTCACAGTCAGAGTTGACATTTTCTTCAGCCTGGCCTTGGTCCATTTCTCTCTTCAAACGCTGCGGCAATTCTTTCTTTTTTTTACCCGTCTCCTGTCTTTATGTCTTCATCTCACTGCCCTCCCTCTCTCCCGCAGTGAGACTCCATGACAGCATTTCAGAGGAAGGCTTTCATTACCTAGTCTTTGACCTGTGAGTATATTCTGCACACACACAAACACACACACACACACACACAGTGACATTTTATCCATGCGTGTGACCATGGTTTGTTTGTGTATGCTAACATCTCCTTTCCTCTTACTTTCCTCTTCCCTTTTCATTCCTTCCCCTTTCCCAGGGTGACAGGAGGAGAGCTGTTTGAAGACATTGTAGCCAGGGAGTACTACAGCGAGGCCGATGCCAGGTACATATGAGCAACAATAACATATGAACACCCGCTTTGCTGCAAACATACAGTGTAATCCCATTAAATATATGAATACTCTCTCAGTTTATGAGCGTGGACCCACAGGCGCACAGTGGTGGATATAATTGGTTTGCTTGTGTTCTTGGCAGTGACTGAACCCCCCCCCCTCCTGTCAACAAGTGGGTTATTATACTGGTCTCTCATCTCTCTTTGGCCACATGCGTCAGTCTCCATCCTACATCTACATGCTTCCTGAGCGATCACCAGCAAATTGATCACAAACCAGTTTTTTTGAGATGATTAATTCTGCCAAAAGACGCCGGCTCTAGCTTCTCCAAAGTCACGATTTCACCGCTCTTGTGTTATAATTTAGCAAATTGATTATCCGCAGGGTTTTAGGTGGCTGCTTTGGACAAGAGCATGCAGTTTGAAGACGTCATCTTGGCTCCTGTGGAAGAGCATTGGGCATTTTACACCACATTCTGACATTTTGTCGACATTGTGACATTTAAGCTTTCTCCGTCCTCGCTGCATCTTCCTTCTGGGAGTTCCCCTCCTTTTTTTTCCCCCTTCTCCCCGTGGCTGTGTGGTGTGCAGCTTATGAAGCCTGTTGTACAATTGGATTAGGGGGGTCTTTGTCTGTTCACGCACACATGGAGAGGGGCTGGAAACGCACAAACCTTCACACACAAACAGAGAGGAAGCCACGTGCGTTGAGCCTCGGCCACGTTCTCTCTCTCTCTCTCTCTCTCTCTCTCTCTCTCTCTCTCTCTCTCTCTCTCTCTCTCTCTCTCTCTCTCTCTCTCTCTCTCTCTCTCTCTCTCTCTCTCTCTCTCTCTCTCTCTTGCGGTGCCCTTTGACCCGTTAACCTTTCTGGAGACGTGACATGAACATGAGCCTCAAATAGTGGGATGGTGGAGCCTGACACCACAGTGTGTCGGACAGTAATAAGGTGGTCATGTACTGGCTCATAGGAACATTTTATAAGATCCATCATGAGCCAACACACTCACCACCAGGCGAGTGTGAAAACATGCTCTGCAGCCAGAATTGAAAAATAACTATATTAGTAGCAGCTGAATTGACGCCCCCATTATTAAAATTGCTACCGGGATAGAGATTTATTGACTGTGTGGTGGAAGGCCTCCCACACCAGTGCTCAATATTGATTGTTTAAAACTACAGTACCTTGATTGTGCCTTTGAAAAATGATAGCGTTTGTGTAGTTAACGTTTGTTATGTAACTCAGCCTTATGTTCAACTTCTCCTGGCTGAATGTGAGTGTTTAAAGCCATGTGAAAAAAATCCTTAATCAATGCTTAATCCTGAAGGAACATCAGAAAAAAGGCCACTGTCATTGACATTCTGCTTACTTTGTCAATTCACCAGTCCAAACCTCAAAGATATCTGATTTAAATAATACAAAACTGAGTCATTTACAAATCTTCACATTTTAGGAACTCATCACGAGGCATGTCTAGCATTTTTATCTAAAGATGACCAAAAAATAGATTCATTCTTACCTTGTATAACTTCTCTGAGGAACTTTGCTTGTGTCAATGTTGACACCTTCTGTAAACAAAAAACACCCAACCTCTCACCTCTTTGCTGACGTCGTTATTTACGTATGTAAAGGGTGTTTACAAAACATCAGAATAAAGGCCACTGTTATTGACATTCTGCTTACTGCTTATTTATAAAGCGCTTTTCATACAATGACATTGTAACACAAAGTGCTGTATATAAAAACAACTTGAAATAGAATACATAAAGAAAAAGATCCCAACCCAAGGCCCGACCCCAAACTAAAATAAATAAATGAAAAATAAAAAAGAAGTTTCTGAACGTACTGAGGAAACGCTCTCATGATATCTTAATGAGGAAACACTGGAGGTAGAATAAGATGTTAAAACTCAACACAGGAAATTAAAATCACCAAAATAAAATACATTTCTAAGATAATAAAACACTAAAATATTAAACCATTAAAAGAACATAAGATGCTATACTTAAAATAAATACATAAATTAATAAATAAATAAATAAAGTAGAATAAAACTGACTAAAATTTGAAATTAATGAATAAATAGAATTAAAAAAAAAAACTGAATAAGAATATAACTCAGTTAAAAGCAAGACTAAAAAGGGAGGTCTTGAGTTTGCTTTTAAAGATGTTGTCAATAATACATAACTGAGTCACTTACAAATCTTCACATTTTAGGAACTCATCATGAGGCGCGCTCAGCATTTTTGTCTGAAGATGACCCAGAAAATTGCATATTATTTTATTCACATCATCTGTAATTGACAGACTTGCATCCTACAGAGGTAATTGCTGAAATGTGGGGATATCATGATGCAGCAATAACGATTAAACATGAGATATTGCAGTCAAGATGATTTATTGTGCCTGTTTGACTTTGCCTGTTTCAGAGGTTTATTTATGTTAGTCCTACCTCCACAGTTTAAACTGTTACTGTCTGATGGAATAATTAAATTATTGGTCATAGATTACAACACTGCTATCCAGCAGTTAGGCATATAAATACATCACTGCTTTTAATCTTTACAAAATAACTTAATTTAGCAGTAGCACGAACCAAAAACCTGCAGCATGCAAGCATTAATGATGTTCTTACAACACTTTTATTATTACATTTTTTTTAAGTTGTATTTTTGGGCATTTTTGCCTTTAATGGATAGGACAGCTGAAGTGGGGAGTGGAGAGTGGGGGAGGACATGCAATAAATGGTCGAGGCTGGAATCGAACCTGCATCCTCTGCGACAAGGGTTTTGCCTCTATATGGGCCATGCTTAGACCGCTAGACCCACTTACAACACTTTTATGTATATTGTTGAGGAAGTGAATTGTTCCCGATTTTTTTTGGAGGGGGGCAAAAATGCCTTTAATAACTAGAAAAATAGGAGTGACAAAGGGCACACCCACTTCGAGCACCACAGCCCCTATACATGCGGCGCATGATGTTTACCACCAGGCCTAACTGTGAAAAAACTAAACTCAGAACTCCAAATAACTGACGTTTTTACCTTGTATAACTTGTATCAAAGCTCCTGTAAGGAACTTTGTTTGCGTCAATGTTGACACCTTCTGTAAACAAAAAAACCCTCTTCTCACCTCTTTGCTGACCTCGTCATGTACGTATGTAAAAGGTGTTTTCAGTTGTCTGGTCCGACACCCTCCCCCTCACAGCGTTTTCAGTCATTCAGTGTTCACACTTTGAAGTTGTCAGTTTTGTTGACGATCTTCTTGTTTGTTTTTGTAGGTCATCACTGATAACATCAGGCTGTAAAGCTCCTCACAGAAGCTTTAAGGAACAACAAAAAATAAATATTGCTTTAGCGTCAAACATAAGCGTTTGCAACAAAAAACCACAGAAGAAGAAGTATAGCCGTTTCAGAGTAAAATAAATGTATTACATGCATGTGTACATTTTACATATTGGATGCAGGTGAGATGTTTGGTCAGATGAAGCTCAGGCTAGCTCCTCTCAGGGGGATTGGCGCAGATGAAAGCCTGGTTTATACTTCTGCATTAACTAGAGACTCAACTTTCAAGTGTTTTCCGTGATCGATCTTTGGAAATGTTATCGATCAATAATCGATTAATCATAAAAAAAAAAAAAACACAAAGCCAAATGCATTTTTTGCCCCTAGATCAAATGCTCCTTCACGACACAATGTATATAACTGACAGTATTCAATAGCTACAGATCATATTGAGGCGTACAAAATGTAAAACTCAAAATAACCTTGTGGGCATACAGTCATAAAAGTGAAGACTCAGACTTCAACATGTGGATTTACTGCAACAAAAGAAATTGAACAGAAACATATTTTGGACTCACAGTGTCCAGTTGTCTGTCTTCTCGTTCTTATTGAGAAAAATAAGCATGTGAACGCTGTCAGGCGTCAGCCGGGAGCGCAACCGGGTCATAATCAGTCCAACTGTGGAGAAAAAAAGCGCTCGTGGAGACCTGTCACTCAGCCGCAGCCCCCAGCTGTCAGCTGATTCACATCAAAACATGCTTTAAACATAAAACACCTCCCTGATAGCTGAACGAAATATAAGACCACATGATGTTTGTTCCACGTGATAGAAAATCAAACCAAAAAATGTGTTTGAGTAAGTTCTTAACAATCAATTAATCATACTTGAATATGTCCCACTGGACTACTTAACATGTAAACTACATTCCAGAGACGATGTTTTCCGCAGAACATGGGAACCCTTCCTGGTATATATTTGGCTAAATTTTTCCGCTATTCTTACAAGAGGCTTTGTGCTATAGACACAACTTTTTATTATTATCATTATTATTTTGTATTTTATTTATTCCCTTACTTTCTTTTCCTCTATCTTTGCACCTCTGCAGTGTACATTGTGAATCCTGTGCCTGACACATGTATTAACTTGACTTGAATGCTAACCATGATATATATGTGAGCCAAGTGTATAGGTTTTGTTTGAACTGTTAAAAAACCTAATATATTTCTAAAAAAAACAAAAAAATCAATTAATCGATACTAAATTAGTTGTTAACATCCCTAGCGTTGACCCTATGCAGCAGTGGCCGACGCAGACAATACCTCTACATACTTGTGCGTCGATGTGTCCGTGTCAAACAGCAATAATCAGAGAGACCACACTGCCCTCAAGAATTTCGGTAGTCAGGTTGCGAGCGCATTATGTTAATTTAGAGCAGATACATGTTGCTGTTTATCACACAGCAATGCTGACAGGGAAGAATAGAGAGGAGACGTTGGAGGAGATGAAACACACGGCCAATGTGCGGGGATAACGGAAGTGTTGTAAATGCAGGAAATGCAATGCTGTGGAGCGGACCAATGGCGGGGCTTGCGGTCTGCGTCGGTTCCTTGCATAGGCTTCCGCATAGATACAGTGGCTGTGTAGCCGATCTGGCCATGTACTTTCCACAGCTGCCAATGGTAGCACTCTGCGTTGTGTTGCTTTGAGGAATGAGGAGGCAGGACTCAAGTATCCACGAACACAGGAGATATTTATTCTGTACAAAACACAACCTGTTTAGTACAGCAACTCGTTGTTGGGCTTCACATGCACACCTCTCTCCTCAGTAGGGATTTTACCGTCTGAGGAGAGTAGCGTGAGCGAATAGGAAGCGACTTCATCACAGGAAGCCCGCGAAAATAAAACAGATTCCAAAATAAAATACAAATACCCCTAAAATATATACTGAAACATGAAACATATATATCAAAGTGTAAACTGAAACTGAGGATGGACTTTTGGTGAATTATAAACCTATTATTTTACACATCAGTTACAACTGCGCAGATCTACGACCAAGGCTACAACGGTGTCGATCCTATACAGAAGTATAAATATGGCTGGAAAGTGAAAAGAACTGCTTTATAGGTTTGTTTAGGATTCATGAGGGACATGTTGCAAACAGGTAAAACATGAGGAACAGCTGATAGACAGGATGTGAGTTGTGTTTAATGTCAATTCCTCAAACATTTGCTTAATGCACTTCACGTCATTATCACATATTAAACAGTGTAATCACACATCTCGTGTTTTTCCACGTATGAACCGTGCAGGCCCTTAACCAGCCTGTGATCCACCGCTCTTAAAGGAAACACGCTGACGTTTCTCCTCTAACCAGCCGATGTGATGTGTTTTATTTTGGACTGACTGACGTCGCTCTCTCTCTCTCTTTTGTCCCCTCTTCTCTCTCCGTAGTCACTGCATTAGTCAGATCTTGGAGAGTGTCAATCATATCCACCAGCATGATATTGTGCACAGAGACCTCAAGGTGAGTGGCTGCCCGTTGCTGTGACAACCACACACTCACACACACCTCTGCTCGTGGCCATGGCAACACACAGATGGCTCTCGGTTTCTCTCCATCTCTCTCCCTCTCTCTCTCTCTTTCTCTTTTGTCTTTTTCCTCTACACTTCTGCTTTTATCCCTTATTATTTTTCCCCTGCGTCCCTTCTCTACCACCCTTTGTTCCTCTTTCTGTCTCCCTAAATCCGTCTCTGTTCTCGGATGTGTCAGCACGTCATCAGCTGTGTGTGTGTGTGTCTGTCTGTCTGTGTGTAAGTGAGTGAGTGAGTGAGTGTGCATGTGGAGCAGAGATGGTGAGTCACGATCACGTGCAGGGGTCAGTCTCTCACCTATGGCAAGGAAAAGACAAGGACTGGAGCGGCACATGAACACACTTTGTGCCTTTTTGTGAGGGTGGGGGTCTATTATAAGAGAAGAGGCATAGATAAACCTCATGGGTTGCCAAGACAACTCCGAGTGACATCACACCACCCATAGAGCAAAAGGGGGAGGGGCTTGTATCATCCTTTAATAGCTGATAGGCTACAATTCAAAGATGGGAGGAAGACAGCTTTTCAGCCACCTTCAATTCTGTGCTTAACCTACTTAAAGGTGATTATGAGGATCCAGGTAGGACGCAGGAGTAATGATAGAGATGAGCTGCGTGTGTTCAAGCAGAGAGCAGGAGGAGTGGGGTTAAAAAAACAACCTGGAGGGGTGTTTCAGACTCATGTGGGCGACTTTTCTGTGTGTGTCAGAGAATAATGCTGTTACCTCGAGCGCTGCCTGTCTGATTTGTTGGCCTTTTATCCTGAGTGGGCTTTTACTGCGGCCATTTATGTCCCACTGCCCAAACAACGGCCATTTAGAACGCCGCCACACACGCCGCCTCTTGCTAAGTACACTTTCCATTTAGCATGCAGTCTGCAGCGCTGCCTAAATGACTCCCGAGTGGTTTCTATGGCTACCAACCCATGCCCATATAAGGCGATGTGGAGATTCTCAACCACCCATCCTTTCTTTCTCTCTCTCTCTCTCTCTCTTTCTCTATATCCTCTGTTTCCATCACTCGCTCACACCTTTCCCCCACCCCCACACGAGCTGTGTCGAATACATCAAATGTGAATATTTCTCAGAAAGAGCTTTACTGAAAAGTGCCTGTCACTATCTGTCTCTCACTGTCTTGATCTCTTGTCCTACATTCTGCTTAACCGTGTGTGTGCGCACGTGTGTGTGTGTGTCTCTCTCTCCCTCAGCCTGAGAACCTGTTGTTGGCCAGTAAGATGAAGGGAGCTGCAGTGAAGCTGGCTGACTTTGGCCTTGCTATCGAAGTGCAAGGAGACCAGCAGGCTTGGTTCGGTAAGAAAACATAAACACGGACACCCACAAATCAAATGTGCCTGACCGTTAACGGAGCTGTTATTCCGTCTGAGTGTTTAGCACTCCATCGTTTCAGTGTCAAACAGAAGGCTCACAGCTGAGTAGGCCCTCATTCAGACAGTAGGTCCCTGCATTTCCGTGCAAACACATCAGCCCTTTCACTTGGAGTCCAAAAGACTCGTTGTCCGAGCGTTGCTTAAGAGGCTCACAGACACTCTTCCAGTTCATGCTTAGGCCATTGTGTCTTGGCGAACAGCCCGAGCTGCCAGCATTTGGCTGACTCTCCGGCAGGGATGAGATGATTAACGGGTATTTGCTTGTGACTCTACACTGTCATAATCTGAAGTCCAACAGGTCACTATCATCCAAACCATTCACATAACTGCACAGAAATAGCCTCCATCACAAGTTTAATGAAAGGCATCGGTTAATTGTGTGTTTCTCTTGTCGGGCAGGGTTTGCAGGCACCCCGGGGTATCTCTCCCCTGAAGTCCTGAGGAAGGACCCTTATGGCAAGCCTGTGGACATTTGGGCTTGTGGTGAGTCTCAAACTGACAATAAAACTGTGAAGAAATATTTTCCTCACTTGGCGGTGGGAAAAGAAATATCAGATTTTTACGTCATGTATTTAATTTCCATATTATTCTTGCACATGTTACTTTGTTTTGTTGACATTTTATGTGATGCAGCTTCAGGTCAGGGCTGCAGGATATGACATGGTGATGATTAAAGAGAGATATTTCAGTGGGACGTGACTTACAACTTGTTGGAATGGTCATTTTAAAGGTGACATATTATGCTCTTTGTCATCAAAATATATTGGTCTAAGAGGTCCCCAAAACATGTCTTTAAAGTTTATTGCTCAGAAAAACACTTTGAAATCAGATTTTGGCATGCCTGTAAACCCCTCTTTTTCAGCCCTGCTCAGAACAGGCTGTTTTCTGTGTCTGTGCCTTTAAATGAGAATGAGCTCTCTGACCACGCCCCCTCAGGAAGTGGATGTGGCCTCGGCTGTCCAGCATGTTGATCTAATGTTTACATATTGGCTGAATATACACGGCTGCTCACAGACCCACGTTACTTCAACCCTCTGAATTTGATCCAGAATCTGATCCTGAAGGAGAGGCGCCTGCAGCAGGACCTTTCTGAACGATTGGTCACAGATTTAGTGTTTCTTATTGTTTTATTTGTCAGTATGTCGACGTGTGTCTTGGTACACAGCTACGAACATGTAGCTATGTGGCTATGCTAACTAGCTCAAGCACTTTTCCATGAAAAATAAAAATCATCCACTAGATCTTCAAATCTGCAGATGTGGGGAGTAAAACCGACCTTTGTGTTTATTAAGACAGCCTGCAACTAGCATGCCTCCCTCCTAAGCTCCTGGTTAGCACACATGTGTGCAGGAAATGAAAAACGGAGGAGGAGTTGAGTTGTATTTAATACAGTCTATGGGCTGAACAAGCTCAGAGCTCTGACTTCCATTACAGACTGGATGTCGTTGTGACATATGAAAAACACAGAAGACTGAAACGGCTTGTTTCAGCACACATTTACAGAAAGGTGGAGAAATCAGAACAGGGGCAGAATGGATTTTTTTCATTTTGGTGGGGTTTGTAGACATGCCAGGGACACGTATTTTCAGGTAGAGAACCATTAAAAAGTCAATTTTGCATGATATGTCACTTTTAAGTTGCAATTTTTGTTTCAACTCTGAAAAACTGTGTTTGTGTCTGAACCAATCAACAGAGAATAAGATTTGTAGTCCACTGCACCTCTCCAGAACTGCATTGCTTCATTGCGATGCTGTTCTGGCACATTTTACATTTGTCATAAAATTGTAGCTTCTGCATTTTGTAAATCAATAAAATGTCTTTATTGTGCAACCGTACTTTACTAAAAAAAAATGTGAAGATCTTCCTCTAAACCTTCGTCCCCTCTTTGTCTTCTGTCAGGTGTTATTCTCTATATCTTGTTAGTGGGGTATCCTCCATTCTGGGATGAAGATCAACACAAACTCTATCAGCAGATCAAAGCTGGAGCGTACGACGTGAGTCTGCATTGTGTGTGTGTGTGTCTGTGTGTGTGTGTCTGTGTCTGTGTCTGTGTGTGGGTAAGGTGTTTATTTGTGAAGGGTGCAGTGCAGGGGTTTGCTAAGCACTTTTTGAATGTTTAATAGTGTCCAATTGAGAGCTGGTCCAAAGCTATTGATCCTATCAGGGCCTCCCTGACGCATTGCAGAGAGGAGTGTGTGTGTGTGTGTGTGTGTGTGTGTGTGTGTGTGTGTGTGTGTGTGTGTGTGTGTGTGTGTGTGTGTGTGTGTGTGTGTGTGTGTGTGTGTGTGTGTGTGTGTGTGTGTGTGTGTGTGTGTGTGTGTGTGTGTGTGTGTGTGTGTGTGTGTGTGTGTGGAGAGAGAGAATCAGAGAAGGGGTATCCTCCTCTTTCAGTCTCTGGATGATAAAGTCACACTGCAGCTTGTAAGGAGAGAGACAGGGGAAGGCTTGAACATGCAGCCTGTTTGTTTGGAAGCCAGTCAGTATAAAAAAAAAAAGCTTTTCAAAACCAAAACAGAAGCATGTGTTCATGCCTCTGTATCAATCTGCAGAGAGAAAATGAACAGTTTTGTTCTCATTGCGGTCTAATTTTGACTGATTAACTGGAGACCTGGAGTCCAGATGGTGTGGATTAGCTGAACATGATGATGCAATCTCTTAACAAGTCCCTCAATAAGCATGTTTCAAATCTGCATTCCTTCCTCCCAACTTTCACTCTTTCTGTTCCTGCATTTTTTTACACAGTTCCCTTCCCCTGAGTGGGACACAGTGACTCCAGAGGCAAAGAACCTGATCAACCAGATGTTGACTATTAACCCAGCCAAGAGAATCACTGCCGAGCAGGCCCTCAAGCACCCCTGGGTCTGCGTAAGTATTCACTCACTCGCCCTAATCACCGAAAAAGCTAACGACGATCACAAAGTAAAAGTCACATAGATTTAGTCTGATTGTACGTAATGTGTTTGATATCTTGTCGTCCTGCAGCACCGCTCTACAGTGGCCTCCATGATGCACAGACAGGAAACTGTTGAGTGTCTCCGCAAGTTTAACGCTCGTCGAAAACTCAAGGTATGTATCCTGATTTGATTATTACAATTCTCTCATGAAAGGGACTGTCTTTTATTCAGGGTTTAGTCTTTAAATGCCAAAACAGTTGACGGCACCACTGATCTGTAAAGAGCACGCCCCTCATAGCTGAGGCCAGCTGTCACTCACAACCACACCGCCAGGGGGATGAAAGATGGAGAGACTAGTTGATCATTAAAAGTAGGCCAAGTTAACAAATAACTGAGGCAGAGTTATGATGTCTATTTTAAGAATATGGTCATCAATGCAGCAGAGATATTAAACAGTTGTCAAGCAAGAAATACTTCAACACAGTGTAATGTCTGAAACTGGCGAGCATATATAGACTGTTTCAAAATATACATGTGGGTACGTTACTGAAAAATGAAAGAAGGCCCACGACCAGAGCTGTCCTCCAATAGACTGCAGGTTATTTAAATATTAGTATACCAATAACAAAGTGATTAATTTGCTCATGTGATCAAATTTTATTTCACTTTAATGAGAAAGCTAGGTTTTAAGTGATGTCAAAAACGTGTTTTTATTTAAAATGTCTCAAAAACAACAAACCTTGTTTTATTAAATGTGTTTTATTTGTGATTGAACTGATTTTTTCTTAAAAAATATATTATTTAAAAATCTAAAAATGGGAGTGGTCTTATAATCAAGGCAGGCTTATATTTGAGGCACCACAGTTTTTTTTTTTATTAAGTTATATATTTGGCCTTTTTGCCTTTATATGATAGGACAGCTGAAGAGAGACAGGAAATGTGGGGGGTAGAGAGTGGGGGAAGACATGAGGGGAATGGTCAACTGGCCGGTAATTGAACCGGCAATCTCTGCGACGAGGACTGTAGCCTCTGTATGTGGGGCACTTAGACCGCTAGGCCACCAGCGCCCGGTCCCAACAGTTTTTTATTGAGATTTTCTCTGTTTTATTTTAAGTATCACTCAAAACTGTAACTTATAAAAAAAGACAACATCTTTTAACATTTATTGAAAGCTTAAAACTCTACAGGTGCCCAGCTGCCCTGATCTAAATTAATGTTAAAAGGTGTTGGGTATGAAATCTCTTGTTTTGTGGCGAGTTTTCAAAACGCCAAGTGCCAAACAGTGGCATTGATTTTCTTTTAAATTGTTTAACCTGCTCGTTCATTTTCTATATATATTTTTTACAAATTTAACATTTAATTTGGGTAAAGTTCTAAGAATTGCCTTGCTCCTTCTCTTAAAATGAAAAAGAGTCTCCTGAAAAACATATTTCATACAAAGTTGCAGCTTTGATGTGTTTGCAGAGACACTAGAATCCGGAGCAGAATTGAAACACTTAAAATGATTATAATTTTTTTCTGAAAATGGGAGTGGTCTTATAATCGAGGCAGGCTTGTGTTTGGGTCAACCGTTTTTTATTGAACTTATCTCTCTTTTTATTAGCATCACTCCAAACTGTAACTTTTAAAATAGACAACATCTTTTAACATTTATTGAAAGCTTAAAACTCTAGAGGTGCCCAGCTGCCCTGATCTAAATTAATGTTAAAAGGTGTTGGGTATGAAATCTCTTGTTTTTGGTTCTATGGTGGTGAGTTTTGGAAATACCAAATGCCAAACCATGGCATTGAATTTCTTTCAAATTGATATATAATGTAAATAACTGAATATATATTAAAAATGTAAGATTTAATTCAGGTGAAGTTCTAAGAGTTGCCTGGTTTCTTCTCTTAAAATGAAAAAGAGTCTCCTGAAAAACATATTTCATACAAAGTTGTATCTTTGATGTGTTTACAGAGACTAGTATCAGGAGCAGAGTTGAAACACTTACAGCAAAGCCGCCTCATTTAGCTGCAGTTTGCATTAACATGAGAACATGCAAAGTAATGGATCAAGTGTCATTTGTTCTTCTTTTCCCCACATCATTTAAATAAATTTGCATAGAAGAAAATGTTCTGGGACTTGGAGATGTGAAGACTGTTAATTGTGCATCTCAGTTGTAACAGGATACATACAGTATTTTAATAATTAGACTCTGTTCTGACAGAGAACAAAGGAACACACAGCCTTGACTGTGTTTACGTGCTGAAAAGAAACCGAGAAAGTAAAGTTGTCGTCCCTTTAGAGATGAATACAAAGCAGCGAGTCGGGAGGAAAAAACTTGATTCCTTGTAAATAAAATCAAACTCCTTGCACTTATTACACCTCCCTCACTTCTCTCTCCTCCTTCCTCTCTTCCTCCAGGGAGCCATTCTCACCACCATGCTGGTGTCCAGAAACTTCTCAGGTGGGTGTGCCCTTTCGCCCTCCGCCTCCCACGCTGCAAATGCAGAGGGAGAGGAGGAAGGAGAGTAGATAGAGTCCTCTGCACCTCTTTTAACCCCCTCACCACACACACATATACACACATACACACACTCACCCACTCATCCTCAAAATAACAATATGTTTTGTGTGTGCACAAGAGTTACTTATCAACCTGATGCTAAACGTGAAGCTCCATTGGAGTCATTGTAGAAATAACATACAGATAACAGTAGATTATTATTATTATGAGTAAAATGCATCTTTTATGTGAGTTAAAAGGCTAATTTATGATATTCTGTCATGTACCAGATTATATGTGGGCGCTTGTTACGTCCTTGTCCATGCTAATGTATCTCTCCCTGTGTGTCTGTGTGTTTGTGTGTGCGAGAGTGTGTGTGTCCCTCTTTTCTGCTGCCCACGGAGCATTTGCATGTTCAAAAGAAGGAAGCCTTAAGTTATGAGATTTTAATGTTGGGGGTGAATTAAGTGTTTTTTTTTCTCAGTCTTCTGAGAGTGACTTGTTTTCGTTGAAGCCTTGGTTTCCGCCTCTAAGTTAATTGGTCAGTCGATGGTTAAAGATTTCAATCCTGGGCCTAGGAAACCACAGGGGGGCACGACTTTCGCTTCAGCCCGTTTCCATCAAACCTTGTGATGCTTCTGGGCTCCTGCCAGCTCGCCCTGTAGCTCTCTTGGCCCATGAGTGAAAAAAAGACTGACATAGACCTGCCTAATTTATACACCCCCACCCAACTGTAGCATTTCTGTCCAATAGTGGGCCGGCAGCATACCAACTCTGCTGCTGCCGCCTCCTCCACGGCCTCACTGGCTCAGGAAGGTACGTCCCAGAGACACGCCCATCCACCTCCTCTCCACACACAGTTACTTCTTTTGGTTCATAACGCAGGGTGGGACCCCATCACCATCCTCACACTCCTGCATGCAGCCTTTACCAGCATCCTCATCAACATCCACACACACACACATACACACACGCATCCATGCATACTCACACACATTAGGCCCTTAAGTTTGTGTTTTCTCTTTGCTGTAATGCAAAGACATAATGCACACAGTCATAAACATCAACATCACTTAACGGTAATCGATTTAGTCCAACCCAGGCACTCAAGTGCCTCTCACATTCACACCTCACCACCACTCGAGCCTCAGCAGTGAAACCCCCATTTCATCTTCAAACTCAGTTTTGTCGTCAACTCCAACACGCTCCATCCTGAACTCCAGCTGACCCCACGTTCACCTGTGCTGTCCCCTGGCGGAGGTCATGGGGACGGGCACAGGGCGGGCTGGGGCAGGGGATGAGGAGGGGCTTGTATCCTGGGGGCGAGAACTGACACAGCAGGGGGCCGGCAAGAGCTGGGTTGGCGTGCTGCCATCGTCCGACCTTGGTTTTGGAAGGGAGGGAGGGGAGGGGCAGGGCGGATGTCAAAGGAGCAGGGGGAGGCTGAAACGGATGGGAGTGCTGCTAACGGAGCCAACTGTTGAAATCATTGCAGTCATGCAGTCTTCCTGATGAATCCCTCGAGACTTATGGCATCCCACGTTTCATCTCCCTAAACAGAGGTCTGTTTTAGTGCTTTCCAGAAAGGTCTCCAAACCTCCTCGAAAGAAATGCCACCAGACAGTGTGGCCGTAAACCTGCCACCCCACTCGTCAGATACTAGAGTGTATTTCACGAGGAACCGAGGGATGGATTCCTTTGTTTGGAAAGTACTAAAACCAGGCTCTGCTCTCGCCCTGCAGGGAGGGATGGGTGGGTGGGAAAGGTCGGCGATTCCGATGGTGGCTCCATGGATTCAGTACACTAGAAACAGACAGTGTTGAGCAGACTAGATTTTGTCACCTTTTCAGACATTTGAATCTTGTCTGCTCTACAGTGTGCAGAAGTTCATCCATAGAAAACTATGTTCAGGCAGGGTTAAAGGTTCAGTGTTAAGTGTTTTAGGGAGGTATTACCTCAGGGATGTGTGATTGTTGAGTTTTGGGGTGTTTGTGGTGGTTTGACTGTCTGCCAGAGCCCACCGAATGCGGGCTTCCTCTCTGATCCTGGACCAAGTTGCCAGTTTTGTAAGTTTATTTCTGAAGATCACATGTGACATCATCACTCCAGATGGGACTTCTCAGCTCTCCTCCTGTTTTTGAATCGTGCAGCCTTTTAAAAAAAATAATAATAATTAGCTTTTGGTTTTCTGATGACGTCACACATCACTGCAAACACATTTTACTGTGACAGCTTCCTTGCACATGTCTGCAGAGTTTGGCTGAAGCAAGGCTTGGCAGTTTGCACATGATGTTTTCTTTTTTTTTCCTCAATGACATTATAGCAAAATGTGACCGAAGCGTTTGAAGTATTTCTCTATGTTTCTTTTGAGGTGTTTGCCTTGCTGCCTCTCGCATGTGGGTGTCCATGGTGGTTTAAAACCCTGTTAAGATAAAAACAAAAAGTCTCTTGGGAGGTACAACTTCAGATGCTTTCTAATCCATCCTTTCCTGCCTGTCATTGATCTGGTACGGAGTTTGAGCGGTGAGGAGCTCCTGCTGTGGGTCATCTCGACTTAACTGTTATGTGGAGTCTGGTGATGATTCTCTGGAGGAGCGGGAGGGGAGGGCGTGTCAGAGAGCATTTGAACGTAGCGCCCCCATGCTGTCACGATTGGCACCCTGCTGGCTGTTCTGTAGAAGAAGTAGCCAAATGAAGAGTGCTTGGACAAATCAGCTCTTTTCACTAGTTTTGGAATGAACATTTTTTTAAATATACATAGATATATACTTTTTTTTTCTTTGGATGCTGCATGATCAGGTCAAGATAGAAGTTGCAAAGCGATAACAGCCCATAATGAGAAGCATGAGTTGTCACATGATATTGTTTGCTGCTGTAAATGCTGTTTGCCCCTTATCTCCATTCTCTCATGTATTGAAATGCTAAGCCCTCTTTTCAACCCTCCCCTCTCCCCCTCTTTCCCTCTCCCATTTCTTTTTGGAAGGTAAGACACTAAAGATAAGAATTTGGGGGACTGTATCGGTAGAAAACGAGCGAAAGAAAGAAAGCAAGAGAAAGTTGAGAGCTTTAGAGCGAGAGGAAAAGTGACCAGGGCCCTAAAGGAAAATCAATGATTTACATTAACCCGGCTCATCTCCGTCAGTCCTGGCGGCAGTTTGAGTCTGACCATCCCTCTCTTTTTAGATCTGCTGGGGTCTTCCAGACAGGAAATGGATTGAGGAAGTTTACTTTGCTCTCAGGTTTCTCTTTTATCCCCAGATGGCAATGAATGGATTATGATGTTGAATGGGTTTTGCAGAGTGTAGCAACTTGTCCCAGAAATCCATTAAATGCATGTTTTTCTCTGGCAACACCCAGGCTCACTTCGTCATGAAGGCTCAGGTATTTGGGGGGGAGGGAGGGAGGGGGGGGGTCATGGATATGAAAAATTGCTGCTCCGGGTTTTTGCACAAGTTGCGGGTTCCTTTAAAAGCTGAATACAAAGTATGGATTGGCACGGGTGCTGTCGTCAACAGTTAAACTTTTCTTTTCTACCTCTTTCTCCCCGTCTTTATTCTCCTTTCTTTTTACAGCATGCAAAAGTTTACTCAACAAGAAGTCCGATTCTGCTAAGGTAAGGCTGTCTCGTCACCTCTCTGTCCTCTTTTGTCCTACCACATCACTCACTGTCTCTCCTCTAGTTAATGACCTCATTTTTGTTATGTTCTTGGTCCTCTATATGTCACTCCCAAGCTCACGTTTTGTGTTTTACCTTGTAATATCTTTTTCACAAAGTATATTATATTTATCCAAAGTCTTATTTCCAGAGGAGATTCCTCTGGAAATGTAGCCTGTTGTTAGATTCCACACCTCCTGTTATCTCGTGCTCAAGCTTGTAGGGATGTAACGGTATCTTAGTCTGAGAGTTGACATTCGACCTCCCGTCATCAAACATAAGCACACGTTTTGGCAATGGAAGTATTTTGCTCCATTCAGTGGTCTTCAGCTGCTGAAGCCCAGAAAGAGTCCTGGTGAATGCATCTTATTGTAGTTTATTATGATGATGAAAGATTTGTCTGAAACTACAGACATTTGCAAGAAATGTATTTGTCTGAAAGTCGCCAGTTAACAGGGTCACACTTCAAATCAAAACACCAAGCTACTAAACGTGTTGACTGTTTCCAACCTGAGGTTAATCGGGTATCATCTGCAAAGAAATAATAAAACTGCCAAAATCCTGAATCAATATGCCCCACTGTATGTTCTTACTGAAGTTTTGATTTCAAGCCCTGGTTATGACTAAATCTCAGGGCGAGACTATTAAGAAGTTACATTGGGAGGTAAGTAATAAGTGGAAATTGGAATAACGGTTAACAGGAGCAGAATTCATGTTCACTCGGCATATATGAAGTCAAACAAATAACCATGCAAGCTAGCAAGCCAAAAAAAAAAACTGGGATTACTCTGTTTTTCTAGCTCTTTTATCATGACCAAGGTCTCGCGCTTGTTTTTAGCTCAGGAAGAGTTCTGATTTCAAGACCCAAAACTCAGTCTATGTCGAGATATTTGATGGTCTGTACATGAGCACAGATAATGCAGTTGTAGTGTCAACATCGAGTGACTGTGGGCTTCTTCACCAAAAATGTCTGGCCACTTAATAATTGTCCATATGCTAATGTCATCTACCCACTCACTGAGTCGTTTACCGTTTATCAGTCAGTTTGTTAAGTTAGAACTTCTGATCTTTGGTGATTAATCTTGTCACACAGCTTGACTCGTACTTCAGTTGACAAACTGCGCACATGCTAACTGTAATTATTGTTTACAAACTGTAAATAGGCGTATCAATTAGAGATAGACCGATATGTTTTTTCAGGGCCGATACCGATTATTAGTAGTGAAGGAGGCCGATAACCGATATTTGGAGCCGATATTCATTTGCAGGAAAAGGAGAAATATTGGCGTCAAAATTTTGAATAACACAAACTCCAACACTTAACTTCGTTTGAATGCCTTTAGGCATTTGTTTATTAAACAACTTTTCAGATTTGCAACATGTTAAAGTTTTTTGTTATCCTAGACAATAAACTTCATTGTTTTAAAATTCTAACACAAAGTGCAGGGAGCTCCCAGGCTCAGCAGCATGTCTTATAAAGTTAAATAAAAACTTAACTTAAACAAATAAATAGCTCCCTAAAGTTTTCTACAGTAAAGAAAGTTTTCCAAAATGTCAATATAAGTGAAATGTTAATCTTTCACTTATCTTTGTTTTATGGGGGTATTTCAGTTTTTTTGAAGTGGGGTTGTATGAGTTTTAAATCACTAGTAATAGTAGGGCCACAACAGATGCTGCTCAGCTCGTCCCCTGTGATGAGAAACTACAGAAGAAATGGAACGCAAGCAAGGCTACGGTTTCTGCAGACGGTGTCATTTCTGCCACATGATTTAGTGAATTTTGAGCCAAAATAACCCAGCTTTAAATTGATCTCTTATCGTCCGTCAGACTTTTAAAAATGGCTGATGCCGATATGCGCCAAAATGCCGAATATCGGCGCCGTTAATTGGTCTATCCCTAGTATCAATACCCTTTTTTAACAGTAAAGGGTACTTTCTGTCCTGACTTGTCTTGTTCAGTCAGTTACTACAGCGTTACTACAATCCGAGAGCTCACTCCTCTTTTGGATGGTGCAGATACATCAAACACTTGTCACCATTTATTGTTCTTTGGCTGTTTCTATTTACTACCAAAATGTGAAAGTCTAGCCGAAGTAACTTTTGCGTCCTTTTAAATAGAATAAAAGGAAAAAGGAAACATAAACGTCGGCATGAGGCTGTAAAAGTGGCAAAATTAAAGTATCACATACAATAGTTTTATGAGGCGTTCTCATCACTATGGCTTGAACATAAACTGGTTACCTACACCCTTAAAAACTCAGCATTGTGTGATTTGAGCGTATCATTTCATCCCTATAAGTTTGAGAAACTCTGTTTTCTAACTATCTAATGATCCCTAATTGTAATTCAGTTCTTTTTCTGTGTAATTCTTCCACCTTTAGTTGGTCTCAGTCAGAGGGTTGCTGCTCTCTTTCCCGAGCAGTCTCCTTCTTTCTCTGCTGCTATTAAGCATCACTCCTCCTCTTCCTCCTGCCTCCTGCCTCCCTCTCACCCCGCCCCAGGGGTCTCTCTGTGCAGTTAAGTGGCGGAGGCATAAAGAGTTAGTGAGGCAGTAAAAAGGATGATCTAGAGGCCATTCTATGGCACTCACCCTCTCATTTACCCTGTTAGCTCTAAACAGCCCAGGAGCTTCAGCCAACATTAGCCCCACTCCCTGAAAGGCGTGCAGTTCTAATGCATCTGTGTGTAAGTTGACGTGTATGTAACGTATGTGTTCACCCTGAGTGTCTGCGTTCTCGTCCCAGCCTTCCACCAACAACAGTAAGAACAGTATAGTGAGCGCCATCAATGCCCTGAAAGACACCAACATGGCAACCAACGCCCAGATGGTACAGTAGGCCGCCTCAGTGACAGTTTAAACTTCCTAACACCCCCCTTCATTCCAGTAGTTGCATTAGTAGCCCATTGTGCATCATCCTCCATTGTCATAGTTGCTGCTTTTCATCATTCATCTATACCATCCAGGAGGTGACACTTTCACCCATCAGCACCCATCCTCTGGGCATTTTATCTCTCGAGGTGCTCATGTGTTCCTGAAAAGCAGTCTCCAAAGTTAAAAAGAATAAAGATTAAAAAGAGGAATCATACCTTTTGGATTTGACTGAATTTCAGGTTGCACATTGGCACCTTTTTTGTTTTAAGGAGCATGAACCTGTCTGCAGGACTATTGATTATGAGCACAGAGACCTGTAGAGTCCTGAATCATCTTGTTTCAGCTGCTGTTATAAAAGTAGAATCTAGTCATGTCATGCTTCAGCCTCTTTGCTATTTGATTTCTACCATTAACCAGTTCTCCTGACTAGAGTAAGCTTTGCAACCATCCTTCCCAATATTTTACTTTTTAGCAGATCTGTCCATCATTCTCAATCTAACCTGGTTAACACTCCCATTACCATCCCTATCACCTCCTAACCGAACTACCAAACCTTCTCATTGTGCTGGCATGCTGGAATTTACTAACGCTTTAATAGCATGCGTAACATATGGTGGCTTGTACTGGTATGGTGACATAATACGCTGTTGGGTCTGGTAATACAGTGCATCTCAACTCGTGGTACAGGACCCTAAAGCATGGGTAGGCCTAGGGGGAAGAATTTGAGATGTATTATACAACCCATTCAAAGAATTTGGGATGCTGTGTGAAATGTTAATAAAACAGAGTTCGATGGTTTGAAAATCATTTAAACCCTATATTTAACGTAAAATAGTGCAAAGACAACAAATCAAATGCTGAAACTGTAAAATGTGTTTTTATGGAAACTATATGCTCATTTTGAATTGATGCCACCAACACATTTCTGATGAGACTAAAATTATTTCAGCTGCTCAACAGTTCAGAGTCTCCTTTGTCGAATGTTTTGTTTCGTGGTGCACCAAATGTTTTCAATGGGTGACAAGTCAGGACTGTGGGAAAGCCAGATTAGCACCTGGACTCTTCTACTAAGGAGCCATGCTGTTGTATTGCATACAAAATGTAGTTTGGCATCGTCTTGCTGAAGCATGTGAGGTGTCTCCTGAAAAAGGCGATGGCTTGATGGCAGCATATGTTGCTTCAAAACCTGTATGTAATAATCGGCATTGATGGTACCCAGATGTGTAAGCTGCTAATACCTTGAGCACTTATGTATCTCCATACCATCAGGGAAGCTGGCTTTTGAACTGTGTGCCGGTATGGGTGCTTCCCCCGTCATCCTTTGAGCGGAGTACGCAGCATCTATGATTTCCAAAAAGAATTACAAATTTTGATTCATCAGACCACAGGAGAATGTTCCACTTTGCCAGTCCTTCTTAACTTGGCTCAGGCTCAGAGGAATCATTAGTTTTAACTTTTTTTTTCCCCCAATAACTTTATTTATAGTTTTTTCTTAGTTTTGAACAGATATGTACATATACAAACAAATATGTTCATCCCCAACATCCCCCAAACCACCCGACAGGTTATAAAACAGACAGGAAATTGACAAATAAGGGTAAAAAATGAAAAACAAACAAACAAACAAAGAAACATGTATATGTATGTTATAATAGTAATAATAATAACTATAGCAGGAAATAAATAAATACAAAATTTAAATAACAATAAATACATAGAATAAAATATATAAAATAAACAAATTAAAAATAGGAGTGTACTGACATGGAGAGCTTTCAATTCTTATTCCCACACAGTAAAGAGCAAAAAGTAGTTTTAACATTTTAACCTTTAAACCTTGTGGATGCAGTAACAAACTGTGTTCACAGACCAAGTAATTTTGAGCCCATGCAGTGACTTCCACTACAGAGTCATGTCTGTTTTCTGTTTTGAGCATTATAAAACTTTTTCAAAATGTTGTTGTCCCTTTTATTAGAAATATGTCTCTGACATCAAATTTCAAATGAGTATATAATTTTCATAAAACAACAAAATTTTTCACTTTTGACATTTGATATGTCTTTGTGCTGTTTTCAATTAAATGTAGGGTTTAAAATATTTTCAATTCATGTAAATCGTTTTTTATAAATGTGTTACACAGCATGAACCTTTTGGAAATAGGGTTGTAAATAATTACTGGTCAATGCAAAGAATTATGTTCTGCTTAAATTTCATCAGACTGAGACAAAAAAGAAATATACTCAAGGACTTGGTCCAGAAAATACGGTCCAAGGTTTGGTTTTAGATTCTCCTATGTGAGGATTTGTTTCTTCTCATTAGGACAACAGCTGTTATTTTGATAAATGAGACATTTGAAGACATCACCTCTTTCTGGAGAACACTAAAACCATGAGGATTTTGGATGTTACTGTTTTACATTTCTTATTTTTGAAAAATAAGCAGATTGAATGCTTGAATTATCAAATATGAGAACAAAAGCTGAAGTATCATTTATCTTACTTTCAGTTGTTTTTTCTCTCTGTTGTTTGAATAATGAAGCTCAGATAACTTTGTGAAACTATGGAGATTTTATCACAATAGGTTTCCTGTGGAGTCAGTCAACAGAACATTTTGACAGTAATTCCCAATTTTAAGGCATAAGTTCAAAACCTTACTAGTTGTAGCTTCTCAGATATTTATAAAATTGTCAAACCCCAGAAATAGTTTGCTTTCATAAGAATGAAATCAGGGAAGGCTGTCGTTGAAAGAACATCATCTCCCAACCTTAGCTGAGAGTGCTCTTGACAGTTAAAAGGAGAAACCAACTACCAGGAAGGAGGCGTCGTATCAGGTTCAGATTTCAAGGCTGAAGTGAAGGATTAGGGTCCAGTTAGAAGCCAGTTGAGAGGCACTGGATGAGGACTACGATGTGCTGGACTAACTGTTCCGTTCTACATTGCAGGAGTCTCAGAGCACAGTGGTCCACAACCCTCCTGATGGAGTCAAGGTAAGGGTAGTCCGTCTGAAAGCCTGAGCATCCCCCTACTGCTTCACTCTTTGTCCTGATGGACGAGAAGCCGGGCGAGTTAATTTCAGTTTCCTTCTGTCCGTCTCACTGCACTCCAGGGATCAACAGAGAGCAACGCCACCAACGACGAGGAGGAAATGAAAGGTAGGCAAGGTACTCAAGTGTTTAACTCCATCTCTCTTGTTCTTCCCCACTCTCTCTCTCTCTCTCTGTCTCCTGTCTAGTAAAATGTGTGTATTTGACTGTACAGACTGGCAGGTGTTCTGAGATACGAAATGTGTCTCTCACACTATTGATTGTGTGCCTGTGGTGTGTGTGTATGTACGTACTTATCGTGTGTGTGTGTTTCTAGCGGACAATTCGGCGCAGAGCAGCGCCACAGAGGAGATGCCCCCACTTCTGCCCTCACCTCAAAGCTCACCTGCCAGTAAGTTTTATCCATGGCAACCAGAAGCTGTGCGGTCGCCACTGGCAAGGACCTAACAACCCCCACCCAACCACCCACCCACCCACCTATCCCCCCACCCCCCCACTCCCACCCTGGCTTTTTGTAGTCACTGGCAATGACGTCTCACATCTTTGAGCTGCCTCACTCTGATCCACCAAGCTTCTATGAGGGTTCCCACTGGTTTATAAAATGCAGAATATAATCTTTGTTTTTTATTTATTAACTCAATTTAGGGAAATTCAGAAACAATCATGATATTTATAATATATATTGTTTTTACTTATTTAAAAGATAAATCTGGTTAAATACAACCGGCAGCTCATATTTGTTGTTGAGATCACAATGATCCCTTCTAACAAGTCTAACAGAGTAAAAAAGTAGTCAGGCGCGATCTAACGAACCCCGAGGCTGTGTCCTTTATACATGGATAACCTAGCCAGCTTCATTGGACTCTTGATGGTCTGGATTATGTAGCTCTTCAAAGCTACAATTCAGATTGTACTGCAGCTGTTGTCTTAATAATAAGCCAATTGAGAGTTAGCAGATTCCTTACTGAAAAGGAACCCAATTCGGGGGTGGGGTGTACGACCATTTACATAAGAACATGCTTATTAAGAAACCACTTTGAGCTTATCATGTAATCATGCATCATAGCCTTAAAAAAAATCACCAACTCCTAAAAATGAAAGCTATAAACTCATGAATAAGTCACCAGACTGATTAAGACTGATGTAACCAGAAAACGTGGCATTTAACCAAAATAATCCGGATGAGAGTTAACCACATCATTTCAGTCTGACAGTCTTTTATTAGCCCGGATTAGTTGACCTAACCAGGCCCGGGTCAGCCAAAGGAAAGATAAACATCCACAATTTGTTACATACATCCGTCACAGTTTCCAGTCTGACTTTACATGTCAGATTTGACCATATTTACTGTAGCTGTGTTCACACAGATTTGTGTTGGCCACACTTTGTGAGCGCACTCTGACACCTTTTACCTCCATATAAAGTTGTATTTATAATCTGGCGGAGCGTTAAGCTTGTTAACATTAGATTGCCCTGGCTTTACTCCTTTTCCACTGATTCCTCACCTCAGTTGTTACCACCAGCAACAACTCCTGATTCAACAATAAAAAGTTCTTTCTCATTTAAATTTGGTGACCTGACAGTGTCCCATATGTTCAGGATAATGTATAGTGAGCAGGTGGTTATGTAATCCAGAGAGGTTGACCCTGGAGGGATTCTTGTTGACATACCAGCTGCTCACTATACATTATCCCCCTGATCACCCAACTAAAAACGAAGGGCATAAACAAGTTCATATAAAATATTGATTTAAAAATTATTTGTGTATGAATTAAAAAAAAAAACAACCTCCGACATTGGTGCAGCTATCATTATTACTTCTTATTAAGTTCTTTTGTAACAAAACGCAACATTAGGAGCACTCACCAGCTCTGCAGCTGTTGCTTGGATTGCAGGACAAGATCCAATATTAGAATATTCTCAATCTCAACGGCCGCCATTTTTGAATGCCTACGCAAGCTAACATTTTGCCACAGTGTCAACAGGAAGACCTGGAACATGCAGGACTCCTTTCTGTTGATGGATTTGATGTGATGTTGTGATCAGGTTGTCCCTGGCATGATTTGCTGTCTAGAATTAATAACCGTTGTTATGGGATCTGGACCAATCAGAATCAAGGATTTAACACAGGCAATAAATTAAGGATAATTCCTGCTGTGGGGCAAAAAAACAGCAATAAATCAGAGGATCAGCCCGGATAAGTTAAACTGATACTGATAACAGAATGTTAAAAAATGTCATCTTTAAGTTCAGATGTCATGCTTATGTGGGATAACTGTGTTTCTATCAACGGCGTATAGTTTTTCAAAATATGGCGGTGAAGTCTCCTCTTTACCCGCAAACTGAGCAAAAAACATCTTTTCTGTCCTGCAACTTTTAATCAATCGCTAATTTACCTTTTAATCCAATGATTCTAAAACACACAGCATTTGTCAGGTGATCAGTCTTTAGAGTAAATGTTGGCCACGTCAGGACCTGTTTGGTAAAGGAGTTTCCATCTCCTATTTTGTTAAGCCCCCAAGCTAATTTTTTTTCCAAGGAGGGAATTAATTCTAATTTATTTTTTAGGATCAAGCCGTCCTCAATGATAAAACAAATAATGTTTAAAATCTTATGGATGTGGATCAGTTCCACTCATTGATACCAAGGGTTTAAATCAGGCGGTATCAATACATCCCTCCTTACACTGACAGGGTTTTCTAGCTGATAATAAGACAATCTGTATTAAAGTGGAATACTCCTTTAATCAGGATGCATTACCAGAATGAATTTGTTCTACACTCTGATTGCAGACGGTCATTTCCTGCTTTGTGTGTCCATTTAAAGTGTTTCATGCGAGTTCACTCCTCTAGAGCCAGACTCCACCTTTAACTTCCTCACCGCGCCGACTGAAGTTCACTTTGCTCACTTTTAAGAAAAGCAGACTCATTGCTTGGGCCACTGAGGAACTGTGACCTAATTAGGAAAAGTCAAACAGAAAAAGTTGAGGATTTTTTTTTATCTCCATCAGGGCCACTGTGGGAACCCTAAAACGTGTGGGTGTCTGTGTGTGTGCGCGTGTGTGTTTCTTGGTGATCACTGCATCTTTCCCCTTGTCCTCCTAATGTGACAGCTCCAGCTGGAGGAAGCCTTGCTCACCTTGCAGCTGGGTGTCCTAAACCAGCTTCCTTGTCTGACAGGCTCCTGCTGCCTGTCTGACTTTTACTGGAACCTTGCACACCACAGAGCATCAGGTTCCTCTTTGTGCTCACATTTTCTCCCCCATTCTTCTCTAATGCTTTCTCTTTTTAATCTTCTCTCTATTTCTCTTCTAATTCACCTTTCTTCGCTGCGTCCTTATCTCTCCTCTTGCCTCTCACAAACCTTCCCCCCCCTCCCCTCTTTGCTCTAATCTCTCCTCTCGTCTCTTAACCTCTTGTCCTGGCCTCCTGCCCTCGTCAGACACACCTGCACTGCAGGACAGTCTGATCTCTTTTCCTCCCTCCTCCTCTCTCCTTCTCTCCGTCTTCTTTCCTGACCATGCTAAGTTTCCTCGCAGGCATAACATGAGCTCATAACAATGGCTTCGATCCCTCTCTTTGCTAGTCACTGCAGCTCATCAGACGAAGCTTTGTTAATGCATACGAGCATTAAGAGCAGAGTAGATGTGAGCAGAGCAGGCAGTTTAATGACTTCACATCACACAGCATCAGTGCTTTTACAGATCTCGCTTCCAGCTGCCATCTTGTCCTTGTGTTTACCCATCAGCATGCCTGTCATAACCCCACATTAACTTTGACTGTTTATTTCTCATTCATTTTACTGAACACTAACACATGTCTCCTTTGTTTTGGTGCATGAGGTTTGTGTGCATGTTGTTTTGCGTAGATGATCACATGTTTGTCTCTGTCATCCATCCATGTGTCCTCCTTTTGTTGACCATCCGTTGTGTGTTTCAGTTCCACCGCATGACCTAAAGCGCATGGCATGGAACAGCACAGGCAACAGCTCCTGCCCTGACTCTGAGCTCTCACAGTCCTCCATGCCTGCCGCTCCGCTAGGGAGCAACACTGTCGCTGCTATAAACAACACTAAGCAGAGTAAGAGCACAGCCATGACTAACAAACCTCACCTTCTCTCCTGTTTCATTCACTGTAGCGTTTCTGACATGACAGACAGTTTACACAGGAGCAAAACGAGCAGCCTGCAGTCAATGTCTATCATAGCAAGTCATGTTGTTGCTTTATATATCTCGAGATCTTAATAAGGTCTGACTCTTATGGTTGTTTTTCTTCATTTAGACTTAAAGCTACAGTAGGGAGTTTTTAGCTGGTCATGAAAAAGACTGAAATTAATATTGATGCCTCTTTGTGAGCTGCAACGCTAATCCAGACCATTAGTGTGACCAGATTGAGGGTTTCTGTGCTGTCGTTTTTTAACATCTCCACAGCTAAATTTCTAAAATGAATGATACATTTGAAGGTCAAAATACAAAAGAGCTACATTTTATGTCAGGGAAAAACTACCTGGACACTATAAGGGCACCAGAATCAATAATTACCCATAGTTCCTCACAAGGCCAAACACTCCACATACTGTATAACAGGCCAGTAATCACTGTTTTTTATACATGTTCAGGGGCCCAATTACAGTAACTTTAATTTTCAAAATCTATTAAAATTGATCTAAAAAATTAATAAAAATTGGCATTCTTTGATCTTTTTGGGATTTGAATATGTGCCCAATATTTACCCGGAATGGTCTTTAACTCTCTTGTTATGTTGCGGGTCAAATTTACCCTTTTTAAAGTCTATTTTAGGCAATATATGCCTTCCAAACCAGCTAAATGCAGCATACAAATCTGGGCAGCAAGTGACAGAAGAGGTGTTGTGTTAATTTATCAACATCACTTCATAAAGTAAAAAAATGAAAATAAAATAAACACAAATCTATGTCATGTTAAACTGTTGTATTTATATTTAGGGCTTTCCAATGTACATTAAAAAGTTTTAACATTAATTTAAATGAGAAACGAGTGAGTTAACCGCATTGAACCATGATCAGTGAGAATTAAAAAACACCAATGGGCTAAATTTTGACTTAAATGTTTAGTAATGGAGTTAAAAATTAGATTTAAAAAAATCTGATTGGGATTTTTTTGGGTTCTGACAATTTTGGATAATTGAATATGCACTGGGTCAAATTGACCCAGAACATTATTGCTGTTCCAGAGAAACAAACATAACAGGAGGGTTCATCTAAAGCCCTTGCTGCATCTTTAACACAGCGTTCCCTGAATATCAAACAAATCCAGTGTTCAACCTACATCACCAGGACATTGTAGGTTTATGAAACATCACTGGAAAAGGAAATGAAACACACATTTGTTGGTTATTTCAGCATACACACTTGATGCTGTATTCGGGCTTTAAGGCCTTCGCTTCATAGATGGTACTAGTAATGGGATCAATTGTAGACTTTGGTCTTCTTCATGGGATTTAATGATGAAAATAAATAATAAATGTCACCTCAACCTTTTGAGATATTTTTAAAAAGGGAAGTAGGTTGTGTCAAAAGATGTCACAAGGTTTCAAGTTGAAGTTCTTGTGCATCATGACGCTGCTCAGGGATGAGGGTCAGTTACAGTTGGATTAACATTTTCTCTAAAGGCATGATCGCATTCCTGTTGAAGTAAAACAAGTGATCATGTGTTGCTATCGATGGTCAAGAGGAGCAAAATTAACTTGAAAATTTCAAGTACTAAAAATCTGAAGACAAAGGCCGCCGTCTTCACTTCTTCATCTCTCAGTCTCCTGCTCCTCCTCAGTGTAGAGGGTTTAGCCTGCTGTGAGAGGCCATTTGAAGCTTCTGGCGTTCACAAGCAGACTCTTAGTTTTGGTGGCAGTGTGTGTGACTCGTGGTGTTTTAGTCAGTTTCTGTGTTGCACAGAAGGTGAGAAGCAGAGGGACAGACGGCGATGAGGTCAAGCTGCAGAGAGGAAGCTGCTTTGAACAGACAGAGAGGTTAAAGAGGGAAGTGTTGAGCTGCAGAAACAGAGGAGAGAGAGCCTGAAGGAAGGCAGGAGCTGAAGTGACGAGAGAAAATGTCGTCGAGTGAAAACCACAACATAGTTAATTGTTGACTCACCTTCTATCTGGCTTCTCAACATTAACTACCTCTCTATCTCTCTCTTTCTCTTTCCTCCAGCTCGTAAACAGGAGATCATCAAGATAACAGAGCAGCTGATTGAAGCCATCAACAATGGAGACTTCGAGGCCTACACGTGAGTCCGGCTGCATGAGTGCGATGAAAAGCAGCGAGTGAATCACGGCGCTGGAATCTATGCAGCACTCAAGCAGCATTCGTTGAAGTCGTCTTTATGTTTTCCCAAGACTCTGTTTCATCTCTCTGTTGTCTCCGCAGTTTCACCCACTCTGTTTCTCTCTCACTCGCCTCCTCTTCTTTATCTCTTCTCTCTCTCTCTCAGGAGGATTTGCGATCCCGGACTCACCTCTTTTGAACCTGAGGCCCTGGGGAATCTGGTGGAGGGCATGGACTTCCACAAGTTCTACTTTGAAAACTGTGAGTCTCCTCTTGTGCACACACTCTCACACTCACACACACACACACACACACAGATCCGGCCATTTTTAATCCGCCCAGATGAAGCTTGATCTCACACAGGATGAGGATCACTGGAATGTGTGGTCTGTTTCTCCTGCCGATCTGCTAAGTACTCAAGTATTCATCCAGTCATGTGTGACCTCCTCATATTCACAAAGTCAGTATTACTCCTTCATGAGGCTGATTTTTCAAACATTAGCATTAAACACAGCGTAACCAACCGAACTGCAAGCTTTCTAGTAGTCCTGGCTAACATGTGTTTTCCTGATGTATTCGATGCAATCATCCACTTCAAGGCTGTTGTAAAGTGTAAAAAACAAACATCTTTAATCGACATGTATCACAAATGAAGAAGCTAAAGCATAGCACAAAAAGTAAGGACATTTGTGTTTAGTAGATTATCTCTTTAACAGTGAAGGGCAGTCATGGCAGGCCTCCTGGCAGCCATATGAGACTGGAGACTGGCTGCGTGTAGTCTGTTCTGAATTGTCTGGGCAGAGAGACATCGGCCATATTGTCCTTTAAACCTTGACTGCAAATCTGTGGAAGACCACCTACGGATCCTTAGTGCTGGCAGGTTGAGGAAACAGTCTTCTTCTGGTGTCTTCTTCTTGGGACGCCCACTTCGAGGCCTGTCTCTGAAATCCCTGGCCTTCACTTTGGAGATGGTATCAGGGCTCACTCCAAATAAAGCCGCAACTTGGTTTTATGGAACACCAGCTTGAAGTTTCCTTATCGCACAGGCCCTATCCAGATCAAGCTGCAACCTCTGGTCTCAAAATATGAAGCCGATGCGGATGTGTTATAAAATGCAGTTCATCAAGCGTCCACTTGAGGCTGGCAGCAGAAACACCGGAAACCACATACACACCAATACAAAAAAGACGATATTTACAGCATTAATAAACATGTTTACAGCCTGGTTCAAAAAACGGCTTGGGTCTACATAGCTAATATCTCTATCAGTACACACTGCACACTGTATAACGCACCAGTTCAGAAGACATTAAGATTACAAGTTTTGCCCATATAAGGATATGACTGTAGCTGTTGGCTAGGAAGCTCAAAGCCCGCCGCTTTACCTCACACTAAGGCTGTTTTCAAAACCGCCTACTATACTAGCAGTACATACTGATTTGGCCAAAATTCAGTATGTAGTTAGTATGAAGTATGTGAACAAGAGCACAATCTGCAGTATGCCAAAACTCCCCGGATGTCTACTGATGCAGGAAAATTTCACAGTATGCATCAGACCAGTCTGCCTCGCGTACTGTTTCCCACAATGCACAGCGCTCGTTCCGCATTTTCTTTTCTCATCTTTTTTTGACAGGGGGAACTCAGTTTTTAGGTGCTGTGAAAATGATTAAATTCCATATAAACCACTTCCTAAATTTTTAAATCATAAATGGATGCTAAAGAAGCAGTTTCGCTATCAGCTTGGCCGTCGTTTACTTCCTCTCTCCGAAACCGGAAATTCAGTGACGTCAGGCCCTGCATACTGCAACACAGATCGAATAGAACAGTCATACTACATACTAAATTCAAAAGCAGTATTTAGAAATAATAATAATAATAATAATACATTTTATTTAGGGCGCCTTTCAAATCACCCAAGGTCACCTTACAGATAATATAAACATTCATCCAGTACCTACTGCCTACTACATTCGTAGGTAGTGTGTAGCAGGCCGTTTCAAAAACAGCCCAAGTTAGGTTGAGTTCAGCATTTCCAATATGGCTCCCGCTGACAATTGGCTTCAAAACAGAGCTCAGGAAAAGATGGGTGACGTCACAGGTGCCAATCAGGCACCTGATTGGCAGCACCTGGGGGCACCAGGAGCTCAAAACAAGAGTCAATGGCAGAATAAGCTGTTTGACATTGGCAGAGAAGATTTGGCACATTTTTAATGGGCGCAACCCACCAACTCAGCTCTGCTGCTCATCCCACAAATGCATGTTCCTTACAAATGTGGCACCATTTAAAAGGGAAATAAACAAGCTTTCCATCGGTGTAAGATTAACTGACAAGAAGCATTGTTACAACAAAGAATTATCTACCAAACACAAATTTCCTTACTTTTTGTGCTATGTTTAGATGATGCTGGAACTTAAACCTAACAGAAGGCAAGTTTGTTGATATAGCACATTTCAGCATCAAGATAATTCAAAGTGCTTCACATACGACGATTTTAAATAATGTGTTAAAAGATTTCAATAAAAGGCAGCTGTGAACAGGTGAGCCTTCAACCTGGATTTAAAAGAACTAAGAGTTTCAGCAGACCCGACATTGTCTGGGAGTTTGTTCCAGATATTTGGAGCATAAAAACTGAACGCGGCTTCTCCTTGTTTGGTTCTGACTCTGGGGACAGAAAGCAGACCTGTCCCAGACGACCTTAGCAGTCTGGATGGCTCGTACTTTATCAGAAGATCACTGATGTATTTCGGCTCTAAACCATTCAGTGCTTTTTTTAATCTATTCTCTGATGGACAGGGAGCCAGCGTAAAGACCTCAGAGCTGGACTGTTCCACTTTGTTGGTCTTGACTCTAGCAGCAGCATTCTGAATCAGCTGCATCTGTCTGACTGAGACCTTTTAAAGACACTGTTACAGTCATCAAGTCGACTGAAGATAAATGCATGGACCAGTTTTTCCAGGCCCTGCTGGGATCTAAGTCCTTTAATCTTTGATGTATTCTTCAGGTGATAGTCGGCCGACTTTGTAACCGTCTTAATGTGGGTTTTAAAATTCAGGTCTGAGTCCATGACTACTCCAAGGTTTCTGGCTTTGTCAGTGGTTTTCAACTTTTAGGTCGGAAGCTGCTCACTGACTTTTAATCTCTCCTCGTTTTATCTTCGTTTATCTGAGAAACTTAAGGCACATGCACTCATTGACTTGTTTAATACATTTACTCAGAGTGAAGTGGACTCCCACTGATCTCCACCCACTACCTTAACTGCGAGCAATACACAACTCTCTCTTGAAGTGACAGCGACTCAAAACCACATCCTCATCAAAAAGGAACAAAAAACTCTACGGGGCGCTGGTGGCCTAGCGGTCTAAGCGGCCCACATACAAAGGCTATAGACCTCATCGCAGAGGTCGCTGGTTCAACTCCCAGCCGCGACCATCTGCTGCATGTCTTCCCGCACTCTTCCTGTCTTTCTATAGCTGTCCTATCAATAAAGGCAAAAGGCCCCAAAATATAACAACAAAAAAAAACCTCTGTATAACACCCAAAGACCCTAATCCACATCTACAATGAGCATTTCTTCATCAACACTCACATTAAATACATTAACAAACAGACATTGATAAAAAGGTAACACAACTTTGCCTCTTACAACCAAAGATGTTGGCTTCACTCTCTCAAATAAAGCAGGAAATCTGCATTTTCACACTCCTGTAAGATCTGTTTCCTCCCTTAATTCATAAAAAAAAAACACAAGTATAAATTTGGAAAAAGAATAGGAAGATATGTAAGGAATGATGTATAGTGAACAGGTGGTTTTGCCGATAAGAATACTGAAAGGGAAAGCACGGAGGGGTCTTGCTCTCCCTGTCTTGGCTTTGTACCACAGTTTCGCCCAAAATAAAATGAGGTGAAACGCGTTAGACTCTCTTCCGCGGATTTATTTTTATATTATTAATAGTGTGATCAGGTCCTCCCTGAGGCCGCTTAACAGTAATCACCGTCAGGAAGACAGGTTAGCTCAGTTGTTGGAGCAGGCGCCCCATGTACAGAGGCTTTGGTACCCACAAGTCCAATGCGAAAGTTCTAAAAACTGCAGTTCATCCAGGATCCGCTTGAAGCTGGCCCCAGAAGTACCGGAAGTCACATACACGTACACATGAATGGGGGAAAAAGACCATCTTTACAGCAGAAATAAACATGTTTACAGCCTGGTACAAAAGACGAGTGTAGTCTGGATTGCTCATTTCTCGATCGGCACACACTGTACGGGGGGTGAATTTTTTTCTAACGCGGCAATTTCTAAGATATTGAGATTATAAGTCTGATTACAAGTCTTCCAATGAGAGGCACAGCTGACCTGATTGACAGGCGGGAACACTGTAGCTGTTAGCTAGGAGGCTCGAAGCCCGCCTCCTTACGTCACAATCCGTCGACAGCAGCAATTTGGCTGTCACCGACGATTTGGCCTCAAAACAGCGCTTCAGAAACAGATGGGTGACTTCACAGAACCTACGTCCATATTTTATACAGTCTATGGGTACCCATCACACTGGTTTCAGGATCTATTCCTGGTTTCAACATGATTTAGTGCGTGTCTTCCCCCACTCTCTCCCCACTCTTTAATAAAGGCAAAAAGAGCCCCAAAACATAATCATTAAAAAAAGATTAAATCACTGTTGTTATGGGTTTTGACCAATCAGAATCAGCTATTCAAAATAGACGGGGAATACTTTTTAAAACCTAAAGGGGGAGTTTGTACTTTCAGTAAGTTATTGAAACATGCTGCACACACACATAAGCTGAAATACACATTTAGTTGCACACACACAAACAGGGACATGAACGAATGGAGAGGTGTCAGAGTGAAGGGGCCGCACATGGAGGAGGGCTCCAGGAGTTAGGGGTTCGATGCTTTGCTCAGGGGCGTCTCAGCAATGCCCGAGGTACAAAAATTCAAATAATCAATCAGCTCTTTTTAACACATTTGGCATTAGACTGATGTGCAGCAGTTTCCTCTCAGGGTTTTTCTGGCCAGTGTTCTCTGAACAAACCTCTAAGATCTGTTCTTTAAGGATGACACATTAATCGTCCGTCTTCTTTCCTCAGTGCTGAGCAAGAACAGCAAGCCTGTGCACACCACCCTGCTCAACCCTCACGTGCACCTGATCGGTGAGGACGCTGCGTGCATCGCCTACATCCGGCTCACACAGTTTGTGGACACCACAGGCCGCCCTCGCTCCAGCCAATCAGAGGAGACCAGGGTGTGGCATCGTCGCGATGGCAAGTGGCTCAATGTCCACTTCCACTGCTCAGGCGCGCCTGCTGCACCACTCCAGTGATCAGGTACTGACACGCATGATCACTTCAAGAGTGTCAGGCTCTTCTTCTTCTTTAAGATGTTGTGATGACACAGAAATGTCTGTGATGCTCAACATCAGAGCTGTCGTTTTTTAAAGCTACATCATTAAATCATCATTAAAGAAATTAGGCTTTTACAACCTTGACATCTTGGACCTTATAATCCTACATGTAGCCGTTAATCCTGTCATTTAAAAACAAAAGTGGAGAAGATTACAGTTTACGACAACAAAGTTCCTCCGGGTGAGAAACATGACCCTGAAGATGATCAGTCAGGTGAAATCCCTTCATCCCCTCATTTTACTTCATTAAGTTGTAAATGTACTCAGTCTGTAAACCGTGACTGACGTTAATTTCCAATATTCTCCTTTACATAAGTTGAAGTTGTTTAAAAGCTCTCTGAGGGCATCCCAGTGTCCTTGGATTTTCAGAATCTGCCATGTAGTCCCAGAGCGCCCAAACAAAGTCCAGCTGGGGACCTCTGCCAACCCCATTGTCAGTTTTTTACTAATTAAAAAAGCTGAAAATGCCCCAGAACCTGTTTTTCTAACCTTGTCTGATCTTCTGACTGTTGTGTTTCTCGACCTGTGTGGCTTCTCCTGGCTTTAATGTCCACCTTAGTTGTTATTGCTGCAAAAAAAAAGGAGCACAAGCTGAGGAACTAAGGTCCAATTAATAAGAAGTGTGCTTTAAACTGTACCTCTAATGTGTCCCTCTTCTCCCCCCCAGTGGTCCTGAGCCTCCAGTCTACTGGAGTGTGTGTTTTGGGGGGCAGTTTTTTTCAGCGAGAGTGTTTCGGAGGCCCGTCCTCTGCGTGGATTGGCTAGTGCCAGGAGCCCGGCCGGGCAAGATTGCATCCCTCTCCACGTTACCAACCAATCCTGTCCCCCCTTTGACCTGCTGGGGGCCGGCTGAACACAAGACACCGCCCCCATGGGATGATGCATGCATCTGGCGCCTGATCGGAGGGCGTGTCTTTGCCCTCTATCCCTCCCCTGGCAGCCATCTTTTTTCTGCCCGCGCGAGATGAGACGTCCTGCGTGAGGAGAGGATTTACAGTTGAACTTGTGACAGTTTATGAGTATGAGTTATGAATATGCTGTGTAAATTATGACTAGATGTACCAGAAACCACCAAAACCCAACCAAGCATTTATATTCACTATCTAATAAGGGAGGAACAGAAGGGAGTGTGAGGTTAGCAGCTGAGATTTCGGACACATTTTGTTGGCATTCTAGGGATTAACCGGGTAGGAAGTGTTGTGCTCATTACCCGGTCGTTGATGTTAAGAAGTAGGGAGATTTTCCCCAACTGAATTCTAGCGGGAAAAAAAATCAAGTCGGCTCAGTCAGAGACCTTGATGACCAGAGAAACTTGATATCAAAAACATGAAGCACCAAAGTGTAGAACTTTAGGCTTTTTATGTGTTTATGTGTTTTCGTTTGTTTGCTTGTTTTTCCGACCGAACGGAAAAAATCGTGTTGTTGTGGGATTTCGGGGGAGGGAGGGGCGTCTGATTTGAGGTCATGTGTTTGGTTGTGTTTTTAGCGTCCTGTTCCCTTTTACGTTCCTGTGAATAAATAACCCGAGCCTCTTTTTTTTTTTCTTTCTTTTTTTTCTTTTTTGTTTTGTCTGACTGATCCGATATTTGAGGCTCTTTCATTTTAAAGCAGTGAGTTTTTTTAAAAAAAAGAGGGATTTTATTGTGCAAATTTAAAGCTAACCTGCGCGTGTTAACACGTTCTGTTGTGTCTGTATGCAGTGGAGGGAGAGAGCGAGCCGGGGAAAGGCGTCTGCGTTTTGCATGTTTGCCCGCCGCCTCTCCCTCATTCACCCCCTTCCCCTTTTTCTCTCTCTTAAACCATTCCCTCTTTTAACCCTCCCCCCCTTTTCTCTGCTTTCTGCAAGGGCCTGGTTTGTTTATAATCACTGTGTAAATACAGTGTATGTATAGATATATGTAGAAAAGTGTAATATATGTACATGTATCTAAGAGACACTCATCCTGTGCATTTCGACGTGGGAGCCTCCCCATGACCTCTGTGAACCCTACCTTTTAGTTTAGGAGCATTATCTTCCTCACTGATTTCAATTTGCTTTCATTCTTCTTCTCAGAATACTTCCTGAAAATATCGGTAGCTCTAAATCTTTTCTCGACAAACACGTGCACACACTCCCGCGGGCTACCAGCTTTCGTCCCATGGCCGTAAGACTGTTTTTTTTTTCTTTTCTGGAGACGGGGAATAAAAGAACAAACAGGTAGAAAAAAGTTTCACTCCTCCGCCCAACAAGACTCTTAAAACTTTCATCATAGTGTCCTTAAATCCTGATCCCACGATGCTGTTAGCCGTCTCTTCATATCATATGCACCCACACACACACACACACACCCACACACACACACACACAAATACATACACACACACACACGCCTGGTGGTGTGTTTTAGCTTTGTAACATATCTGCACCACTGCTGTGTGACCACGGTGCCACCCTTGCTGTGCTGCTTAATTGTCTCCATCCATCCGCAACACTCGTATCTCAACCCCTCCCCCCCAACCCCACCACCCCCCCGCTCCCCTCAGCCTGATATCTTCCTCCTCATCATCCTCCTCCTCTTCCTCCGTGTACCAACGTGTCCCTGCTCTTGAGATGTTTATTTGTACCTCTCTCTGTTGTTTCTCCGTTCCCGTGTTACTGGTTTGAGTTTTTTCGTCGTCGTCGCTGTTGCTGTTAACTTGTCGTTTGGTAATTTGCCGATCTGCCAAGCTGGAGTTCTGCACTCTCCCTCGCACACAGAGAAAAAAAATAACCAAAAGGGAAAAGAGGGAGGAAGCAAAGACAACACAGATTTACAGATTGAGCGATCACAGATTGATCCAGACTAAATTATTTATCATGTAATCTACCCTTGGTGGTTTGAAATCGTGCCTGCTCAGTTAAGAGGAGTGTTAAAGCCAGAGAGAGAGAGAGAGAGAGAGAGAGAGAGTTGGAGTGGCCGTGCAGGTTGTTGTGACCTCCACTGTTGAACCAGAGCGGGAGACCTAGTTATATGCATGTTTCAGTTACGCATTTCTACCATGTACCTACCTGAATAAGGATGGAGCTAGTGTTAATATATGATATTTGCATCTTTTGAAATAAGAATTTCTCCATCCAGAATGTTGAATAGGTGACATGAAAAATATTTAAAGAAAAAAAATTGCAAAATTTTTAAAAAAAGGATTCAGGAGCCGTAGCTTGGTATGAGGCCCTCGATGTTAGCGTTTTCCCTGCGTTGTAATGATATACTATTGGGCTGCGCTTTCTCCCCCAGCCTTCACATGGATGCTGGAGTTTTTTTGCATGATCATGATGTACAATGAAATACAACCATGAATTGACGACTATCAAGTGTTTGTCTGAGTGTTAGTTGGTCTTCATCATAGCTTTGTTATTCTTCAAACTTGGATCTTGAAAGTATTTAATAAAAATACTATTTCAGCACTGGTTGGTCTCTCTTGACTCGTTCATTTTTCTGAAGGATCTCCACTATCTCTTCAGGTCCCATGTAGTTTTTCAAAAAAGAAAAGTTGGCATTCTTTGATGTTTTTGGGATTTGAAAATGTGTCCAATATTTACTCCAAATAATCTTTAACCCTCCTGTCATGTTGTGGGTCAAATTTACCCTTTTTAAAGTCGATTTTACGCAATATATGCCTTCCAAACCAGCTAAATGCAGGTTTAGCTTCTTTTTTTTTTTCAACATCACTTCATAAATAAAAAAGATTTCAAAATTTAAAATAAAATGAACAAAAATCTATGTCATATAAAACTATTATATTTATATTTAGGGCTTTCCAATGTACATTAAAAAAGTTTTAACATTAATTTTAATGAAAAAGGAGTGAGTCACCTCATTGAACCATGATCTGTGAGAATTAAAGAACACCGATGGACTAAATCTTAATTTAAATGGTTAATAATGGAGTTAAAAATTAGATTTAAAAAAAATGAGTATTGGGATTTTTTGGGGTTCTGACACTTTTGGATAATTGAATATGCCCCGGGTCGAATTGACCCAGGAACACAATTGCTGTTCCAGAGTAACGAACATAACAGGAGGGGCAAAGCTACAGTAAGTGTCTTTTAATTTGAGCTGATTTTGGCGCCCCCTGTGGCTGAAGCGGCTCATATTTCCCGTTCTCTTTTTTGATCCTGTACAGGTGTTAGTATTAGGGATGGACAATGATTTTGAAATATTCAAATATTCGTTAACTTTGTAAAAATTAAAGAGTTAGTTCGAGTATTTTCTCATTTTTAAAGTACAATTTTTCAGCGTTTTTACCGGTGCGTGGTTGTAATCAGTGATGGCGGTAACGTGTTACTTAGTAACGTGTTATTCTAATCTGACCACTTTTTTCAGTAATGAGTAATCTAACGCGTTAATAATTCCAAACCAGTAATCAGATTAAAGTTACTTATCCAAGTCACCTTGAGTTACTATTATTTTTGTCATTTTCGATAGCAGAAATATATATTTTTTGCTTTCTTCTTGCGTCTCGGGGAGTGACATCATGTATGCGACAACAAGTCATGTTTTCAGCATGTGGCCTAAAAAAATAAACAATGTAATAGTAAGTTTTACCATTACAGTGTTAACAGTTAAATATGTGAGATCAAGAAAGACTGGCTTTATTATATTTTTATAAAAACATGTATTTATTTCAGGAAATAGTATTTAAGTTAAACTTAAAATGTCAGGAGATACATTGTTTACTTTTTATTTTTCGTATCGATATGTTAAAAATGCACTTCCAATAAAGTGAGTATTGGCAAAACCGGTTGTCATTTTTATGTTGAGGCCGGGTCGTTGTCGGCAGCTGCCAAAAGTAACTAGTAAATAATAATCTAATTTAGTTACTTTTAAAATCAAGTAATCAGTAAACAGGTTACTTTTTCAAGGTAACTGTGGCAACACTGGTTGTAATACGGTATTCTGGCCAGAAGGTGGCTATAGTGCTTCTTAAAGCTGTTAAAGCAGAATGCGAACTACAATAAATAGCAAAAGAAGAAGAAAACATTAGACAGTCACAGTCTTTTTTAGGTGCCAATGCTTATGGAATAATGTTTTGGCTTGAAATGCCCATCCCTAGTAAGTATTAAGTTGGTAATGAAAAAAACCCTCTGCTGTCTTTTGTTGTCAAATAGACCACTCACTTTGAAAATGTTCATCAGAAATGGTAAACGTGTGCCTGCGCACACTCAGGCCATCCCTGAGTGTGCGCAGGCAAACACATTGGCTTCACCTAATTTACAAATGTCTACTTGGCTTGATCCCAATGTATTTATGTGTTTATCTTCAGAGATCAGGAAGTCACTATGCCTTGCGCTCCTGCGACACCTTGCGGATGTGTGTTCCCTGTGTTCGGACAGAGTTCGGTAAGAGAGCGTTCAGTTTTGCTGCTCCTACTGCTTGGAATAAACTCCAGAAGGACTTGAATCTGTCGGATCTCATCTCTCTGGACACCTTTAAGTCTATCTTAAATGAAAGAAAGACCCCAGAACAGTGCCTGTGTTTTTAAATGCTGTTTTATATTCACAAACTGCACTTTACTTGAAAATAAGTTGCACTTTTTAAATCATTATTGTTTGCTTCTACATACTGTCTGCATATATGTTCCATGTTGTTGAGTTGTGCCATTTATTCTGACGTGCTGCTGACCTCTTGGCCAGGTCGCCCTTGAAAATGAGGTCTTGATCTCAATGGGACTCATCTGGTTAAATAAAGGTTAAATAAAGAAATAAAAAAAACTTCTGATCTTGTTTACACCAACCCGGTGGTAGCAGCGACAAACAGGCATTAAAAGTTCCTAAGTTCCAGTAAGGAATTTTTTGCTTGTCATTAAATCAACTAAAATCAACAGCGACGACTCTATATGACCAAAAAAATCTAACAAGACTGTCATTTTTCTTTCCTGTCACCACTGCGAGGGTGTAGGTGTTAAACCAGATGATTGAAGACGCTGACAGACTGAAGAAACAGAAACAGAAACAGCCTTTTTACTGAATCATAACACATATCCACAGTGAGTAATTTGTTTGAGTGTTGAAAGACAGTTGGAGGAGATTTTTCTTGTCAGAAAAACACTACTCACATATGGACAGAACAAGATGTGCAAAGAGATAAGAGGTATCACTTTGTCCACAGGGGGCGCCAAAATTGACACATACAGAAAGTTACTCACAGGAGCTTTAAGCGCCAAAGAACATAGATCATTGTTACATGGATCCAGCAACAATTTTGCACTGATGGTACACCCTGCAGTAAAAATCAGAGGGGTTCCTTTTTTAGTGATATGACTTAATGTATTTTGGACATTACTAAACAATGTCAACAAAATCTATTCCTTACTAGCGTATACTCGGCTACGCTGCACTGCTCTACATGTAGCTACCACATTGTGAAATACACTTTCATAATGGTGAGTATCAAAAACTATGCCCGTGAAGATACATATGCTCTGGGGTGGGGTGTAGCCACCCTATCAGAAGTGAGGGGGGCAAATTGTGAGGGTTGTTAGGATTTTAACGCAAAATGTTATGACTAGTTTCGATTCTTCTTCTTTTAAATGTTTTTTTGTCATTTTTTGCCTTCATTGATAGGACAGCTAAAGAGAGACAGGAAACATGGGGAGTAGAAAGCAGAGAAAGACATGCAGCAAAGTGTCATGGCAGAATCGTAATCAGAGAGTAAATATCTGTTCAGAGAGGGACTTCAAATGTCAACACTATCCCTTCCAACCAGATTTCCTCTTAGCTCCCCAACACAGATCGGCTTGTGCAGTCATGATAGTGCCGGACTCATAACCAATCGGAGTATGTAGTAGGGGCTGCCCCCCTAACCAATCAGGACAGAGGATTGGAGATTAGCTATGATTGGTCCGTCATAACGGGAACGAAGGCAATAATAACATTGTTTGATACAAAGGCATTGGGAAAACAGAGATTTCGCAATAGTCTCAAATTACTCCAGTTACTGATGAGTACAGATGGGTATTATGACCTTTTCTCCAAACCCAGCGGCAAAAAAAGTAACGTTTTTTTACACCATTCCTACCAACAGCAGCTTTAAATGGCTAGGCCAAAGGGCATCTCCTTTCAAACCACTGATACTGACAGTTTAGGGTCATTTTAAATGTGTTGATGCAGAGGTAATACGAGGGGGTCTGGGGTCCTCCCCCAGATAATGTTAAGCTTTCTAATACTTAATTCCCTGCCTCTTGGTGAATATTTATGTGACCTTTTGTGGTGGTCCAGTGTCTCTTGCTGGGTTGATTGCTTTACATTTTAGTGTGAACTTGTGTAGCACATCCTAGCCTCGGTAGAAGCAACAGCTGGAGCATACTTTTCCGCTCTGATAATTTAAAAAAGAAACAGCAAGAGCGCTCTGTTCCCTCCCACTCATGGTGTTTTCTGGATAACTTTGAAAAAGTACAGAAAAGTGACGGGGACGTTGAGGACATGTACCCCCTGTCCATCGTCCCACTGGCTCTGGATTCTCAGTGGCTGGATAATATCAGCTAATAGATGTATCTGTCAAAAACTAACACATGCAATTAATCTGACTCCTGATGTATTATTTTGTAACTGATGATCCAAACAATAAACAATCAATAAAAGTGCATTGTGGGTTATAAGGAGGCTACTTTAGAGAGGCAAATGTCATAATCTGGATTGTTAAGATCACTTTACAAATGACAGTTATCACTACTTTATAAGTTTAGTGTAAAGCTTTCACATTGGTGCATATCAGAAAAATATATGCATAAGAGGCTCATATCTGGTGATAGCCTGGTGATATCAGCTGACAGATAAATCAGTCAGAGTCTCTTTTTTTTTTTTACTGCATCCATTCCCAGGGAGTTTTCTCCATCCACCCCTCGCCCAATCAACCTGCCAGAACAGTTTTGTTTTGTTTTCTACTCTGCCTGCTTTGTAACTCCCTGATTCCTGCACTGATTGTCTCTCACAGTGGCACCGCATACCTACCGTCCTGGAAATGTTTCCCAACATCACAACACAACAGACCCTTCTTTCTTTTCTCTTTGGGCCTGATCACTGCACATTTTTGACTTTCTCAGCCTGGACTTAAGAGAGCGTTCCTTTTTGCATTCCTGGCCTTAAAAACACCAAATTTGGAGCTAATGGAGCCGTGCTTCATACAAATTTGATTATGTAACACTGCAACATTGATTAGTCATGCTGGATATCTGCTGGTGTTGTCCAATTTTAGGAAAAGGAAACCAGATTATCTCAGGTGACATTTAGCATTAAGAATCTGGCTGTTAGTCCACATTGAAACTGGACCATGTGTCTGTGCTTGGCTCCATGCTCTGAACACCAGCTGGCATAATATTTGCCCTCCATACTCGTCTGTCATCGCATAAAGTCAGATTAAGCCCTGCATAACGCTGCATTGCCACCAGCCCATTAACACACACACACACAGACACAGACACAGACACACACACACACACACACACACACAGCGGATCAAACAATCACTGCCGTCCGTTCAACAGCTCGTGAATCGTCCTGTCTCTGTCTTTCTCTGTGAAGTGTTGAGTAATGCTGCAGCTTTATTTAAAAAGGTTTTTGGTGTTATTTATGTTGGTCCCAGTTATTTTAAGGATTGGGTCCGTGTGTGCGTGTGTGTTTGTGTGTGTGTGTGTGTGTGTGTGTGTGTGTGTGTGTCCCTGGGATGTAGGACAGCTCCCCCCGGTTCCTCTGCTTTCTGTGTGATTAATGAGGAGAGCTCAGCAGTTGGTTAACTCAGACACTCGCTCTTACTTTCTCAAAGACACAGAGAGGGAAAAACTCTATAGGGAATGTGTCTTGTTAGCTCTCCGTGACCTCCTCAGCTCTTCATGTCAATAAAATTAGGAGAAAAGCTGACCCAGAACGAGCCTCCTGAATCTAAATTACTCTTGACCTTGTTGAGGTCTTAAAGCACTAGTTCTCTTTTATATCATCTGAGAGCTCTTACAAAGGCTTTCAAACATTCATGGTCATTTTCTTCCCAGTCACTTTTTGCTTGTTGTTTAATTTGTTTCTCAAAACTCCAGCTCAACATCTGTTGGCCTATTGACGAAGCAATTTGTGTGTTCTGTCTTGCTTAGCTGCCTTTACTGCGGTGGCATCTCTGTCTGCTGCTGCCTGTTGTTCTTAACATTATCTACTACACAGCTGTGTTAAATACTTGATTTTGATTGGTCAAAACCCCTTAGCAGGTGTGATTGATTAGTAAAAAGGTCGCCAGCTGACTACCTAATCACACACGTCATTTAAGCAGAAAGGAGTCCTGAAGATGTCCCCTCTGCCTGTTGACACTGTGACAAAAACGTGTCCGTCTCAGATTGGTCTTGAGAGTCGGGGAATAATGACAGTTATCAGGGTCGGGTGTGAGAGCGGTGTGAGGAGCTACTGGCCCACAACCACCTCTGATATAGAAAAGTGGAGCAACATCCTGTCCTGCAATCCAGGTAACAACGGCAGCAGAGCTGGTGAGTGAGTCTTTAAATTGCCTGTCACTGTAAAGTAGGCTAACTTAATCCATAAGCAGCAGTCATGATAGCAACGATGTCAAAGTTGTGGCATTTGTGGGTGTCAACTGAGAACTCCGAGAGGGAGAACTAAATGAGGTCAGACCTGTCGACATAAATATTCCTGCAGAAGAAGAAATGTTCACCTTGTTTAACCTTACCTTCGATGGAAATGTTCAGTTTACTGTGATTTATTACATAAGCAGGGTCATGTTTTAATGCTGTTGTTGGTCGTCATGATGTAAACATCAGTTCTGAGCAAGCGGCAACCTCCGGTCTAAAAATATGAGTCAATGCGGAAGTGTTAAAAGCTGCAGTTCATCGAGGATCCGCTTGAGGCTGGCTCCGGAAGTACCGGAAGTCACATACACATGAATGGGGAAAAGACGATCTTTGCAGTATTAATAAACATGTTTACAGCCTGGTACAAAAGATGAGTGTAGTCTGAATAGCTAATTTCTCAATGTCCTCTCACTGTGAGGGGGGTGAATTTTTTTCTAATTCGGCAATTTCAAAGATATTGAGATTACTAGTCTTCCAATGAGAGGCACAGCTGCCTGTGGGAACACTGCAGCTGTTGGCTAGGAGGCTCAAAGCCCGCCTCTTTACGTCACACTGGCTCGACAGAAGCAATATGGCTGCCGCAGCCGATTGGTCTCAAAACAGCGTTCAGAAACAGATGGGTGACGTCACGCATACTACGTCCATATTTTTTTACAGTCTATGGTTCTGAGAGAGATTTCGAATGTCAACACTACCCCTCTCTGCTGTTGTAACCCCGCCCACAAAAGAGTGTTGTGTGCATGGACATATAAAGAGTAGCTACATTGGCTGCTGGGGCGCAAGAAATACGGCCGCCACCTTGGTCCAGTCATCCTACCCATGATCCTACCTGTAAACGTAAACTGAAGCAGCAGAGACTTCAAGATGCCAGAGCACTGTGCAGCAAAATACCTATTACATCATGTATATCACATATCAGAATATTCTATTACTGTTAAGCCCACTATTGATATTAAAATACGCCAAACCATGTGTCCTGTATCATACCTACATGTATGACGTTTGCAGAAAAAAAAACTTCATGAAAATCAGTTTAGTATTCAGCGAGTTATGATTGATTAAATGCGCTGACACTGGATTGCGCCTGCCAAACAGATTACACTGAGTGGAGCGGGTGACCGGACCAAGATGGCGGCCCACGGCTCGTCAGCGCCAATAGGTAGTACCGGTCGATGCGGCGTCTACTCTTTATTATGTCTATGGTTGTGAGTGTTCTATGAGGAAGTAATGGCTTCCCAGCCAATCAGGGTGACGTAGTGGGGCCACAACTCGACCAATCAGGACAGAGGGTTTGGGAGTAGCTCTGATTGGTCCGTGATAACGGGAACGAGGAGAATAATAACATTGCTTGATACAGAGACATTGGAAAACACAGAGATTTCGGCATAATCTCAAATTACTTCACTTACAGATGAGTACTGATTGGTATTATGACCTTTTCCATTTTTTTACACCATTCCTACCAACAGCAGCTTTAACTTGACCCTAAATTGAATTGTATACTTTGATGTGAATTCTTCCTGTAAGCTGGCTGATAAGAATCAGTTGTCATGAAAGCGTTAACAAATTCATATGTCATCATCAAATATATCTACTTTATCTTTTTAGATCAATATCTTGTGTCACATTGGTTGTCTTTGACTGGCAGCCAGCTAATATAAGCGGGATAATGTAAAGTGAACAAGTTATGTTAATTAGGGTGAGCAGGACTTCTCCACTTTGCTCACCCTGTTGGACTTCCAATTAGCATAACCACCTGTTCACTATACATTATCCTTTACACGCCAATATCAGACACCAGTCTTTTTAAAATACTGTATTTTTCAAATCAAGTCTTGAGATTAAAGGTCAACATCTCATCATTTTTCCCCAAAAAAACTGAAGCCTGAGATCCTTTAAAACCCTGCCATGTCCCAAAAGCTGACTCATCTACGCTCATTATAAATTATAATTCTCCACATTTTCAACAGAAACTAACAAGGCAGCATTGGTTTCCACTGATTCCCCTTTTGTCAGAGGGAAAGTGATAGAAACAAAAGAAAAGATTAACAAGGCTCATGGGTGACTGAGAGCAGGCGCTAAGCAGATTTACTCTTTATTTAGAGGCAATTAATTTTCTGTAAGCAATCTTTTTCTTTTCTTTCTTTTCAAGCTTATAAATAAATTCATGTTCTTTGAGCGTGGAAATGAATTCCACAGGAAATGCTCCTTTAATTGAATACATCGCTAACTTATAGGAGCGGAAACAGAATGGATTCTTGTTTTTGAAGTGTTAGCTGATGTTCTCAGATTCATTTTTGCTGAATGTCTCCTCCAGACTTCAACATTATCTTCTTTCAGAGTCCAAAAACATGCAAATAAATTGGAAATAAATGCAGCTCACTCCCTCATTTGGTGGCTTTCCCACTGACAAACTGAATAATATAAGAGAACTAATGAATAAGTCGGGAAAAGAAAGGCCACACCACCACTGAAGACTTGTTCTCACCAGGTATACATTTTAATACTCGACCATGATTCAGCACATTACACCGAGGAACAGCAGGTGGGTTTAACCCAGGTAAACACTCTACACTGCGCCCTCATCGTCCAGCTATAGACACACATTAATCATATTTACATTTACCTACAGGATCTGCATGTTCAAACACCAAATCTTAGAGGAAAGAAGTAGTGAGTAGCATTGAGAGTATGTACAGGGTAATAACAACAAGCTTCAGATGTCGGCGGATCAGCAGTTGCAGGTTACAGGATGCTTCACGACACAATGGTTCACAGTACATCAAAGCACAAGTCAAGTCCCAACACTTATTAGCAACAGTAGAAAAAGAACCATCAGGGACATGATGCCCTGTGAAAATAGAGCAACGTCGCCCTCTTGTGGTCGGATCGCACATCTGCTCAGAATACAACAGAACAGACAACATTAAGGAGAGTTTGTCTATCTAATTCAGTCAAGAATGAATGCAGTACACGTACGAGCTAAGGTCTGGAGAACTTTCTATCTAGCTGTCTATCTATCTATCTATCTGCTTATCTATCTACCTTTCTATCTAGAGCCACCTGCTGAAATCAGTACAAAAAGATATCTAACAACCCAACAGTAAGCGTCCAATGGCTTTTAAGAAGAATCCTGTACAATTAAAAGGACCATACCGCTGCTATAGCAAGTTTTAGCTCCTTGAATACAAGCACAACAAATCGTGTACACTTCACATAACTGCTGACCACACCATGCTGTGATATGTCAGGGTTTCTGTATATTTTCCAGGAAGATGCTTTTTCTTTTCCCCCCTCTTGGGGATGAGAAATCAATCAGCAGACTCTTAAAACTCGCTGGTGTTGTGTCAGCAAACATCATGTTTCCAGGATTTCTCTCTCCATTATCGGTGAAAGATGATGCTGTTTAAATGAACTATAAAGAATGCACTGCCTCAAAAAACATGTGCATGTTTGGAGGTTCTTTTGTTGAACTCTGCAAGTTTGATGAGTCTGTTACTTGGTTTTTATGTTGCAAGAAAATCGATGGAAACGAAGACCTCCTGGAAAATAGAACACTTTTCAGAAGGAGACAATTCTTACTTTAATATGCTTTAAAAAGACTAAAGGAACTAATCACAGAAAGAGGGGGTTGAAATGTTAGAGGCTCTACAAACAGAGGTTCAAATGTGGACTTATTCATAATCATTATTATTATTTTATGGCTCAGATTTAACAACTTTTGGTTGTTGTTCTTTTTAATGATGTATTGCATCATAATTTGCAAAGGGTGCCCATTGAAATTTTACTTTAAAGCTCCTGTAAGGCAGGGGCTCCCAAACTTTTCAGCCCATGACCCCCAAAATTGTAGGTCCCAAAGACTTGCGACCCCAAAAATATAGGTGCCAAAAACTTGCGAACCCAAAAAATATTGGTGCCAAAGGCTCGTGACTCCCAAAATATAGGAGCCAAAGACTTGTGACCTCCAAAAATATAGGTGCCAAAGACTACCCCCAAAATTGTAGGAGCCAGAGACTTGTGACCCTCAAAACTGTAGGTGCCAAAGACTATGCCAAAATATAGGTGCCAAAGACTTGTGACCACCAAAAATCTAGGTGAAAAAAACTTGGGAACCAAAAAAATATAGGTGCCAAAAACTTGTGACCATCAAGAAATATAGGTGCTGAAGACCTTCGACCCCCAAAAATGTAGGAGTCAAAGACTTGCAACCCCTAGAAATATAGGTACTGCTGGGAGTTAACTCACTGCTACTGATAATTCTGTTAATTTACTTTTAACTAAGCCTTACTCTAACGCTAAGGAGTCACCTAACTACAAAAAAGCGCAGAAACTAATGAAAAAAAAAGTATTTTTTCAAATGTAATTAGTATTTTGTCTATATTTATACAATAATGTGTAAAATATTAAATTCTAGAATACTTAAAAAAGAAGTCTTGGAAGACATTTGGTGACCCCCACTTTGGGAACCCCTGCTGTAGAGAACGTGTGGTTTGTATCAAATTTGGCGCCCCCTGTGGACATAGCGGTACATTTTATCTCTTTGTTGTTTTTGTCCTGTAAATATGTACGATTTCTTTCTGCTTTCTTTATCAACCAAACATAGGTTGGGGAATCGTTGCAGTTGAAAAATTACAACAAAGTCTGTTTTCTGTTAATCCTCTCGTCTGAAACCGACCTGGGAGCAGGGCAGACAACCTCAAAAAATACTGCATTAAAAAAATCCCTCTCACTCCTGATGGTCTTAGTTTGCTTTTGTAGGTCATATGGAGGCATCACGGTTAATTTGAGTTAGTTTCATTACTGGTGAAAAACTCCTCACAGGAGCTTTACAAATGTTAAATCAACAGTAAAAAAAAATACTGCATTTTGTTGTTTTCCTTGGATTTAGAATTTCTTAAATGTCTCCAAATACTTGACTTTTTTTTTTTTTTTTTTAAACCCTTACATAAAGAACTTGATGGAGATTATTTTGTAAAAACTGTTAAACAGGGAAGATGATTGATTATTATGAATTCAGCACTTTCCTGATTTTTTTCCCCCCCTTTATTGCTTCTCAAGTTTTTCCATTATTTGCAGTCTTGGTTAGGTTAAGTTTTTTAAATGTATCAGCAGTCAAGCACCAAAACAATCAGCAGCAGTGTGAAGTGTACATCACTTGTTAAGAATAAAGCACTAAAACTTGTCAAATCAGACGTATGGTTGTGAGTTAAATAGCTTAGTCTGGGTCTGAACAGCACTTTGAACAGTAAAGGTTAACGACAACAGCCTGAAGCCCTGTTTGAAGAAAGCGACAACATCCACAGCTGGATTTTTATAAAAACTGAACTTGGGACGAGGGTCGCGTTATGCAGGAGTTAATCTTGATTAATAACATCAGAGGGATGATAATGATACACATTAAACCCTTGATTCCAGATGATCGGTGGTTAGTTTGTGGAGATTTGTACTAAACATCTGGCACAGAAGACACACTTTAATAGTCGGTTTTTAGCATAGATTCTCGTGTGACCATCCCTCAGATATTTGTCGTCGTTTAAATTCATGCCATGCTGAGTTTTTTTTTTCCAGTGAAAGGCTCGGATCAGCACGCCAGGCTCAAACTAAACCTTCAGGACTCATCACTTTGTGGTTCTGGCTCATGGTTTCAGGCTCAAACTCGCATGTAAAGCACCACACACCACCCACACACTCTGGCAGCGCGGGTACATCTGCCCACACCGACAAACCACACACACACACACATACACACACACACTTTGGATTCACAACACGGAGTTCAGATTTCAAAATGAGCACAGATTTAAAGTTTGAGCATCTTCAAAGTTTACTTCTTTAACTCGCCCTCCTCCATCTCAGGCGGTCACATGGCACAGATGGTTAGCCAATGGCGTGGCCTCAATCAGACCTGGATTTGTGTGTTTGTGTGGGTGTGTGGGCTTCCAGTGTGTGTGTTACCATGGTGGTTAGTGTGTGAGTGATGAGTGTGTGTGTGTTTGATATCACTGATTTCATTTGTTTCCTGTTTGTCGTGTGTGTGTTGGAGCTTGCCGTGCATGTCGCTGTGTGTGTGTGTTAAGTCATTGTCCAGGGGTGTTATCTCCTCTTGCGCCTGTGCGCCCGGCTCTTCTGGGCGCGCCCGTGTGTCGATGACCTCATCGATCCAGCTCTTGAAGCGGCTCACTCGGGTGTAGAGAGCGGGAGAGGAGGGGGCGGAGCAACCATTACCCCCGGCGACCACACCAGTGAGGACCCATCGCCCTGACTCCTCCTGACACACCAGCCCGCCGCCGGAGTTACCCTGACAACTGTCACCATGGAGGAGGCTAGTGTCGGGAGGACTGCCAGCGCACAGCGTGCCGTGGCTGGAGAAGCTGTCGCCATAGCGCTTCTTACATTGCCATGAGGACATGAGAGGGACCCAGGAGGCGAGGACGGATTCTGGGAGAGACGAAACAACACTGATGAGTTCATCAACATATAAAGTTTATAAGACAACACTCTGGACTATTGATTATTAATTACAGTCTGACATTCTATAAACTAGATACCTAGTTACCATCTAGTAAACTAGATACTAGATGAAAATGCTCTAAAGCTCCACAAACAAACAGACGCATCACTTCTTTGTTTAGAGGTGTGCTGTTTTCTCCCTTTCAGGCACCGTGATGGAAAATAATGACACCTCTGTGCTCTTGAATAAACACTTTGTGAGTCAAACTAAATTAAAACATTACTGATGTAATATTTGAGCCACCACCTACCAGCTAAGCATGCAGGTGCAGCTGATCATACTGATGTCAGTGAGAAACCGCATCACAAAAACCATCAGAGCACTGTTTTAGACTGCAAGAATCACCACTGAGGACGTTCCAGACTCCAGCGGAAACAGCTAATACTACACCTACTACTCGTCTCATCACGATCATCTCTCTCTCTCTCTCTCTCTCTCAGTCGAGGCAGATGGCTGTCCAACATGAGTCTGGTTCTGCTCGAGGTTTCTGCCTGCTAAAGTTTTTCCTCGCTGCTGTAACTAGCTAAATACTGCTAAGGTGCAATGCTCATGGTGGATTAAGATGAGATAAGACTGGATCATATCCTGTCTTGATGTTGGGTCTGTTAATAATTTAACATAGAGTACAGTCTAGACCTGCTGTGTTTGTAAAAGTGTCTTGAGATAACGTTTGTAGTGATTTGGGGCTATACAAATAAAGATGAATTGATTGACCACAGACCCCTGGATGAAACTAAATCAATGAAGTTAAATACAGCACTGTCTGATTGAATGAAAGCCGACTGCAGGCCGGTCAACACTGTGTAAAACTCAGGTCTAAAGGACGTCCTCAGCTTGGCATGATAAAGACCAGTCATATGGCTGTTGCAGCAATAGTTTCCTGGATACAGGACTTTAAGGGATTTATTGATTGATGTCTATAATTCAACATGTAAAATAAAACAGTAAACAGGACCTTCTTCTATGAAACAGAAGAACCAACCAAACGGAGACTCCTGAAAAGTGTTTACACTATCCCGGTAACTGGACATCAATGAGTAATCAAAGTTATCAACACTGGTAAGGACAGCTTTACATTGTTTGACTTCAAACAGTTTAAAATGCAAAATAATGGAATATGAAACATGATTAGTCACTGAGTATCAGTAGTAAATGTGATTTACAAAAATAATGTGTTGACTAATTAAAAACATGGTGAAAGTTTGACTTTGTAAATGTTACACTAAATAATTAATTATGTGGTTTCAAATTTGTAAACAAAATATTAGTTTAAAATGCAGATTTTTAAAAATTGGTTAAATAAAACTTTTGATTGTTCTGTGTGTCTTTGATCACTCACATGCACATGCAGTCCCAGTAGAGGTCTGCAGCCAACACCGGTCGATGTTTTTATGGAACAATATCACTTAGAGTCTACAGCATGAAATCCACTCCCCCCATTCCCACTGGTTCAATATTCATCTTCATATTCCCTCAGACATACGCAAAACCCCTTCTTCATTGTCCCCAGAATCCATAAAGAAATTGTTCGCAGGTCATTCAAATTCAAAGCCCTATCCGATTGGAATAATCTACCCCCTTCTCTTAAATCCATCACCTCCATCCACTGCTTTAAATCAAATTTGTTTTATCATTTAAAAACAAGCTGTTCCTGTTTCTGATTTGTGGGTAATGTGCTTTTTTGATGCCTTTTTCTTTGTTGATGCTGTCTATTGTCAAGGTTTTGTTTAATGGCGGGGTGGTGGGTGGGTCCAGGAGTGAGTAAGGGTGAGGGAGAGCTGTCTGTGTTTGTGTATTTGTGTTTGTTGTGATTTACTGTTTTGTGTGTATTAATTTGCTTTGTGTTTTTGTTGGGACCCCCTTGAAAACAAGATGCTGCATCTCAAGGGGCTATCCTATAATAAATAAATTACAAATTACAAATTTCCTCTATGATAATTTCTCTTTTTTTCCTCAATACTGTTTTTTGAGAAGCTCTTAACTTTGTTTCAAAATAATAATTATAAATGTAATATAACTTTTGCTAATAAGCACTAAACACAAAGTGCAGCTGAGGCTAAGAGAGAATGTCAGTAATGTTCGGGGTATCCAGTCATAAACCAAAGTATTGGACAGTTTCAATATTGGCCTCATGGTGGCAGTAGATGAAAAATTACTGGACCACTGAAGTCATTCAAATTTACTCTGAGGTTAAAATGAATGTGAGCAAAATTATGCAATACATTTTATTATTTTATTTGTATTCTATTTTATTCTTTCTTCTTTTTTAATTATTTCATTCAATTTTATTTTTCTGGTATTTATTTGATTTGATTTAATTTAATTTTTTAAGTATTTCATATCACATTCCTCTATCTTGTTTTAGCCTATTATCATTTTATATATTGCTGTTGTTTTCAGTCTCCGTTCTTCTGTGAAGCACTTTGGGCCGCATGCTTGAATGTATAAATAAATATGAGTTGAGTTAAGAGTTGAGAAACATACTGATAAAAGCACAGGTAGATAAAGACACTCACAAACCTCACTAGAGAGAGAGAGAGAGAGAGAAACATACCTGGTCCTGTCAAGCTAGCGGTGACCATAACAATACAAGAAGCTGGGGGACTTCCCCCTGATGCTATGTCTGCAGCAGGAAGGCATGCTGCATTGGTGTTGGGGTCAAAGGTCAAGCAGTGACCCTTGGTGCTAGGAAGCTTCAATAAAGCCAGATCATGGCCCCCGCTCTGACCCTTGAACTTCCTGTGAACCACCAGCTGCTCCGGGGTCACCAGCTGATCCGACGCCCCGATACGCAGCACGTACCGGGACGGATCACTGCCGAACCTGCAGGAGAGAGGTCGATTTAGACGTTTCCACCAAAGATGACTCGGAGTATGAATGGACTGATATCAGAGTGTCAGATGTACCTGCTGACACAAGTAGCAGACGTCAGAGCCCAGCAGGGGCTGATCAGAGTGCCGCTGCAGAGAGGACCGCCGCCGTTTTCTTCATGAGAGTGAAGCCACACAGACACCTGCCATGGCCACGTGCTCCTGGACAAGAGAAGAAACAACTCCTTACTTCTGCTCTTTGAGATCTGACGAAGACTCCCTGGCTGCATTTACTGTGACTGTTTCATGAATCTAGATCATACCTGAGCATGTTCTCCTCTCCTTGGCTCCTCCTCTTGCTCTCCCCCTCCACTAGCTTCCTCAGCCCACAGCTCTGCTCCTGAGGCCTGACCTGCACGGCTGTCTTCTTCGGCGTGACGTCACATCTGACCCCCGCGTCTTGCCTTCGTCTGCAGCCCTGGATCCTCTGACCCAGAGAAGGACACTCCCCTAAGAACTCCTCCTTTCCTGTGCACCTCACCTGGTCCAGGTGGATGGGTCCTTTCCCCTGACCAAACCCTGCTGCTGCGACCGCTCCACCACTGAAGAGGGAGATAAAATCAATCCTTATGTCAACTCTTTCTTTTTTTTTTTTTGATGAAATCTGTTTAACTTTGCTCTGAGTATTAACCTGTGTCCAAGCTGTCTGCACACCACCACTGCATTCAGATCATTCCAGCCCGAGTCACAAATACTCCCCCAGTCGCCATGGAGATACACCTCGACCCGGCCCTCCTTTCTGCTGCTGCCACCAACAAGACGCACCAGAGGACCTGACAGGAAAGAAAATCCACAAGTCTCATTGAAATTCATGTCTGTGCATCTGAAAGCTCCGATCCACAGTCTGCGTGACACCGAGGCTGACGGTGTAAAATGTCACCTGCTGCCTGCTGTCTCTTTATTCTCCTTTCTTATTCTAATGAGCCGAGAGTCTACAGGAGAGACACGACCTCCTGAGAGACCAGACACGCCTGTAAACACGCCTCACTCTGTCTGCTGTCAACACATCTCCTATCGATAGATAGATAGATAGATAGATAGATAGATAGATAGATAGATAGATAGATAGATAGATAGATAGATAGATAGATAGATAGAGGAATTTAGGGACCGTTGGATGGAAGATTGAATGAAATGTTTGAGGGAGGGGTGGATGGGTGGATGGATGGATATTTGGATGAATGAATGAATGAATGAATGAATGAATGAATGAATGAATGAATGAATGAATGAATGAATGGATGGATAAATGAATGGACAGATGGATGGATTGATGGATGGATGGATTGATGAATGGATGGATGGATAATAAATAGATAAATGGATTGATTAAAGGACAGATGGATGAAGGGACAAAGGAATTCAGTGGCTAATAGAAAGAGGGATAAATGTTTGATGGATGGATGCATAGATGGATCAATGGTTGGATGAGTGGATTTAAGGATGAATGAATAAGCGGTTTAAATGGATGGATTTAAGGATGGACTGATGAATGGAGGGATGGATGGAGGGATGGATGGATGGATGAATGGACAGATGGATGGGGGGATAAATAGACAGATGGATAGATGGATGAATAGACTGATGGATGGATGGATGGATGGATGGATGGATGGATGGATGGATGGATGGATGGATGGATGGATGGATGGATGGATGGATGGATGGATGGATGGATGATTGGATGGATAATTGGATAGAGAAATTTAGGGACCGTTGGATGGTAGATTGAATGAAATGTTTGAGGGAGGGGTGGATGGGTGGATGGATGGATATTTGGATGAATGAATGAATGAATGAATGAATGAATGAATGAATGAATGGATGGATGGATGGATGGATGGATGGATGGATGGATGGATGGATGGATGGATGAATAGATGGATGGATGGATGGATGGATGAATAGACAGATGGAGAGATGGGTGAATAGACTGTCGGATGGGTGGATGGATGGATGAATTGAATGTTTGAGGGAGGGATGGATGGGTGGATAATAAGTAGATAAATGGATGGACTTAAGGATGGATGGCTGAAGTGATAAAGGAATTTAGGGTCATGGATAGAGGGATGGATAGATGAAAGAGTGAATGGATGGAATGTTTGAGGGATGGATGCATGGATGGTTCAATGGTTGGATGAGTGGACAAAAGGATGAGCTGACTAAGAAATTCCAGGATGGATGGATTTCTTCATAAATCTCTGTAAACTGAATCAAGTTCTATTTTCATTGATTCTGGTAACAACATTAACTTTCATTTATTATTAATGTACTGAAAACAAAAGAAAATGTAAATATACATGCAGGGAAAAAACTGAGAGCAATTCATAAAGATAAAACCGTTAAAGTTTATATACAATTACTAGAGAACAACTTACATCTCTCATCTCTTACCTGTAGCAGGTGCGATAGCTGGCACCTCGTTGGTTTCTTGGCTGGTTTGTCCCCTGCAGCGAACACCAACATCCTCGCTGTGGGAGCAGTCTGTCCTCCCCCAGATCCCGTGTCGGCAGTCCAGCAGAGATGTCTCAGATCCCTCACAGTGGACTTCGTCTAGCAGAATCAGACCGACTCCCTCGCCAAATGCTCCGTCTGAAACCACCTCAGCGTGACCCCTGAAGGTGGGTGAGAGGGAGAAGGTGTTTAGTTTGGGTATTAGTGTAAAGGTTATAAGTCAAAGTCAGTTCAGTCACTCTAAACATTTTCCTTCACCTGTAGCCCAGCTGTCTGCAGACCACCTCTGCGTGCTGCTGCGCCCAGTGGTCGTCACACACAGTCCCCCAGTCACCATTGTGGAGAACTTCAACTCGGCCCTCCCAGGGACTGTCTCCTCCGACCAGACGCACCACGCCGTCTGAAACAGTTTGATGTATTATATCACTGTGACTAAAGACAGATACGTTTTACACAACCATAATGAAAGCTCAGAGTTTATTGATGCTACATTTTTCATTAACATTAATATTAATGTAAGACTTTGATCTTAATAATTAATCTGATCTTAGTTTGATGAATGCTTGCTGCTGCTTCATGACAGTAGTTATGTTGTTCCTCAGCTCTCATAAATGTCACAGAGAGGATGTTGCTGCTTCATGCTGCAATGATTTATTGATGTTCAGGGGCTATAAATAACTGCTAGAAGTCTATTAGTGTGTACAGCAGCCTTGCGAGTGTGTGTGCGTACCTGTATAAGGGCTGCAGGAGACACCGGCGTCCTCCATGTGATCACAGTTGTGCTGCTCCCATTCGCCGTGGGGACACTGCTCCAGGAAGAGCTCGTTTCCGGAGCACTTCACAGCATCCAGCAGGATCGGACCTGAACCCTGACCGAAGTGAGCCCAGGACCAGGCCTTCGCTACTCCCCTACGATAAACACACACATATACATAGTTTGAGTTTAATTTACTACCTTCCTTTAGCTGTGATGTACTTTGAATAATCCGGACCTGACCCGTGTTGGTTTGGAGTTACTCCAGAGTTTATCTATAAAATGTTGAGTTAGTCATAAGACTAGGTGATACATATGGAGAGAATATTGTGTCTTTAATATGCAATCAAAAATAATGGATTTGAGAACAAAAAACAATTTTGCAAACAAAATTATGATTTGAAAAATATGAAATAATGCTATGAATAAAGGAAATATATTTGTGATTAAAAATGTATCTTTATAAATCCACTCTTTTTTTGTTACAAACAAAATTATTATTCTCACGAACCACAGATTCGTTTGCGTTTCCAGTTTTTGCGTTTGCGTTTCCAGTTTTTGCGTTTGCGTTTCCAGTTTTTGCGTTTGCGTTTCCAGTTTTTGCATTTGCGTTTCTACATAACTGTCATGGGCGGGACCTCCCCTGAGAGATGCAAGAAGCCTCCTGATTGGTCAGTCTCACTCAGAGAGACGGTGTGACAACTTCCGCCCCAACAAGTTGTTGCCGTGAAGGGAGACATATCAACATCGAGAAACAGGTACGTTTTGCGTAACATACCTGTCTATTTTCTCTTATTGGTGCTATTAAGGTTACACTTGTCGTTCGTTCTTCCAGTGTTTTTTTCCCCTAACCGTTTTGGACGGCGGTATCAGACATTAACACTTAACACGCTGTGTGCTCGTCATTAGTGACTGACTTTATTACCGCCCGGCTTTAGTGACAGTTATCCTAATTTCATAGTTATCGGCCTGTTTATAAATAAATAAACGAACTTTTTCATTAGATATACTATCAGAACAAATCAGGAGGCATGTGTGTGGATTGTTGAGGGGTCATTCCTCCTTTAAGTTAAGTAAAAAGAAACTAAAAGCATAAAAGGGGCCATATTTTCACTGATCTTCAACCCTTAGGGTTTGATCATGTTTTATTTATCACTGTCGCTGGCACCAGAAAGCAGCATCAGGAAGCAGTTTACTGAGGTAACTGTTATTATGAGCCGGGCGGTAATAAAGTCAGTCACTTATGACGAGCACACAGCGTGTTAGGTGTTAATGTCTGATACCGCCGTCTAAAACGGTTAGGGGAAAAAAACACTGGAAGAACGAACAACAAGTGTAACCTTAAAAGCACCAATAAGACAGAAAATAGACAGGTATGTTACGCAAAACGTACCTGTTTCTCGATGTTGATATGTCTCCCTTCGCGGTTTTATCGACCTACTGGTTTCTACGCTAACTGGTTTCCATGATCCAGCTGTGTTGTATTTACTTACAGACAGGCGCTGTGTTCTGCTCTTTACAGTCTATGGTTCTGCTTCAGACACAAGATTCGCCACACATTTAGAAACATATTAACAGAAGTTCTTGGGTCTCATCTCACATCTACTGAAGCAACAATGGTCGGATCAGTGAGCAGTGCATCACAGCTACCCACGAAAGTCATTAAATATGTAAAAATAAAGTATTTTCAAACTTAAACGGAGTTGGATTCGTTCCCACGAGAACAAAATATGATTAAGTCAAGAGACCGCTACCTAAGCTCGTGAGCCACGAAGCTCACATTGATTCAGTGATTCTGACAGGTATCAATCAACTACGTCATCATCCAGGTCACAGCCAGGGAACATGTTAGTCTGTGATCTTGTGATTCCTTCACCCGAGTTATTCTTCCTGCAGTAGACTCTAACTGAGGCACGACTTGAAAACTCCTCCTGCACTGTGTTCCCACGGCTCCACGTAAACCGTCTAAAGGTGTATTTTAACCGAGTTCTGTGGGTTAGATTGTCACCGTTATAAAGTATTTACCTGTCACAGAGTGAAGTGTAGTAGTGTGCTGCAGTTCAGAGGTTAATAAGGCCGTAGTTTGGAGGAAAATTTCGCTAAACATGGTCCAGTATTTCCTGATATGAACTCAAGGAAACCAGTTGTTTCAGGTGAACACAGACTAACATGTTCCCTGGCTGTGACCTGGATGATGACGTAGTTGATTGATACCTGTCAGAATCACTGAATCAATGTGAGCTTCGTGGCTCACGAGCTTAGGTAGCGGTCTCTTGATTTAATCATATTTTGCTCTCGTGGGAACGAATCCAACTCCGTTTAAGTTTGAAAATACTTTATTTTTACATATTTAATGACTTTCGTGGGTAGCTGTGATGCACTGCTCACTGATCCGACCATAGTTGCTGCAGTAGATGTGAGATGAGACCCGAGAACTTCTGTTAATATGTTTCTAAATGTGTGGCGAACCTTTTGTCTGAAGCAGAACACAGCGCCTGTCTGTAAGTAAATACAACACAGCTGGATCACGGAAACCAGTTAGCGTAGAAACCAGTAGGGCGATAACAGCGGCAACAACTTGTTGGGGCGGAAGTTGTCACACCGTCTCTCTGAGTGAGACTGACCAATCAGGAGGCTTCTTGCATCTCTCAGGGGAGGTCCCGCCCATGACAGTTATGTAGAAACGCAAATGCAAAAACTGGAAACGCAAACGCAAAAACTGGAAACGCAAACGCAAAAACTGGAAACGCAAACGAATCTGTGGTTCGTGAGAATAATAATTTTGTTTGTAACAAAAAAAGAGTGGATTTATAAAGATACATTTTTAATCACAAATATATTTCCTTTATTCATAGCATTATTTCATATTTTTCAAATCATAATTTTGTTTGCAAAATTGTTTTTTGTTCTCAAATCCATTATTTTTGATTGCATATTAAAGACACAATATTCTCTCCATAGATACACAGAAAACTTGAAGTGAATAAGTATTATTAAACATAAAAGGACAATGCAAATACTGCCCCACAGATTCACAGGCAATACTTTAATACATTCACAAAGAACTGGAGGACAAACTTCTGGAAGTTTGTCCTCCAGTTCTTTGTGAATGTATTAAAGTATTATTGGTTTCTGTTCCAAATCAGTTTAATCCTAATAAGATCCATTGACAAAAATACAGACAAGCTTTATTGGCTGCTGAGACCAACACAGGAAGAATCTTCATTTCAGAGCACAGAAACTAGCGCCTCAGTGCTGTGGTGTAATTTTGGATACATCTAGATTAATAAAGGGCCTTTTCTATGAATATATACTTCATTGTAAAATGTTCACCAACAACAATGCTCATAGCAAAACACACTTGAAATTAAAGCTACAGTAGGCAACATCATGTCTTAAGAATTTTTTGTTACGATATCACATTTTGATAGTTGCATGTCTTTGAGTCATTAAATTGAAATGTTCTCTTATGTGTCTGTGAGCACCCGCCTCTCTGTTTTATAAAAGCTGGCCCAGCCTGAATCAAACAACCAACCAGGATTACCTTGCATGTAATTAGCCAATCACAGAGACTCTCTACAAACTGGCATCACCTGACTTCTACGTGCGCTCTCTCTCCATCTATAAACTCACCCTCCCTATATTTGTCGACAGCAGGGAGCCTTTTAAGTTTAACTTGAGTTATTTCTGCCTTTAAAGCCAGCAAAAGTAATAAAGTCCTCCCTGTCCCTCCTGTCACTCACTGAGGCACATTTCTTTAGCCTTCTTCCTGATGAACTTGTTGAAGATGCTAACCCTGCCACTTGTGTCGTGAAAACTTTACAGACAGCATTCAGGTCTTCCTGTTTCCCGGAGCCAATATGTCGATCAGTGAGATCTGAGGTGTTGCGTTTAAATGCATTGACAACTTGATAACAATGAATATATAAGGGCTTCTAAGTGAGACCTGCATTTATTTGTAGAAACGTGCAGCAATACCCTGCTAGTAAAAGGGACCCGGTCTTTATATGGGTTGGGGTTCTAGTGGAAGTTTTACAGTACCTTTTTTTTAAGATGTATAATAATCAGCTGAGAGACAGAGTTTGCTTGGCAATGATTGTTGTATGCATGTTTGCTTACTGCTACTTTAATCCGTTAGTGTCTTCAGAGAGTTTTCTGTAGCTGAAGTGAAAAAGTTTTAGATTCAAACCTACATTGCCATCCAGAGAGCCATTTAGCAAGAACAAAAAACGTCAAACCTATGCAGGGGCATAAAGGTCCTACACCTGTTCACATACTGCAAAAAAAAAAGAAAAAACTCTTTAAATAAAATAAATAACTAAACTAATCCAATCATACAAATAATGAATGAACAGCTCCCACAGAGATGTTGCAACATTCATGAGGGGATTATTTATTGATGCTGAGATGCTACAAGAAACCTTTTTGTGTGTGTCTGTGTGAGTGTGTGTCCGTGTGTCTCTGCTGCTGTGTTCACGCTATCTTCATTTTAAAGCTGACATAAATGCACAGGGATGCACGGAAATACAGTGCAAAAGAATTAAAGGATCTTTAGACTCTGTATTGTGATTGTTTCATAACGTGGAGCTTCAAATCAGAGTCAGGGCAAAATTACCAAAATACAAGAAGTAAAAGAGGAACAGGACGATTGTTTTCTTTCTAATTTGTGAAGTTTTGTGGCGCTGATGGCCTATTGGTCTAAGCGCGTGCCCTATATACAGAGGCCATAGCCCTTGTCGCAGAGGTCGCAGGTTCAATTCCTCGACCATGTCCTCCCCGACTCTCTGCTCCCCACATTTCCAGTCTCTCTTCCGCTGTCCTGTCCTTTAGAGGTGAAAACTAACCATAGACCTTTCTGGAGTCCCTGAGCTCCATTGTCACGTAGGTCCCTCTGAGCTGCCGTAGGCATCCTCCTGCTGCAGACGTTCTGGACTCCAGCTGATACGGACGTGCTGGAGTCCAGCGGCAACAGCTTCTACTACTCGTCTCTCCACTATCACCTCTCTCTCTCTTACTCTCCTCTATCCATCGTTCAAGACCCAACTCGGTCGAGGCATGATGTCTGTCTAACATGAGTCTGGTTCTGCCTGAGGTTTCTGCCTGTTAAAAGGAAGTTTTTCCTCACCACTGTAACTAGCTAAATACTGCGATGTGCAATGCTCATGGTGGATTAAGATGAGATCAGACTGGGTCTTATCCTGTCTTGATGTTGGGTCTCTGTTCATAATTTGACATAGAGTGGTTTAGACCTGCTGTGTTTGTAAAAGCATCTTGAGATAACGGTTGTTGTGATTTGACGCTATACAAATAAAGATTGATCGATTGATCGATCGATCGATTGATTGATCGATTGATTGATTGATTGATTGATTGAAAATGCCCAAAAATATAACTTTAAAAAAACAATAATAATTTGTGTAGTTTTAGATTTACAAGGTTACTAAAATTCAGAGTTTAAAGATGCAGGAAAATCTTAAAATATGTGTTCTGAATCCAAAGTTTTTGTGTTAACTGTTCAGCTGTGCATCTGCATTTGCAAATTAAAGTTTCTTCCCCTTTTTTCTTCGCTTTAAACAAAACATTCTTCAATAAATCCCCTTGAATATAGGAAAAGTAACATGAATTGAATATTTGATCCAGTAGCAGCTTGAAAAAATATGTTACACTAAAATGTGTAAATGTCTGACACACATTTTTTCTGCAGAAAAAGAACTACTCAGAGTGGGAAAGCAAATCATTTTCACCTGATTCTGCCTTTTAAGAATCACAGCGCAGCAGCGCCTGTGAGCAGCTGTGTGGGAATCTGTGCCTCTGTGTCAGAACATCTATTATTCAAAAGCACAAACACAGATGGTGAGATGTCCCACAGTGTTTGAGGAGATGAAATATACCCTCATGTCGAACAGGGAAGGAGTTCTTTCTCTTCACGGTTACACCTTCATCGCTGTTTGACACTCAACATTTTTACACCTCCGCAGCAGGAGATACGAGGAGGAGACCCCAGCAGAGATCCAAACGTTATCGACTTAGATCTACGAGGTGTTTCCCAGGGTGAGGAAACTTTGATCCAGATGACACCTTTGTGCTTTGAGCCAGAGTTTTGACACTGAACTAATGGTTTTCCACTCAGGAGCTCATGGAGTGTAACACTACAACAATAACTGTTGCTGGAGATGAAATACTGCCGTACTACTCAGGATAGTGTGTAAGCTGATTCATTACTCTCCTGTACTTTGTACTCCGCCCACAGGTGAGTGTTTCCCGTACTGACAGCCACAACCAACCAGTGAACAGAATCAAGAGTAGAACAAAACCTTCCAAATAGGTGAACAAACAACTTTTTCAAAACACCTGAACAGAAACGCAACAAAGCAGAAGTTCATCTTCACCACTCTATCGACCTAAAGCTGAGATTTTGAGAGCTGGATGTGAATCAAATCACACTATTCTGGAGCGAAGACAAGCGCCAATTAGAAACCATCTACAGCATGTTGGTACTGAGAAAAACTGCACTGTCACAACTCAAAGAAAATGAGACAGATGAGAAAGCAAGGAACCAATCAGCATATGTTGTGCATTTGTTTCATGCTTTTTAAATTCTTATTTATAGCACATTTACTAGAAAGCTGATGATAATCTCCCCTTTTTTGTCAACACATTGAATAAGAACAAAACCAGCTCTGATGCTCCCTTTAACAAGTATTTCTCAGTCTTTAAAGATCGACATTTAAAGTTACCCTTGACTTTACAATATTAACATAAATTTAAATAATACATTAAATCTCTCAAACTAATAGATGCTAAATATAGAAAGAAAACAACAACTTTAAAGAAATGTTTAAGGAGGAATCACTCACTAATGGTTGTCTCAGGAACATACTCTATTTTTCCATCTGAATACTAAAATAACTTATTTATAATAAACCTGTATTTTGTTTTAACTTATTCATCTTTCATTTCTTTTTGTCACGCCGTATTATAAGTATACATTAATTATGAACACTTTCTGCACTGTCTGTTTATTTATAAAAATGTTAAATAAGTTAAAAAATACATTTCACAGTTTTTAACATTTTGAAGCTAATTGTGTAACTGTCCCAATTATTTATTTATTGATTAAATTATCAATTTATTACCTAAAATGTATTTATTTATTGAGAAACATCCATTTTTTAAATTTCCACCTGATACCAAATAATAATAATGTATTTAAATTAATCAGATAATTCACTATTATATATATCACTATTTAGTGTGGGCTCTATTACATCAAATTGTGACCACGAAGAACACAAATATTAATTTTAGAGTTAAGAGACAGGGCTGTCATACAACAACCAAACTGATTTACTGTTTGCTACTACAAAATGAAATAAAATGAAATAAAATAAGTTTAAATAAAACAAAATAAAATAAGTTTAAATAAAACTCAATTAAGTTGAATTAAATAATTTAAGACAAAATTAAATTATGTTTAATTTAATTAACTTAAACAATTCAAGAAAAAATCAAATATATTAAATAAAGTAGAATTAATTTAATTTAATTAAACTAAATAAATCCATTAAATAACATTAAGTAAAATAAAAGACAAGAAAATTAAGTACAATTACATAAATTGTGTTTGAAAACAATAGGTTTTATTACTGCAATACTAGAATTGATATTAAGTGCAGTACATCTAAACAAAGTATGAAGATTGTTATATTTCTTAACATACTTATTTGAATTGGCTTGCCTGCTTTAACTTTCACAGCCTACAGATGGCGCTGTGTTTGATGAATTTGAAACCCAAAGCCATAAATCTCTTCCTCAGCACAAACTAAGATAAAGCCTCAAAGCTTTAAGAAGCTTCATCCGCCCTTCAAAAAGAATAACAGCTTTAATACAGAGTATCCTCCGCAGTTGGGGGGTGCGGTTTAAAGTGTTAGTTCTGTAGTTAAAGGCTCCTGATGAGTCAGATGAGTTTGAACAACGCCTAAATGTCACCACACATGTATAACCTGATGTGAAAGTGTAAAAAGATCCAACATACGTACCCGAACCCCAGCTGTCTGCACACCACCTCAGCATCTCTGTCGTCCCATTGGTCGTCACAGATGGAGCCCCACCTGCCTGCATGAAACACCTCCACCCGACCTTCAAAGTCTTCCTCGCCACCGACCAAACGCAGCGGAGGACCACTACCTGAGGGAGGATGCAGAAACACACCTGAGGTCTAACAGCATTCCTCACCGCCTCAGGTTCATGGTTTTTAATCTCTAGAGTTCATGTATCAGTAAAAGTGTAACAAATCAACAACAACAAAAAGGAGGCGGCATGAAAGAGACGGTGAGTGGAACACTGCAGACAAAGCTGAGTTAAAAGAGCATAAATCTGTCTCTGAGTCTCAGGTGTACAGAGGGAAACATTAATGACACTGTAGAAGTCACGCTGACCTTCTGGTGCCGCACACAACACTGCTGCCTCGTTTCCATGGCTACAGTCACCTGTGACGAACGTCCTGCTCCGGCACTTACTCAGACTGTTCTCGTCACCACGGCAACCCAGGCGCTCATAGTGAAAGAGGCCTGAGCCCGAGCCAAACTGTGAGTGCTGCAGGGCCGTGCCGATGTCACTGTCCACACAGAAAAAAACAGCAGTTAGAACGAGCCGTGACATCAAACTGAACCAGGAGCTGTGTTTGTACGGTTCGTTTTTTTTTTTACCCCAGGCCGAGCTGCCTGCAGATCACACTGGCGTCTCTGTCTGACCAATGAGAGTCGCACACTGCTCCCCACTGCCCGTTCAGGTAGACCTCAACACGCCCGCTGCCAGAGGACAAACTGCCAACCAGACGAGCTGCACCTGAATCAGAAATCAGAAATACTCAATTCAGGCATTACAGGGCTCTTATTAACAGTATGCAAGACAGTTAGATATAAATAGAAGAAGGAATAAAATAAGATATAAATAAAATAAAATAAAATAAAGATCAGATAAAATAAAACAAAATAACATAATAATAAAGTATATACAGAAGTGCAGAATAGTTAAAGAAAAGAGACAGAAATGAGACAATTTTGCTTCCGCAAGATAACAAGCAGCGTACAATAAATACGTCGCTGTCCAATCAACTCATTTTTTGGCAGAACATGCAACAATGAACAAAGTGGTTCATTGTTTCTGTTTGTTTAACTTTTCTTGAAGACTTAGAGAAATATTAGAGTTTATTTAACATGTGTTTTTGAAGATGTTTAGCTCTTTTTTGGTCTCCACCACAGACTGTATAAATAATTGACGTAGTATCCGTGACGTCACCCCTCTTTTTTGAAGCGCTGTTTTGAAGCAAATCGTCGGCGGGAGCCATATTGGAAATGCTGAACTCAACCTAACTGCTGTCGAGCTAGTGTGAGATAAAGAGGCGGGCTTTGAGCCTCCTAGCTAACAGCTACAGTGTTCCCGCCTGTCAATCAAGTCAGCTGTGCCTCTCATAAAGGAAACCCATACAGTGTGTGCCAATCGAGAAATGAGATATCCAGACTACACTTGTTTTTTGTACCAGGCTGTAAACATGTTTATTTCTGCTGTAAAGCTCGGCTTTTTGAATTTGTGTGTATGTGGTTTCAGGTACTTCTGTAGCCAGCCTCAAGTGGACACTTAATGAACTGCAGTTTTTAACACTTCCGCATGGGCTTTTGGGGAATTTTTTTGTGTTTTAGTTGCTAAAATTCACCATTTCCACCTGTTTCCACCAGCTAGTTGCTACTTTCATCTGTCTTTTGCTGAGCAGGGGGAGTAGAGTGAGTTTTAATAGTTAATAAGGGTAGAGTTTGTTAGGGAGGGCCCAAAAAATGTAAGTAAATACATTTCAAACTCTCCATAGAGTGGCTGATTCAGATGATTGTCTGCTGGTTTGTTACTTTTAACGCCTCTAAAATTTTATGTTGCCACTGTTGATGTAGCATTTTCCATTTGTGCACCTTTAAATAACCTATTCAGCATACCCAAACTCTTTGACCTTCAACCAGCAGTGAGTAAGGCCCCATGTAGGAACGAGGAAACTGTTCAAAGATATAGAAAGTTTTTGGATCAGTTAGTTCTCAGTTCTTAGTGTCATTTAGGATCATATTGGCTGTGACAAACATGAGGCAGGAGAGCGGGGCGCTGCAAAAATCAGTGACCCAGGTGTAGCACACGTTAGCTTGACAAATCAAGGAGGAGCCACTCCTTCCAAACAACCAAGGCCTGATAGTTAATCACTGACAGCTCTACAGTATATAAACCAGGAGGGACTGAACGGACTGATCGCAGCAAAGTATGTTGTTGAAGACATTTTCCCATATTAAATGTTGAGTCTGCTGAAGTCAGAGAAAGGATTAGCAGACACCATGCAGGTCACATTAATAAGAGTATTGAAGCAACTAACTAATTACTTTGTAATGCAGTTACTTCTGGGTAGTAGTAACTAGTAATTGTAACTAATATTCGAGGTTTCAGTAACTTGCCTTACCCTGGTTCTGAGTGATTCCCTCCTCAGTTTTAATATAATTTTACTGTAAAATACTGTATATTTGAAACTTTAACGGCTCCCTAATGATGCCTTTTGTTATTTATCTGTGTTATATTCTAGGTCATGAAGCACTTTGTCACTCTGTGCAATAAAACTATGCGAAATGTTTTTATTTTAAATAGTACTAAGGGAAAGTTTAATCCAAACAATTCAAAGTCATACCCTGGTGACAGTCGCAGTAGGCCCATCCGATGGCTCCAGAGTTCTGTCTGAAGAAGCACCAGGGGTTTGATTCTCTGTCCGGGTTCCTGCAGAAGCTGTGGTCGCCCAGCCCACGGCCTGGGTACTGCATCACATAGTCTGGAAACTCGGTCCACTTCAGACAGGGGGCGCCAGAGTCTGTCTGAGACACGGTGCCGTTGTAGTATCCCAACTCAGTGAATCCCTCAGAGCAGGACAGAGGCACTGCATCCAGAGGAAGAGGGAGGGAGAGAGAGAGAGAGAGAGAGAGAGGGTGAGTAAATGTTAAGAAGATGGGAGAAAAAGATGTTGAGGATAGACGCAGGAGGATTTGGGTCAGAGAGGACAATGTGAATGAATGGGAGAAAAATTAGGAAAGTTTGGGAGAATTTAGAGGAAAGAGGAGTGGAACTGCTCTGATTCAAGGAACATTATCCCCATGTCTGCATTTCATCTGAACATAAAGGCTTACATGGAAGATTCTCAAACTCTGTCCACTGCCGCAGCCGGATCTGGCCTAATGCATTTTCCCCACGGATGTAGAAGGAGGGAAATTCACACAACCCTTAAACCGCCTTTTCTACACATGGTGGTGATCGGACACTTCCAGTAATCTTCTCTGAGAAGAGCGAATGTGCAAGTGAAGCTTAGACTGACTGAGAGGGAAACTGCTGACATCAAAGTGAAGCAAAATTAGGCCACAAAATATGGAACGAGTTGTACGCTGCAGACTCATGAAACCTCACAGCACATATTAATGAAAAGGAATTATACGGCAGAACAGAACAAGCAGAGTGGTGCATGCATAAGTGAATCAAAGTCAAACTGATGCTCACAGAAGAGAAGAGGAAGTGCAAACGTGTAAAGGATTCAGATAAAGTTGGGTTTTTGTAAAACAGCAAATCAAGTTTTACCTGATTCTACTGAAACAGAACAGACTTTTTAACACATTTCAATGACTTAATTTGATTGTATTCTTGATGAAGTTGGGGATTAGTTGAGGTGTGTTTGTCTAAATGTTGCCTTCAAAGTAAATTGTATAACGGTTACAATGTATGCTGGAAAAGCCTACATGAATGCCTCCCTCTTGTGGCTCCTACAGCCTCATAAGGATAACTTTTCTTTAATAATAAAAGAACAAATAGAGTGCTGCAGTCTCTCTAGTGCTCTTCAGGGAGGGGATCCAGCTTCAAAAGAACCGAGTCACTCAGAGTGTCATTACATTAAAAGCCTTCTTTTTCAGGGCTAACACATGCCTATGAGTTTCAGCCATTGAGCCCTTCTTTGGTCAGGTACAAAGAGGTTGCTTCCAATGAAGGTTAACAAGCAGTCACACTTACTACTTCTGGGATAAACATAATGAAGCAGAAAACCACAAATCAATTAACGTTTACAAAGTCAAGGTGGATGTGAAATGATTTGAGGTTTTCTGCTTCAATGTGTTAATCTTAGAAGTTTACCTACTGATCATGTGACCATACTGATTGTAAGCGCCGTTTAACAAAGATAAGTTTATGTTGTTTGAATGATATTATTTGTTTGATTACAGAGAGAGAAACATTTAGTCTAGTTTTGGAAAGTATAGTGGAATATTTGCTGGTTTATTTCCAGTTTTCAATACATGTTAGGCTGGTTTTGAAACCGCCTACTATACTAGCAGTACGTACTGATTTGGCCAAAATTCAGAATGTAGTATGTAGTATGTGAACAAGAGCAAATCTGCAGTTTCCCAAAACTACCCAGATTTCGTACTCATTCAGGAAAATTTCTCCATATGCAGTGGACCAGTCTCCTTCACGTACTGTACACAATGCACAGCGCTAACGTTCTGCTTCTTCTTTTTTCTGTATATGACGGGGGGCACTCAGTTTTGAGGTGCTGTGAAAATTATTAAATTTCATATATATCACTCCTTAACTTTTTTAATCATAAGAGGATGCTGAAGAAGCAGTTTCGCTACCAGCTTTCCAAAACCAGAAATCCAGCGACACCTGGCCCAGCATACTGTAAAACTGAACAAACAGAGGAGTCATACTACATACTTCTTTCAAACGCAGTATGCCGTATGCAGTATTTACTCCATACAACATCCAGTAGTCATGTGACTAAAAGACAGGAAGTGAAGTATTTTGTGTTAGAAGTGTTCTCTTGTTCTCAATAAACAACTCAACCCTTTGAAAATTGTCATGTCGTCACTCCAGAATGGTTATGAAAATAAGTAAGATATATACATAGCAGTGGAAGACAACAGAAAGCATTGTTTTGGATTGCTTCAATAATAATAAACATGCATTTGCATAAAGCAAGCATATTTGTCCACTCCCATGTTGATAAGAGTATTAAAAACTTGAAAATTATCCCTTTCAGGTACATTTAGAACAGATATAAAAATGTGCGATCAATTTGAGATTAATCGCCAGTTAACTATGGACATCATACGTTTAATCGCGATTAAATATTTTAATCGATTGACAGCCCTAATTTTATCATTATTATTATTTCGAGTAAAAAGTCAGAATTCTGACTTTAATCTCAGAATGCTGACTTTTTTCTTAGAACAATAATAATACAAAAATATATATCAGACCTTAATTAATACAAAAAATTCAGTGGCCCTAATTCTCTTCCATACTGATGTACCTTTCATCTTGTTTTTTTTAAGCTGTGCTTTACAACAAATTGCCTCTTGGAGGACATTAAAGTTTTTCTAATCAGAATCAGAAAATCAGAAAGAACTTTATTCACAATGTATCTCAAGAATACAAAAAATTTGACTCCGGTATTTTTTGCATACTCCTTGTTCAAACATAAATAGACAGACACTAAAAATCAAGTACTAATAAAAAAATATATATATAAGTACAAAAGACACGAGTGCAATAAGAAGAAACAATAGACAAACATGATAATGTGCAATAAAATAATAATAGAAATAATCTAATAAAAATAATCTAATCAAACTTCTCTAATCAATTGATTATAAAGTATGACAATGTTAATGTCAATGTTAATTTGTATTCCCCCAAAGTGTTGCCTATTTCCCTTTAAGATTTCAGTCCTTTCTGTCCCTGCACACCTTGAAGCTGTAACAGATTTTCAGGACGTAACTCTGATTAATAGCAGAGGAGCCTCAGTCACCAACGACAGTCTTATCTCTGCTTCACACACAGCTTGGCCGTCCTGTAACATTATCTGCACAGTGCAACACTCTTTGCCCATATCACCTCACACACCAGCACACTCACTGACTCGCTGGCTAAACAGAAACATAAACACACACACACACACACACAAGCACACACACTGGGTCCAATTTAGAGGAAGATAAGAGGAGGGAGGCAGAGGGGAGCAGGCAGTGAAGCAGGAAATCAATCAGGCAGAAATGTACTGAGCTAAAACAGAAATCTATCCTCAAACAATAAATAATACAGAGCACAGTCAGGCATGGGAACCAACACAGCCCTCAAACCATAAGCAGTCCGTGACGTCAGAGCCACAGTGTGCCTGTCTCTTTAAGAAATGCAACACGAGGAGGAAAGTGAAAGTAAACTCATTTCTCTATAAACGGTACTGCTGACTTGTCTCTGATCATTCCACCATCAGAGACCTTCAAAACCGGAGGTAAGTAGCTGCTAAAGCGACAAATTGTTACTTTCACACCTAAAAATGGATCTGTCTTCAGTTTATTTGATCAGACTAGAATCTGACCGCAAGATATTACAATTTCTACACACTTTACCCTTAATCGACTTTAAAAAGTGGATTTTGCATATTTGACATTGCATAACATCATATATATTATAACATCATATATGTTAGAAACTGTAGTTGTTTGTTTCCAATACATATTGAACAATTCAGTGTGTATTAATTTGTTGTCTTAAAACGTTTTTTAAGACTTAAATTGTTTGCCCTCATAAAAAAGGAAGAACTTAAACTCTGTGGCACACCCAGTTTTTCTGATGCCCAGCCAACGTGTCTTATTGATTCACTGAATCCAGACATGAGAGGAGATAAGCGCGAGTAGCACGACGTTTCAACACGGCTTTAAAATCCTTTTTAACTCAAAAGAGATAAGATAAGAGAGATATACTTTATTGGTCTCCCATTGGGGGAAATTATTTTGTTACAGCAGCTTACAACACGGGACAGGGGAATACAACAATGTACTAACATAGTAAAAAATATAATAACAAATTCAATAACAATAGCAATGGCCAGGGTAAAATAGAATAGAATCGAATCGAATAAAATAAAACAAAATAAAATATGGCAAATATTACAGATGTATAAACACTATGTGCACTTCTATCTGATAAATAGATAAGGTAAGTTATTACACAGATAAAATTGCACCAGGTTATTTTAAAAAAAACATACACAGTATGAAGAACAGTGCGATTCAGATGGATACAATAGTTATTTGTGAATGTGAGCCATGGTAGAGATCGCCAGTGTTTTGGTTTAAACTGCCGGATGCATCCCTCATAAACGTCTTTAGACTATCATTAAATATCTGATCAGGATATTGAATCTTAAAACTCCCTCTGTGTTTCAACAGCTGTGTAAACTCCACAAAGTACACACACATACAGAAAAGATAGAACAAAGTAAAGAAAGAGAAATCAAGTGAATCACAGATGTGTGATGTTATTGTGGACGACGGGCGGAATAAAAATACTGCAGGTAATCTACCAATTAGATCCGTTCAGCATTGCAGGCCCTGCCCCCCAAAAGCCCTGGGACCTTTGAAAAGTACGACCCCCTAGCAGGGGCCTTTTAGGGGGGAGATTATCTACCCCTGAACTACTTTTTTGCCCTGGGTCCGTTGGTCAAAACGCACGTAGTCCGGGGGTAAAGTCTTTAGTTCTGGGGTAAAGTTCCTCTTGTCGAAAAATGCCTTTAGACGACCCAACATGCACATCAAGACAAATTCCTCCTCTTTCTCCTTTTATTGAAGTAGTGCAGATGACTCATTCCTCTCTTCTGAGCATAAAACACAATTTATTTTACGTAGCAGTATAAAGGGCGCGGTTTGTAAAGTTGTTCACACTGAAAATAACAGCAACATATCTCCATATTTATTCGTCATACAAATGTAATGTGAATTATATGCAAATTCAAACTGCTGTCCAGCGGAAATACTAAAATAAAAGCTTCATAAGGTAATACAGACACCCAACCATAGTCTGTCAGTACTGACTCCTAGGGGTTACTAACCGGACTGCCCGCCGTCCATAATGTGAACTGATTTAGCAGAAAATGTTGGAAAGTTTTAGAGACCATTAAGAGCTTTCACCACGCTCAGAGATAGCACTGACCCAGTCTTTAGTAAAGGCAAGATAAGTTAGTATCGCTAATAAGTCTGTGTCGCTTTGTGAAGCTTTTATTTTGGTACTTCCGGTAGGCTGGGATTTAACATTTAGATTTAAAAATCAACATTTATATTTAACATTTATAATTTAGATTTATATTTAGCATTTATATTTAACAGTGATTTTAACTTAAATGTTTGCCACGTAAAAAATAAAGTGAAAGAGAGCACATATTACTCTAAATGTGATAAAAGTGACTTTTTAAAGTTCACATTACGTTTTATGACGTTTTGGAGCTAAATATGGAGAAATGTCGCTGTTATTATTAATAATGACAGTAAACGGTAAGATCCGTATCTGTAAAACTGCTGTTTCATATACACAGGATAAACTTTGGCCCTGGTCTTTGTGCATGTTTAAGTGAATACTTTGCATATATTCAGCTGTTTTCGTTTTTATGCTTTTGCAGAAATGGCCACCAACAGCCTCTTATCAGAGGAGCAGCTTCGTTGTCCCATCTGCCTTGACGTGTTCAATCAACCGGTCTCAACTCCATGTGGACACAACTTCTGCATGCCATGCATCTCCAACTTCTGGGACACCTGTTGGGTCTGCCAGTGTCCGGTGTGTAAGGAGACTTTTGAAAGCCGACCAGATCTAAAGGTTAACACTTTTATCTCAGGGCTTGCATCCCAGTTTATGACTCTGACAGGGACAGAAGCTCACATCCGGAGACCGGTCCAGAATTCAGCCAGCTGTGGCAGTGTGGTGCTGTGTGATGTTTGTACTGACACCCAGCAAACTGCAGTCAAATCCTGTCTGGAGTGTGTGACCTCTTACTGCGCCGTTCATTTGGAGCATTATCACAGAACTGCTGGACTGAAGAGACACACGCTGCTTGAGCCAATGTCGAACCTGGAGGATCGGATCTGCAAGGAGCACATCCGATTTCTGACAATGTTCTGCAAAATTGAGAACGTTTTGCTGTGTGACGTCTGCTTCAGTTCACAACACTCAAACCACAACGTCATATCTGTAGAGCAAGCGTGTGAAGAGAAGAAGGCTATGCTGGAAGATAGGGAGGCTGAGGTGGAGCAGATGAAGGAGGAAGGGCTGCAGAAGGTCGAAGAAATCGAGATGTTGGTAGAAACCACAAATGTGACAGCAGAGAGCGTGACAGAGCTGACCCAGCTGGTCTCTGAGATTCAGCAGAGCCAGGCAGCTCTAGTACAGGTGATTGAGGAGAAGCAAAGAGCAGCTGTAGAACAAGTTGGTGGGTTATTGGTCAGTGCGAGGCAGGAGGTGAATGAGCTGGAGCGTACTGCAGCAAAGATAAGTGAGCTAAAAGAGACCGAAGACCATCTTTACTTCCTCCTGAATATGCCAAAGACATCCCCCCAACAACACAAAATGATTTCACTTGAATATAGTGGCAACATACCCGTGGAGATTTACCGCTTACGGAAATGTTTGAGCATAACCGTGCCTCGGCTGCAGAAGCTGCTGTTGGAAATGAATGCAGAAATTGAAGAGCTCTCCAGTCAGCCAAATTATAACCATCTGAAATTCTTGCGACAATATGTTGTGAATGTTTCTCTGGATCCAAACACAGCTCATCCTCAGCTAGTTGTATCTGATGACAGGAAACATGTTCAATACAACACAGGCACAGTATCCAGGGAACACCAGAACCCGAACAGGTGTACTGGATATCTTTCTGTCCTGGGAGACACAGCCCTCTCCACCTATAAGTTCTACTTCGAGGTGTCTGTGGCTGGAAAGACAGAGTGGCTTCTGGGCATGGCCAAGGAGTCGATCCAGAGAAATGAGGAGATTCCTCGGAGGCCTGGCTGTGGACTCTGGGCCATCTGGTTCAAAGAGGATAGGTTCGAAACCTTCTGTAATCCAAACGTGCCGGTACATCATGGAAAGGTGGAGCGGGTTGGAGTGTTTGTGCGTTATGAGACCAATAGCATTCATTTCTACGACGTGCAGACTATAACAGAGATTCACGTGTTCACCGAGCATTCCTTAACAGGGAAGCTGTACCCATTCCTCAACCCAGGTGTCAGTAAGAACTGCTCAAACTGGTTCCCCATGAGTATAATCCCTGTCAAAAAAGAATATTTCTAGTGGACCAACTATGTAAAACCCCTACAGACAGATTTTGTGGATGATACCATTCAAGGATCTGGTGATGCTGTCTTGTCTTAGCTAATTACATGTTTATTTGTTGTTGTTTTTTAGTGTGATTTTCTGTCACTTATCTCTCTTTTTCTAGCTGATGTTATTGTTATTATATTTTTATTTTTATTCGTACGTCTTATTCTTATGCCTTGTACAAAGAGAGCACAGTTTACCAAAGTCAAATTCCTTGTGTGTTCAAGCATACCTGGCCAATGAAGCTGATTCTGATTCTGATTCTGATTCTGAAATGTTTCTGGCTCACTGTAGTGTTTACATATCATCTCCCAAGGTTGTATTTAGTTCTAATAATCTTTAAAAACGGAGGACTGCAGAGGAAATTAACATTATTCTCTCTTGCATTTGTCAATGCTCTGTATTATGTATTCTCCAAATCTGATCTCTGACCACAAAGGGTTTTTTTGACGGTTCATGATTGAAACATTCACACTGTAATTGCCAAAATTAGCTGCAAGGCGAGGCTGGGCTTCAGGGTTCTACTACATATATGAAATTAACTAACAAACATAACTAAAGTAAACAGAACACATGATGATATATTACCTAACAAGGCTTTTAATTGATTCGTAACTAGGAACTAGAGTAGAGACTGAGGGAGCGAACATCGGCTAGATCCACCTGAGACAAGCTGAATCTCATGTGGCATATTTCAACAAAATAACAACCGATCCTGGATTTCAGGTTCATGATCACATTCACATTTTCTGTTTACTTTTTCACAGCGATTCAGAGTGCATTATGTTAATTTACAGCTGATACATGTTGTTTATCATACAGACATGATTACAGAGAGAGGGGACGTTAGAGGTGATGAAATACATGGCCAATATGCGGCTATCCTGGAAGTGCTGTAAATGCAGGAAATACAATGCCGCAGAGCGGACCAATCACAGGGCTTGATTTGACGCTGATGTGTAAATCAGGCTTCCTGAAATATCAGACAAAAACACTGAGGGGTGTGTTTAGACTTTTATTGTTTATTATTTTTATCTCTTTTATTGGATTTTATGTGATTTCTTTATAATTCATCTCTTTGGAGGGACTGTTTAGTTTTATTGTGGGGCTTTATGAGGTGCAAGGCTGCAGAGGATTCAATTTAACCATGTGATTTAGCTCATTTTAAGACACTCCAACCCAAACATTAATGTTGGTGTAAGTGTACGCTCTTAAGACATTTTTTGAAGCTCATTTTGTTTGCACAATTTACCAATGTGGCACGTAGGTGTTCCTTCGCTTGTCTGCAATAATCATATCCATTGTCTTAAACACAAGGTTGTAGTCTTTAATAAAATATTAATTAATTCCTGTGTAAACACACTTAGATAGATGTAATGGGTAATGGGACAAGAATTGTTTTTTTCTCTATATATAATCAAAGTGGGATGATAACTGTGGTGCATGCGTGATCAAACATCAGCTTTAAAATACATTTTCAATTTTGAAATGTTATGCTCTGATTCTGTTGTTATAAGTTTTGTGAGCATGCCATGTATGTCATTGTATTTTGTATCATTCGTGTTGAAGATGATCTAAATGAGTCAATAAAAATATTCTTTAAAGCTGTATTTTGTTCTGTAATGGTGTTAAAAGTTTTATAGCTAGCCTGATGAAATTTTAATAAAGAAGAAAAGCATTACATAACTTAACCAGGGAACATTTTCACTTGGATATTTCAGTTTCATCCCGCATGTCTACAGTGGTGGAGAAAGTACACATCTTCATTACTTAAGTCAAGGTATAGATACTCCAGGTTAAATATTACTCCAATACAAGTGAAAGTTGCCCTGTCAGATTATTACTTGAGTTAAAGTACTGAAGTAATTGCTTTTAAAAATACTAAAAATCTCTAAAAAATTCAAAATACATGAGGGGAACATTCGCTTACATTATCTTTGATTGGAAAACAATACTTGAAATCTCTAAAAACTATACCATGGAATAAAAACAGAAAGTCACTAAAAGCACAAACGACTTAGTTTGAAATGTCCATCTGGAGTGAAACAAATGTTCCGTAGCTCAACACGCTTTCTCAGGTTGGACTGTGAATGTTTGTATGTTAGGGCAGAGTGGGAAACAGGGAGAACATTTCACATGATACGTATCATTCTTCATTTCAAAAACCTCTAACACGGGCTGAAGATATGGACATGGGAGATCAGGTGGAGAATTACAGCCATGAGTACCACCTCTAAATGAACTGCCTGATCTGAGTGAAATTTGCTCTGTGTTTGCTCCACGTTCAACCGTGGAGACGCACGATATACAGGTACGACTAAACCACTGAGACAAACAGAAATACACAAACACATTTTACTGTCTTAGGGATCAGATTTCAGAAAAGAGAAGGACATTCATGAACTGACTTCAAAGCTAAAGTAGTGAGTAACTGGAGCACTGATAGAAATGTAGTGGAGTAAAAAGTAGAATAATTGTCTTCTGAATGTAGTGGAGTAAAAATAATACATTCCCCCCCAAAGATAATACTCAAGTAAAGTACATATACTCAAAAAATGTACTTAAGTACAGCACTCAAGAACATTTACTCTGTTACTGTCCACCACTGCATGTCCATCATCAGAGGAAGCAGGACGTCTTTAAATTAACATTTTTTATTCTCGCTCCGTACGCCTGTTTTTTATATTTGATCCCCTCTTTCATTTGAAACCTCACTTCCTCTTTTTTCGTCCACATCCTGTATGTCTCATTTAAAGTCTTTTATCCTTCTCAACACCCGCAGCATTCAAACTGACACACGCACGCACACACACACACACACACACACAACACTCAGGGCTAACACCCTCCTCATTGCCACGACAACGCAACTCTGCCCATCGCCATGGGAACACTCAGTCTCCCTGCTCCCATAATCCATTTCCCAGCCACAATGAGTATTTGACACGGTTCACACTCGGAGGCTGGCTGTATGGGGGGTGGGTGTTTGGCAACGACATCTTCTGCATAAAACACACAATTTAATAAAAATGGAGCACAAGGAAATTCTGTTTCCCTCCATTTCACCTGATTTTGAGTCATTTCTTTCCAACAAAGGAGCTCTGGAGGAGAACGCTGCAGCAGACAAGCATCTTGTGCAACATTTGCTGAACATTGAAAATATTTGTGTGATATTTAAAGAGCCCTGAGGTGGAGTCTAAATTATACAGCGGGTGAAGCTGGTTTTTGCAGAAAGATAAGAAGTGTGTTTTTAATTGTGAATCATTTTCAGTCGTTTGTCAATGTGTGCAAAAGCAGAGACATTTCAGCAGTGGAAATGATCCCAAGAAGGAGGAGTTCCTCGCCCCACCCCCCATCGTCGTCTCCTCCTGTTTTTGCAGGGAGGAAAAAAATGAAATGAAAAAGGGGGTGCAGGCCAGAGGGGAGAGGAGAGGTAAGAGTGTATGTTGGAGCAGATAAAAAAAGGAGAGGAGGAGGCGTCATCATGGAGGGGTTTTATGACTGTCTGAGTCAGACTGTGGGAGAAACAAAGACAGAGCAGAGGGGATGAGGTGATGTAGGAGGAGGATGAGAGGCATGATGGAGGGAAAGTGGATTTAAAGCTATAGTTGTCAGGGTTTTGCTCAGCCCACACTTACCTGAGTTCTGCACCTCGTTTAAGTAGCTGTCCTCAACCACCACCTGCAGACAGGAAAAGGAGAGGCTCATGGTTACAATAAAGGACGAGAATGTCTGTTGATGTTCTCAGTGTTATGCCAATATTGTACAGCAGATTGTTTCCTGGATATCTTCTGAATTACCCAGCTCTGTAAAATACTTGTTTCTGATTGGTCAGAACCCAAAACAACTGGAAGTTAATCCAAATAGCAAATTCGCCAGGGACAACTCATCACTCATGTCATGTCAAATAAAATCCTCATAAAGGAGTCCAGCACATTTTACCTCTGCCTGTTGACAGTGTGGCAAAAACGTTAGTGTCTATCTCAGGCTGGTCTTGACAGTCGGGAAATAATGACAGTTAGCAGGCACAGATGTGAGAGCAGTCTGGGGAGCTACTGGACTCCAACCATCTCTGATAGGGAAGAGTGGAGCGACATCCTGTCCTGCAATCCAGGCAGCAGAGCTAATGAGAGCATCGCTAAGTTGCAGATCGCTACGAAGTCACTTGAACTGTAGTGTATTGAAAGCAGCCACCTCCGGTCTCAAACTATGAAGCCGATGCGGAAGTGTTATAAACTGCAATTCATTGAGAATCCGCTTGAGGCTGGCTGCAGAAACACCGGAAACCACATAGACACCAATTCAAAAAAGACGATCTTTGCAGCATTAATAAACATGTTTACAGTCTGGTTCAAAAAACAGCTTGGCTCTACAGTAGCTAATCTCTCTATCGGCACACACTGTACGGGGGGTGAATTTTTTTCTAACGCGACGGTTCAGAAGATATTAAGTTTTCGAGTTTTTGCCCCAATAAGGACATGAGTGACTTGACTCCCGGACAGGAACACATAGCTGTTGGCTCGGAGGCTCAAACTCCGCCTCTTTATGTCACGCTCTGCCTGGTTGAGTTCCGCATTTCCAATATGGCTGCCTCCGACCATTGGCTTCAAAACAGCGCTCAGGAACAGATGGGTGACGTCACGGATACTACATCCATTATTTATACAGTCTATGGTGGATTGTCACTCAGAAGGAAACAATAGGAAGCACAACAAACAGCAATGGCCACGACAGTCAACGAAAAACATTGTGTTTAACTCGTCCTGTAAAATGTACCATAATCGAACCGACAAGAAGAGGAGTGGAAAAGAAAATGCTACCACAGTGGATGAACCAGCTAGCTAAGCAGCTTGCAATGTTAAGCTTGACAACACTTCCATCGCCCGCCATGTTTGTTACTTTACAATCACGTCTGACAGCAAGAGATTGTACAAGATTTCAAGTTGTGAGAGTATTGTTGTTGGTGAATGGAATCAGAGAGTTAGGGTCTCTCCCTTTTTCAACATCGGTTGAGAATTCAAAAATCTTTTACTATGGGTCAGGCTTTACCATAGACTGTATAAATAATGGACGTAGCATCCCAGGCGTCACCCATCTTTTTCTGAACGCTGTTTTAAAGCAAATTGTCAACGGGGGCCATATTGGAAATGCTGAAGTCAAACTAACTTCTGTCGATCTAGTGTGAGGTGAAGAGGCGGTCATTGGAGCCTCCTAGCCAACGGCTACAGTGTTCCAGCCCGTCACTCAAGTCAGCTGTGCCTCTCATAATGGAAAACTCATAATCTTGATATCTTCGAAATTGCTGCGTTATGAAAAAATTCACCCCCTACAGTGTGTGCCGATCTAGAAATGAGCTATCCAGACTACACTCGTCTTTTGTACCAGGCTGTAAACATGTTTATTTCTGCTGTAAAGATCGGCTTTTTGAATTTGTGTGTATGTGGTTTCTGGTACTTCCAGAGCCAGCCTCAAGCACATACTTGATGAACTGCAGTTTTTAACACTTCCGCACTGGCCCCGTATTTTTAGACCGGAGGTTGCTGCTTGGGCTTTACCCTCAAAACTTACCAACATGCCCTTCCAAAATGACCAATATGAGCTGCCATTGATCTGCCAGTTCTAGACTTAAGGGGGTTTTATGATAAAGGGCGGGTGAGAAATTGTTCTCTTAAATTTGAACAACATCAAAGTATTTTTGTCTTTGAAGATCAGAGAAACCAGCCCTTCATCTCTAACAGCAGCAAGAAAGCCTCGATTAAACAGTGTAAACATAAATCACTGTAAGTGCTGGTAAAGCCTTGTCACCTTCTGGGCAGGACCTTCTCCTTGAAGGCATAATGTAACTGCAACACGCCCTATCTACTCAGACTAATCCCACAAATGTGATGGTTCTCCGCTTATAAGCTATGAATTTAAACAGCCACTTAAAGGATGAGTCTGACTCATTCCTGTACAAACACAGCAGTTCAAATGTTTTAACATTTTCCAAGACGGGATTCTGCCTCAGCCTCGGCTAATGTGTACGCTCTCCGAATACGAAATACCGTCAGGTCAGAACCACGAACCACAGAACAAAGACGAGGCGAGGAGCTAAGATCCTACACTAAGGAGAATTTAAAAAATTCAACATATTACTCATTTACAGCAGCAAACATCTGGCAAATAAATAAAAAAACATGAGTAAGTCAGCCAGGTGTGACGGCGTAGTGTACAGTGTAAACCACAAACACACCAACACACACATAGTAGTCAAGCACTCAAATAGTAGAAGACGGTATCAGACGATATCTGACATAAGTGTGTTTCATTTTCAGAAATCAGGTCGCACCTCTGCACAGCAGGGAACAGTGCAACATGAGAGGACACACACATTCACACACACACATCACACACATACAAACATACACACCAACACATTTGCATATACACACACAAAGCTGCAGCTGTCAATATATCTGGAGTGAAGACAACAAAATACAACACATCTCACCTTCATTCAAGTGATTTCTCTCTCTAGTTGTCTCATACATACACATAAACAACACACACACACACACACACACACACACACACACACACACACACACACACACACACACAAAACACACGTTCAAATATTTCCCACAAGCCTCTGCAGAGCTTAATGATATTACAGCAAGAACAGGTGACCTGTGGTAGCGAACATGGGAGCTGATATCTCCATTCACATCAATCACACGGCTCGATTACGAGGTAATCAGTTGTGATGCCCTCACAGCTGCGTCCAGTGCATGGCTATGCAAACACACACAGGAACACACACATGCTCACACACACTGAACAGAGCAGAAACACTGGAAGAGATGAATAAGCAGACATTACTGAAAGATGAGGGGACTCCAAAGTGGACTTTTCAGATGAAGCTTTTAGTCCTAAATGGTAAAAAAGACCCACCCTGACTTGTTAATGTTACACTTCAAGGGTTTGGTAAATGCTAGTGTTTGAGTATATTTGAAACAGTGTCTGTAAAAGCACAATTAGTGGCAGGTGAAGTGCTCTCAGTCAATGCTTCCTGCCGTCTATCATCACATCAAGGCTTCCTCTAAAACACTTCTGTTTGTGCTACAGGGCTCCGTCACACAAGAAAGTAGGGCAGCGAAATCCATTTACTTGATCGTGAATTCAGTAAAAGGCCTCAAAATCACTTTCACTCTCTGCCAAGGATGGGAGTTTCCACACTCAAAGCAATTAAAGACAGAGCATTTGTGCCATTCACTAATGTCTCATGACAGGAGCAGTTCATACTGAGGCAGAGGGAGTTCAGGTTAAATTGGGCGATTCTACCTGTGAGCCAGAAATGGAAAAATATAGATCTGCACATGCAGAGATTAAGTTCTGTAATCAAATCTTTAAAAACACCTCAGTGTTTACAGAAACAAACTTTGCACATGATCCTAAATTGCGGATCCTAGGAGACTTGAAGTCGTTGAGTATAAATAACGCTCTTTATTTTACTTTACTGTACTGCGGGGAGAAAATGATATCAGTTAACTGGATGTCTGACCTTCTTCCTCCCTCACAAAGACACTTGCTCAGTGAGTGAACATCACGCTGCAGCTCAAAGGTCCTCTCCGTAAAGGACTACAGTGTGTTGATTGATTTAAGGACATCTAACACAGGGATGTGGATAGAAGGTAACTAGTGTTTTTTTTTTAATTATCTAATGTTTAATTCTTTAAATTTGAAAGTGCATCATATATTTTTTTTACATTACTTTTTTCCCTTTTTTCCTCTTCTTCTGGATTTATGGAAAATTAAATGTTTTCCTCCATTGTTTTTCTAGAATAAATGATTTAAAATGTTAATACTGACCGTAAAGAATTTGCTCATATTTGCAGTAATAACAATTAATTTTAAAATGGTCAACAAAATACACAGCTAGTGTGTTTCTAGGGAAAGTGAAAATAAAGACCACTCTGATTATCAGTTCATCTTTTTTTTTTTTCTCAGCCCATAAATACATTTTTCAAACAGGCCTTACAAAAAGAAGAGAAACACCATAAATAAAACCTGACTAGTTTTATCAAAACTGTTTGTTTTGTCTGACAAACATTACAAACCAAAATTGCTCCACTTTCAGAAAGAAACACACAGACGTGAGTAAAGTGTTGCATTGCAGACTTGTTTGATGGGGGTCACAGTGAGTTAACATATTTTCACGTGTGATCTCTTTTTATTTTGTAATGCCGCAAACTATCATTACCGAAAGAACCAACTTTATAAAAAGGAAAAATGTGAATTAATCACAAACAAATAAAAAAATAAAGAAACAAATGAACTAATTAATGAAGGAATCAATAAATACATAAATATGTATGTATGTGTGTCTATGTGTGTCAATTTTGTAATTGATTTATTCTTTGAAGCATTAATATTATTTTATCCAATGCCTTGATTTTAGTGAGGTTGGTACACAGTCATAGCCATAAATGCAATGGTACTAATAATTGGCATAATAATTTATTTCGGTGTTTCAGTTTTCGGTTTTCGGCCTTTGTTTCCCCATTTTTTGAATGCTCTACTACTTCAAAGGTTAGTAAAGTTAACACAGTTTGCACATCAATGTTTCCCAAAGCTTAAATCTGTGCAAAAGCCCCATGCCAGTGGCCTAGCAGTCTAAGCGCACCCCATAAACAGAGGCTGCAGAGGTCACCAGGTCGTCTGCTGGTCAGGACAATTTCCTACATGTCTTCCTCCACTCTCTACTCCCCACGTTTCCTGTCTCTCTTCCGCTGTACTATCAACAAAGGCAAAAAAGCCCCCCCCCCAAAATAACTAATCATAATTCTGTTATTAAAAAACTGTAAATTCTGTCTGATGATCCAACTGTGTCTCCTAGAAGTCACATTTCTACACTGCTAATTTCTTTCACAAGCTTCAACAGTGACTATGTTCTCTTACAGCATTTTCTTATTTTGTGCTTTAGTCATACAAAGTTCAAGATTTGACATCAAGACCACGGTCACGTGATGAGTAGGGGTGGAAATTGATAAGATTTTATCAATGTCAATGCCATTGTCGATTCTGCTTATCAATCCAATTCCTTATCAATTCTCCTAACGATTCCTGAGTATTTTTTAAGGGGGAAAAAAGTAGTTCTACACAGTCTTCTGCACCCAAAGGAACCATTTTATTTTTTCCAAAATTATGTCTGCACAAGACTTAACATGAACATATTCAACTTGAACATACTGAACAACAGGTTGACCTCATTCTCAGCCGTGTGAGTCCGGACGTGGCACCTCGAGCCTGGAGGAAAATACTTTGAATTTGGAGAGGAAAAACACTTTTCCTCCAGGGGGCATCGCGAAGGTATTTTACCCGCTCTAGGTGCCGCATTTTCAGCTGCGTGAGTCCTGACGTGGACCCTCGAGCTTGGATGAAAATACTTAATATTTTGTAGTTGAAGGAGTTCTGCGTCGCAGAGTGTGTGACGTAATGCAACGTAATGCAACGTTACGTTGTGCTTGGAAATGAATCATTAAGAAGAATCGATAACATTTGAGGTGTACAATTCCAATGGAATTGATCAATTGGAACCGGTTCTAATTCAGATCCAGTTTTCGATTCCCACCCCTAGTCATGAGTGTCATGGGCTGTTACATTTTTATAAAAAAAAGAAAGAGCTAGGTTAAGGTTCCTGAGGTTCTTGTTCTAGTTTTAAAAATGGATGTCATGTCTCTTGATTTAAGTTACTTCTGAATATTTTAATATTTAACCAAGACCCTGATCTTTCTTTAACAGTATTCAGAAGCTGTGAGTGCCTCAACATGAAGATAAAAACTGGAGTGATGCCTTTTAGATTTTAGATTTTGTCAGGAAACTATGCCGTACGTTCTCATTCAGTGATCTGCTTAACACCCTCTACATCTTCATGTTACAACTTGGCGAATGCTTCGATCACAAACATTTTCTCATTATGTCCACAGCTTGACGTCCTTCCCACCGCTCTGTCCTCTGCTCTGTCCAGCCTCAGCAGGAAGTTGGCTGACATTGGCAGCCATCAGCTGATCCGGTTCACTCGGGCCTCCGGGGCTATTTAAGCTGGTCCATGTGCTCGCTCTGTCCCTGTCATCCTACAGCTGACATCCACCCTGCATCACCTTCTTTTACTGTTCACCTTCACCGCACACATGCCGCTCATCACGCTACTGCTGTCGTGTTTGACGCAGCTGGTTTCACTGTCCTATGGCTCGTCTGTGTGATAACTTTGGATTTAATAAAGTCCAGAAAAAGAGTACATTAAAGGATTATGAAAGCACTCTCACAAGGACGGTGTCAGAGGACTTGTGTCTAGACAAATGTAAACAGCAGCTTCTGTAAGTGTTATATGTGGGTGGACTGCTGTTCCCACCATGACTGCAAGATAATGTATCATTCTGATGTATATAAGGAAGCTTTAAGATTCACCATCAACATCCATGACCCATTTTTAATCACAATAAAATAAGGCTTGTTTTCTTACATGTGGAAAACAAGACTCAAAGACCAGAGAATCTCTGCAGCAATACAGTAAATCATTATAAAGCTGCTTGTTACTTTTAGGTTTGTAATATTCACATATCCCTACTGTGTCTGTTCTATGTAAGTGGACTGGTATTTCAATCACAGCCGCAAGACATTCTGCTATTAGGACAGATATAACTGCAGTAAGATTATTTCCTGTTTCCAACTGGCAGTCGAAGTTAGCAGAGCCGTTTGAGCTCAGCTAGCAATGCAAGCGCCCCATGTAGAGGAACCACAGCCCTCCTCGAACTCTCGCAGGACTTACTGCAGATTCTGACACTATTTGGTGCATACCATCCTTCACTCTCTCTCTGCAATTCTCGTCTCTCTTTAGCTGTCCTGTCAAATAAAGGCAGAAAGCCTCAAATATAATCTTTAATAAATAAAAAACAGACGCCAAACACACAACCATGACAGTCTCCTCACCTTCAGAAAGCTGTCATTTGATCTCAAACGAATACATCTGACCAAAGATGTCGCCCTTGACCATGACTTGTGCGTTTAAGTCAAAACCAGTGTTCCAGTACTTGAGTCCAGGACTCCTGATTTTTATGGCTTTACTTGGCCTCCAGCTGTGATGGCTTGGACTTGAACTCGGCCTTATTCACCAAAACAGCTGTTTCAGTGTTTGTGTTCATTTCTCTTTTTTGTATAAGGGCCTGATAATTCATCCAGTTTGGAGCAAAGGCTGTCAGGTGTGTTCCCCTGCATGCTGTTTAACATGCTGTCTCATTCCACAACTGTTCCTGCCAGCATGACTAAGTGTGTGTTTTGCTTTCAAAGATTTTACAGCAAATACAAGCGAGAGCAGCACAACATGTTCGACATGTAAAAGAACCATCATGGAGAAGACAGTGACAAGCTCAGACTCTAACAGACATCTGTCCAGGATGCATCCATGAAAGTAAGAGAGATTCTACAGTTAGCCGCAAGCAAACAGTAAGTGACTTGACCTTTGAGCCCCAAGATGTTTGGTCACTTGAAACACTGATACATTTTTTAGATGATCTCACACCTGCAGTTATTCCACCGCGTCAGAATTGATGCATGAATATGCTGCGCCCTTTAAAGCTAGGGTTGGTAGTCACGGAAAACTAGCATGGATTTGAATGTAGCATTTCCTCAGGACTCCGTCTAACCCCTCCCCCCCTCCACTCAGAGTTCCTCCAAAACGGAGCCCCCACTCACATGCACAAGAGCCGCTGATTCATGACCATATGATCGTGACTGATTCAAAACCGGTCCTCAGCACATCGTTTGTGTTTTGCACTACGTCAACTCATGTCTCACTCAGAGGTAAAAAAACACGAACAAACATGAAATGTAAGCGCAGGAGGCGGGCAGAACGGCAGGATGGGCTTTGATTGGTTTCATAATTTGGTTCCTGATGGCAGGGATTGGTTGGTGTTTTCCCAGGTTTACTCCGTCTGTAGATAGTGGCTTTTTTTCGCCCTTTTTTAAGAACACATTATGTATTGATTGCCATTGGGACATAAAGATCATTTTAACCAGTGTAACAAAAAGTGTATCTAAATCTGACTACCAACCCCAGCTTTAAGAGCCAAGGTGCTTATTTACACTACAGCGCTGTAATCATTGATCATATAAATCTCCAGACACGCCCACAGGATCATGATCAGTATGACGTTAATAAAAGAAGTGTGTTTTTACACATTTAAAAGGTACCACGCAATCAATCAAGGCTGATACAGTATATAGTTTGGAGTGAACAGCGTTCCATAACCATATTATTAATGAGGTCTCCACTCAGATCATGAGGACGAGACTGTGACTCAACACTCAACATTGATTCTTCTTTCGTGACTTGGACTTGACTAGGACATGAAGAGTGAGGACTTGAAACTCCACCTGGACTCAAGGTTTGGTGAATAGACCACATTACTGGTCAAAATGAAACTGAGAAGTGAAATGTTTTCAGCACCTTATACACAGAGTGCTGAATCCATCATTAGGGGATCACATCAGAAAACTCTTCTGTGATTCTACATTCTTCTCAATTTGATCTAATTAAAGGATTTTGCTGAATTTAACCAACTTAATTAGGGTTTTTATTATGACGTGTCGACAGTAAGTCCTGCCTTGTTGGACGTGACTCCAATCCCAATTTATTGTTAAACATGGAGCTCAGTCTTATAAAATAAAGTGCTGTTGAAGACATTTCAGATAACAGAGGGACCACTGGCCGTAAATTGATTTCCACAGGGAAATATCTTTGAAGTTATGTTGCCTACAAAATGATACGTCCTGCTCCTGCATCAAGGATCCTCCCAATGAAAAGATTTGACTAATGAAAGCAAAATGAAAAAGGCTGAAACTCAATCTGCAGTGTGCTATTTGTGCGACATGCTCGGCTGCTTCCAGTGTGAGTGAGTCTAATTAAAACCTGCACATCACTGTACTCCACTAATGACTGCTACACAGGCTACACAGCACATATGCTGAACATTAACACAAACCACACTCACTGTGGTAAAACATAAGAGAAGGAAAAAAACTATAATGAATGAATACAATAATCAATAGACTGGTTTAGTGTAAACAGATTACTTCGCAGGAGCAGGCAGGCAGGCACAACTTTCCACCAGTTAAAGAGACCCTGGCATATCCAGCTGACACTCAGGTCTCTCTGACCCACTCTGGACAACAACACCTGCTTCACCAGTTTTCAGGTTTCAATATGTCTGAGTGACTGAATCGCTGTGACAAGCTCAAACAGCGCGTGCAGGGGTTCAATCCCACATCACCACGGGGGCAGAGGAGCCACCGGCATGTTCCTCTCATGATATCCTGCCGAGGGGAGGAGGGGGAAGAGGGTGGAAGGGTTGTGATTGAGACCGTGCATGTGTGTGCGCGTGCATGTAAGAGACAACAGTGTCCGCGTAATTGGACAATGCGCTTTGGTTGCACCATTAATTGGCTAAGGGACGGATTAGAGGTGTTTGTCGTTCTTTAACGCCCTTCTTTTGCAGTAAACACGTCTTGAATTAATCGTTGGGTTATTGTAAAGCATGAAAAATACATTAGTCATTTTATAAAGCTTACAAATATTACCCTGGTTATTTGTGCAGTCTTATCAGTGTTATTATCCATCTAATTAATGGCCTAATTTATGATATTTCTTGGCAAACAGCAGCCTGGGTCATCAAAGCGTGACTATTATGGGACGTTTGGTCCAAAAGGAGGGTAAAAAAAAAAAATCAGGCCACATTGCAAAATCAACCTAATTTTCATCACTTGTACACGTACCTCAGCAAACAGCGGCAGCCAGAGGCAGGCGGATCCGATCAAGCACAGCATTTCCCTGCTGTTGAGAGCCATCCTTCCCGCCCGGTGTGTCCGTGTCATAGCCTGAAAAACCTCCGCTCCACTCCCATCTCTGAGTCCAACCTGTCCGCGAGGTGAGCCGTTATCCCTCTGCTGGGAGAAACGTGGTGTGTGATGATGAAGAGGATGATGATGCACCTACGCGGGAGGTTTTACGCACAGAAGACAGGGTGCGGCACTATAAACGAGATGGAAAACACACACACACACACGCACACACACCGATCCTGTGAGAAATAGTGTTGAGCTCTGCAAAAACCTGCAGCCACAATCTCTCCCTCTCTCTCTCTCCCTCTCTCTCTCTCTCTCTCTCTCTCTCTCTCTCTCTCTCTCACACACACACACACACATCCACACACACTTTGTATCCTCGTCTGCCAGCTGCGTGATAAATCATTGATGAATTTTGAATCTGACTTTGTTCCCTGCGCGTTAATCACCCAACTACATCATCAGGGCTATGCGGGCAAATAAATGAATTCACCTGCTAACACAGTCAATCAAACGGGCTCTGATGTATGAAAATGAACGCCATGTTTGTACTTGTCTTGTGGCTCATTGATCAGATGCAATATCCGACGAGACAGCATTAGATTTGTCTTCTCTATAGCTACAGAAACCACAAGTGCTCAATAATCCAGTCTGTTTGTGGTTTAAGGACAAATTGACCATTAACTTTGAAGCCCCACATTTCCAATGGAAGTGAAGGTGATTACAGTTTCCCCAAGATCAAATACATGACTGAAGAGACTCGCCTTTTATAAGTATTTCTGGTGTTTCTGATAACAAGATATGGAGTGCAAATGATTAAGAGTAAAGTGGTGCGATGATCGTTGCACACAATGACAAAGCATTTGAAACAGACAGACACTGAATAGGCTACCTCTAACAATCAGATTATGGTGGGAAGATTTTGTAGTGGTTTCTAAAACAGATATTTCCCTTCATAAGTCCAGGGAACCCAAGAGAGGAGTGATGCGTGAGCAGCAGCATGGCAGGCAGTGAACTTGAACGAGTTTCGAAATGTGTCCATCAATGACAAGGACCTTAACTGTCCCCTAATAACCAAGCGGCAACCTCCGGTCTCAAAATATGAAGCCCATGTGGAAGTGTTATAAACTGCAATTCATTGAGCGTCCACTTGAGGCTGGCTGCAGAAACACCAGAAACCACATACACACCAATTCAAAAAAAGACGATCTTTGCAGCATTAATAAACATGTTTACAGCCTGGTGCAAAAAAACGGCTTGGCTCTACTTAGCTAATTCCTCTATCGGCACACACTGTATGGGGCTGAATTTTTTTCTAACGTGACGGTTCAGAAGATATTAAGATTACAAGTTTTTGCCCAAAGAAGGACATGACTGACTTGACTCCTGGACCAGAACACATAGCTGTTGGCTAAGACGCTCAAACTCCGCCCCTTTACATCACACTCTGCCTGGTTGAGTTCCGCATTTCCAATATGGCTACTGCCGATGATTGGCTTCAAAACAGCGCTCAGGAATAGATGGGTGACGTCACGGATACTACGTCCATTACTTATACAGTCTATGCTAATAACCATCAAAGATGAATCCTCTCTGAAACAAACAGGCACTGTGATGACAGAAGTTAATGACACCAAGAAAAGACGTTTTGTGTTTAAAACAAACTGTTTCAGAGACTAGATTGGTTTAGCTAAGCAGTTAAATTGTGTCCCACGAACACATTTCTACTTCTTAAAAGGGGGTGGCCAGATTCAATTCCAATCCCATGACATTCCTCACTCTCTCTCTTTCACACTCTTTCCACTGTCTTGTCTCTAAATAAAAGGTATAAAAGGTTAAAAACAAACGTATAAAAACTGTGTTTCTCAAACACTACTTGCTAGCATAACCGTTATTAGGAAAGTCTGCTAGCTGCTGTTTACTTGTGTCATGGTGCCGAGCTGCGACCTCCGGCTGTGAGAAATGAAGCCGATGCGGTTCTCAGAGTGTCCACTTGAGGCGGGCGCCGGAAGTACCAGAAACCACATACACACACATTCATAAAAGCTGATCTTTACAGCAAAAGTAACATGTGTACAGCCTGGTTCAAAAAACGGTTTTGGTTGGATTAGCTTATTCCTCTGACTGCTGTTTGACAGGGAAATATTTTATAACTCAGTAGTTTAGAAGATAATAAGATTACAGGTTTTGCATAATTAGCAGCATGACTGATATGACTGACAGGCGGTGTGGTTGAGGTATTTTAAAAGCTGAATTTCCACAAGAGGTACCTATCTCTTGCAAACAGAGCGGGTAATAAAAATGTCAAGATTTGGATAAGAGGGACCTGGCCGCTCAAACAGCAGATTTCCATAAGCATGTGAGCAGTTTGAGGTACAGGACATCGCTTGGATCTCAGCGGTTAATAGGAAGTCTAGCCGGGGTGCTGGTGGCCTGGCGGTCTGGGCGCCCCACGTGCAGAGGCTACATTCCTCGTTGCGTGGGTCGCCGGCTCAATTCCCGACCAGTCGACCATTTCCTGCGTGTCTTCCCCCACTCTCTGCTCCCCATATTTCCTGTCTCTCTTCGGCTGTCCTGTGCAATAAACGCAAAAAGGCCAAGGAATGACTTTAATAGGAAGTCTAGCCATCCTCTTGATCTCATCAGCGAAAGTAGTTAGTCTTTGTGTCATTTTTCTACAAGTTAAAGAGTTAATAGACTTTCAAGATTGTCTGATTGAGTTGACATGACTCGTGTGATCAGGTTGTCCCTTGCGCTGCTTTTGGAGTTGAGAACTACTCACCATTGTTGTGGGGTTTTGACCAATCAGAATCAAGTATTTAACACCACCTGGAAATAAGGAAGAAAGACTCCCCCCCTCTCTCCTTTTGACTGTCTTGTTTGAATCTATTGTTTCATTAGAGGAAGCTGCAGGGGGCTTCTAATCACAATAACTTGTCTTTATTTCATGATTTAAACCACTTTGGAGAAAAAAAAAACCTTTCCACATCATGTCCCCGTTTCACCATTTCTCTCTTTTTGCTGCTGCCTTTGTTTGTAAAAGTGCTAAAACATAATCAGCTTTGTGATGAAACATCCAAAACAGAAACTGGCTGTGGAATAAAAGCAGAGAGTTTGGCTGATAGTGACTAAAGTGTGTCCAAAACACCACACAGTTTGATTATAGTTGTTGACAAAAATTGCCTGAATGCTTTGCCCCATAATGTTGTGTTTGAAGCTGATCCAAGAAGAAGCATTTCAGACCAATACAGATAGAAACAGAGCGAGCTGCCAGGTCGTTTTGTCCTCACTCAGCAGTTGGACTCTACCGCTGCAGAGAAGTGGTCAGCTCAGCTTATTTTGTTTGTGTGTGATCTCAAACTTCTCAGATCTACCCCCCCAAAGAGAATCACATCAAACCAGTGAGGGTTTGTTGTCGAGCAGAATCAATTCTGGGTGCATCGGCTCATTTTTGGGGAATCCTGTGCATGTTGCTGTTAGCCAAGAAGAACTTCCTGCCAATACTTTTGTTTACAGACCCGCTAGATACTTGAGAAGCATTGTCTGAGAGGACGCATTCAGCTGCACTTGAATGCAGGGGGTCATTCCCTTGTTCAGAAACGACCGGGGTGAGGTGTGTGGGTACTCTGCTTCATGTCACCCTCTGCAAACACAAGTGCGGTGGGGCCGGCTGGTCGTGCAAACTGACTGAACAAAAGTTCAAAGTATCCTTGATTGGTGGATTCTCTGGTTTAGGTCCTGGGAAGTATACAACAGAAGGAATCTTGAGTTCACCTGGAAGAAATCCACATTGGCAGAGCCTTGATGTGGGCGAGTGGAAGGAATGGCCTGAATCTCCTTTGCTTGTCGTAGACTGACCATGACCAACACCGTGTTTGTGGACAGGGTGATTCATAAGGCGACCTCTAACCAGATCAACTTAAGCCATAGAACAAATCACCATTGACCATGAGTCCCAGACGCTATCCCTCTTTCCAGACCAAACTCAGTCGAGGCATGATGGCTGTCTAACATGAGTCTGGTTCTGCTGGAGGTTTCTGCCTGTTCAAAGGAAGTTTTTACTCGCCACTGTAACTAGCTAAATATTGCAATGTGCAATGCTCATGATGGATTAAGGTGGGGTCAGACTGAGTCTTATCCTGTTTTGGTGTTGGGTCTCTGTTCATAATTTGACATTAGAGTGGTCTAGACCTCCTATTTTTGTAAAAGCGTCCTGAGATGACATTTGTTGTGATTTGGAGCTATACAAATAAAGATTGATTGATTGACACTTTGGTGAGAATCCAATCAGAGTTTATGGCAGATGACCACATCGGGGTAGGCTGGATCAAATGGATGGGATAATTTCAATTGTTGAGTGATATGGTAGAACCACAGGCTTTATAAATATGGACGTTATTTCAGTGACGTCACCAATTGGTTTATGAAGAGGGGTTAAAAAGCCCAGTGATGAGAAGTGCTGACTCAACCTTACTTTCCAATTTAGAAACTGTCTCAGAGGTGGAGCTACGTCGGACCTTCAGCCTCCTGGCAAACGGCTACAATGTGTTTACCTGTCAGTCAACTTAGCTACGCCCCAAATTATGCTTTAGTAAGCAAAAACTTTGTCTTAATATTTTCAAAGTGGACACGTTCTGAAATAATTCACCCCTTGCATGAATGAAAAATTTTAATGTACAGGCCAAATCTTTTTCTTTTCTTTGTACCAGGATGTAAACATGGTTATATCTGTTGTTAAGTTGGGCCGTTTGACCCGGGGTCCCCTTAGTTCTTGGAGCCAGCTTCACTTGAACGCTACATCAAAGGTTGCCGCTTGTACTGAACCAAGCGTGGTATCTTGCTGAGTCCTTCGTCTGCCTTTCTTTTCAACCACCACATGGAAGGTAAACTTCATGCTTTTGTGAAGGTTGAGTCTGGCATCTCCTCTCTCAGACACTCTCACAATCCATCATCCCTCCACTCTGCTGTATCAGCACTCTGTCTTCACACAACATCGGCCAGGTCTCCTCTTATCCTCACAGAACAGAAACATCATAGCAGGAGACAGCTGTCCGTCATCCTCACAGACTAATTTCCCTCTTGTATCCAGTTCAGAAACATGGTTTTTCCTCTTAGGTGTGAGAGCAGGGACATGCCGTTAGCTGTGCTCAGTAAACCAGAAGAAAAAGATGTCTCTGTTTCATAAAGTGCTAGAACAAAACGAGGCACCAGTGCAATTTTCTATCCCTGTGCCTCTGTGATCCCCTGAAGCTGTGCGGCGCAGATTAGCTAAATTCATCTACTTCACAGAGTTTTGTTTTACCCACGAGCCCCAGGGTGGGAGATTACTTGGGAAATTAAACTTTTTTTTTTAAAGTTCTATAGTTTCCCAAGCCAGCGATGCCTTTGATATTCATGCTCTGTGATAACAGCATGCTATCTTTACCCCCAATCCTATTTCTCTTATCGTTGTCATCGTTCTCTCTCTCTGTTTATCTCTGCGTCTCTGTTTTCCTTGTCCTGTCACTCCTCATTCTCTTGTTTATTGCATGGAATCTGTAAACAACACAGATGGACCAACGCAATATTAAAGCAATATCACACAAATGCATGCATTCATACAATACATGTGTGTTTTGCATGTTTGCCTCTGCCGGAGTCCTTGTCTCGTTTGTTCCCCCCCCTGAAGAAGAAGCACATATGTGATCCTGGATGAGAGTTGGCATCACGCTGTTTTTTGCAAACGCGTGGTTGTCATGGCAACGCAGCAGCTCCTTTCAAAGCGAGGGTACAGTATCTCCCATCCCTGACTGTTTGTGAACATGTCCAGAACAAAAGGCAGAGCGGAAAAACACAAGAAAATAATCAAAAGCACCAGAGTGGGGGAAAAAAAATGCTCAATATATCAAACCGTTACTGGCGTGCGGCTTTCAGCCCGTCGTGATGGATTTCTGCAAAAAGGCAAGCTTTGAAGATTAGCTTTTTCCAAGCACTTACACACACACTTGTCTTATGAATCATGTGTGTGTGTTGAGGTTCTACCCAGAAGCACTTCCTCAAATCCCATTACACCCATCCTCAGCCCCCCTCCCCAAAAACATTATTGAGAGGAGCCAATCCCCACTGTGAAGACAGTTGGTAGGAAGAGGGATCAGTAAAGCTCCAAATTTCCCTTTTAACGACTCATTACCAGCCACCGCCGCTCTTTAATGTCACTGCCTCAATTCTATGGCGGCGAGGAACACCATCTCAAACCTAGATCGCTGCGGGGATGAGGAGAAATGTGTGATCGGGTTTGTGAGCACAGTGGTAATCATCCTGCTTGCCTGTAATATTTCAATTTCCTCCTCCAGTTTATCTGACTTCCTTCTACTTGCAAAGCCATTATTGTGCAGCTAGAGGACGCCTTCACAGCCACAGAGGAAACATGCATTCAGTACACGGGTCTTATCGTCTTCTGAAAGGGAGATAAAAGAACTCGTGGGCTCAAGAAGGATTGGGAGTGTCACACCTGGTGAAATCCAAAACAAAACAGTAGAGGTATAAAGATTCAGTGATCTGAATCCTCCATCCAGCCAGCCATCCATCCATCCATCCATCCATCCATCTATCCAATAATCTATACCGCTTGTCCTATTCTGGCTTGCAGGGGGAGCTGTTAGTGTGAAAGGGGCGGCGTACACCCTGGACAGGTCACCAGCACAGGCTGTATGGGTGTAGTATCCGTGACGTCACCCAGCTGGCCTTAAGCCTTTTCACTAACAGCTACAGGGTGCTCGCCTGTCAATCAAGTCAGCCATGTCCTTATTTGGGTAAAACTTATAAGTTTAATATCTTCACAAATATATATTTTTTAAAAAGGGTGTGTATGTGGTTTCCAGTGTTTCTGCAGCCAGCCTCATGTGGATGATCCATGAACTGCAGTTTTTAACACTTACGCATGGGCTTCATATTTTCAGAGTACTGTAGAGGTTGCCGCTTGGTCACCAGCCTATCACAGGGCTGACATGACACAAACAACTATTCACACACGCTCTCTGATCTGCATCAGTTTCTGATTTTCATTAAAGGTGTGAGAACTGGTCTCGGTTTAGCTCAATGGTTAAATACTGCTCCATGTACTGAGGCAACAGCTGGTGAAGTGTTGGCCCCAGGTTCAAACCTACCACTGGCTAATACCAAAAAAGAGAAGGATTTAAATTATCAATATGCATCCGATCATGTTGGATAGCATCAAACCAACCGTACAGAACCACTCTGTTTTAGAGCTACGGCTGGTAATATGGATGACGATGTATGAAAGCAAACAAGACATCAGCAACATGATTGATATTTGAAGAGTTCATTTGCAAAAACAGTTAACTCACTTTTGAGAAACTAAAAAAATGTTTCAATAAACAGATTTTTCTATTACTAGCTTTTGGTATTATCAAACAATTGAGGTTGGGTGGCTTTGACTAAGTCAAAATGACTTATCAGAGGTATCTTGAAAATGTAACTTTATTAAGAATCTATATCAAAAAGAAATATGATTTTTGAACATTTATAAAAACGGAGTTATCTGTATTTGCAACTGAACTCTACATTTCTAAATTGTAATTTTCAGTGCCTATAATTGCAGCCGGGTGGTAGGTGTCTCACAAAGTGAGTTACAGCTCACTGCAGAAACAGCTTTTGTTTGCATGTTCCACCTCATCTATTCACAGAGACTGATAAAAGGAAATAGGATAAGATTTTGTTGTTGGAAACAATTTTCCAATGTGCAGGATGAAATCAGCAAAGATAAGGTGTACCGCTTCACCCCCAGGGGGCGCCAAATTCAGCATAAACAAAATTTCTTCAGAGGAGCTTTAATGAAACATCCCTGAATCAGGTTGTGTCCTATGTACCAAGATTTGAATGGGATTGTTTTGTAATGGGGAGGTGCAGCACACCCCAATGAAACAGGTATTACAGCATCAATAAAAAGTAAAGATGCCACCGGTGTAATGTAGACAGGCAGAAACACAAACAGTGTTGATTCTGCAGTAAAAAAGATCACAGCTATTCTATCACTTTGAGAAGCTGCATCCCCGCAGAGAGCTCGAGCTTCCTGCTCTGCCCGCTTCTCTCATCTCACTGACAGCCACAAAACAGAGAGGGGGGAATCAGGAAGATGGTGAAGGACGGATGGGAAGAGAGGGAACACGTTAAGGGTGGAGCACGATAAAGAGCCATATGAGATGAAAGGGCTGGAGCCAAGAGGCAAGAGAGGGAAAGCTTGTGATGTTACAGCAGCTTACCCTCGACCTGGATGGATTATTTGGCCTGAGGTTTAGAGTTAGCGAGACGTAACAGCAAACAGAGTTAGCATCTGCTCCGCCCTCAGAGCTGCTCTGACTCAGCTTTATCATTTGGGATGCTTTGTTATCGGGGACTTTGATTCATAGGTGAAATGAGGGTTGATGACTGATTGCGCCATTCAAATTAACTGATTAGGATACAATTTATTCTGAAAATGAAACATCTCATTCCTGCTTGATACAGGACATCAGCTGCTCAACAGTTCAGGGTCTCTTTTGTCAAATTTCTCATTTAATGATGCGTAAACTTTCTTCAGCGGGTGACAAGTCGGACCTACAGGCGGGTCAATTTGACACCTGGACTCTTCTACTACAGAGCCAGGCTGTTTTAATATGTGCAGAATGCGGTTTGGCATCGTCTTCTTGCTGAAATATGCAAGGTCTTTCCTGAAAAGGCAGGTTGTCTGGGTTGCAGCATATGTTGCAAGACATAGACCGTACATTTCTGATTCGAAGTATGGTTAGCATACATTTGATGGGAAAAAGATACAATGATGAAGAGGTTGGTGCGGTCCACATCATCATTCCCTGGAGTCCAGAGTAACACATCGTTCATCATCAGCTGACAGCTCTGTTTTTGATCATGAGAGTGAAACCTTGATGTGCCGCAGTTTAAATGCCATACCTCGACAGTATTGAAGTATTTTGAAGGTTTTTCCTAAAAAAAAAGTGTTGAAAAATATAAAGCAACTCTTTGTATTTGCACAACTATTCAGCACAGAACATTACTATTTGCCCATGTTTTTTGATTTATACCTAAGTTATCTTAATTTATTTTGATTGTATTTTATTCATTTTATATTATTATTATGATTATTATTTTAAAACTGTTGGTCATTACTGTTGTTTTAATTGTTGTTTTTGTTGTTGTTTTCTTTAGTCGTGGTCATTGTAGTTATTATGTTTATATATGTATGTTTCTACTTGTCTGTCTTACTGTATAACAGGTTTGTGGGAAGGAGAGGGGAGGGAGGGATGCTCTTGTTCATGTATGTTTAGAAAAAACAAAAACCATTGTATGAAACTACACTGTGAAAAAAAAAAAAAAAAAAGTGTTCTTCTGAAAAACTGAAATTCTTCTGCCAAAATGTTGGACTGTAAATCAGTGTGTGTATGACAACTAATAAATCTTAATTTCTTAGTTTTAATCTACGCTCACACTCCCGATCACCTTTCAGGTTTCCTTAATTCTCACAGTGTTAGGAAGATCTGCTTTTAGTTTCTATTCTCCAAATATTTGGAATTTCCTGCAGAAACACTTTAAGTTGACCACACTAATACCACTAAGACAATTCTGAGTTTTCATGTCTTATCACATTGATTTTAATTGTTTTTGCTTCAATACTTAAACCCCTTGCTGTTTCAGTGATTGTTTTATGTACTTTATTATCAAATTTGTGCCTTTACGTTACTTAATTTAGGAAATACATGTTATTTTCTTTTTTTTTCCCTCACTGCTACTCCCTATCCATCTCCAATTATCTATTATTAACTGACTGCTTTAAAAAAAAAAAAAATCCAAATCTTTTTATTGAAAAAGTAGTATGACAATGACAGTGAGAAATACAATTCACTTTTTTGTTTTTTTTCCCTTTCCTTTTTTAAATATGCATATGCACATATATGCAGGAATGAATACAGAAAAATACTTGTGTGTAAACACTTAAATATACTTACACGTATATACAGACACACACAAAACAAAAAAACTTAGCTGACTGAGTTTATTTGTTTGTGCTTTATTGTTGTCTGTACCTCAGCACTATTGCAAATTAGGGTTCTCCCTCAATGTGTTTTCAGAGGATTCTAATAAATAAATAAATAAGAAGAAGAATACATGAGTATTTGCTGATTGCAATAGTCAAAATGTATTGCAATAGACTAAAAGATGTATTTTATGTTATCAAGGAATGCTTTCTCACTCAGCATGTGTGCACTTAGACTGTTGGGTGGAGGGTTTATTGGGTTTCTAGTCCAAGCTTTCAGAAATAATTTGATACGGTCAAATTAATTGGGATTGCTTTTTGGGATGCATTTTGGAGTCAGGAGGGAAAAGATTCAAAAAAAGCTAATGTGTTAAGAATGAAGAAAAGCAGATGGACCAAGAAACTGTGAGTTACAGCTAATGTGCATTCACTTATATTTGATTGTTTTTTGTACTCCATATCATAACAGCAATATTAAACCATGCAAATCAATTGCACATCGCATATTTTTCTGTGATTGTGTAGGCCTAATGTGTAATAAAGCATGTCTTTGTTTGATTGAAGAAAAGGCTTTCATGATGGATGTTTTGAGCTGAGGGGGCCTGAAGACAAAATTATTGGACCACACTGCCACCCGCTGATGAAAAAACATGCAATGTTCCAGCAGCTTTCACGTACCTTTCATTAAGATATTAATGGAATGGGCTTCAAATGAACAATAGCACTGAATCTAATAGACAAGGGTGAATCATTTGTTACATTTAGTTGGCAGAAAACAGCACTTTTTTCACAAGGATGTCTGTAGCCAGAGAATCCAGGGCCCACAGTTTTCAGATACTCCAAAAAAAAACCATGAAAACAGCTCATCCTCAATCAATGGATACCACCCACTCCAACTGTGCCCACAGAGGTCTAAAGACCTTGGCTACTCACAGTAAAAACTTTCCCTCTCTGAAAGATGACTCAACCATTGACGTCCCACGCCCTCTCAGTCTGAGTGAACTATCAGTGCTTTCAGCTGAGAGAAGAAAACTAGAAGAATTTTCTCCCTGTCTGAAACAGGTTTGTGTTTCACTTCATCGCTCTCTGAAAGTCCTGCTGCAACGGTCAGTTTAGGTCAGAAACATTGGCGAAGATATACTCCGTGTTTGACAAATGAATCTCCTCTTGCTCTCAAAGTCTCTATTTATTTCATTACATTCATGACCTACTGTCTCAGAGTGAACATCCTTGTGATGATGCAACCTGACATGGTGCCACCCGGTGCCACCAGCTCCAAAAACAAGAGACAAAATGTGGCATATTTATAGCAACTCCAGAAAAACTTGGTTTAATACAAATATACAAGCAGTCTGTCATTTGTCAACCTCTTAAAGTCAAGGCTCCCAAAGTTATTCCACATAAAGACAATATTTCATTGTTGTAGTATTTGAAATAATAGTTTTCTATTGAAGTCAAGTGACTTTGAAATTTAAATGCGTAGAATAGAGGGTAGAGTATTTTTGAATGGTAGCAAGTACATTAACCCAATGATTTATTTGATCAGCCTACATTTTGGGTAATTATTACTATACTTGAGTAAGCTAGTTGTTAAATCTGCTGTAAAAGAGTAAAACACAACAGTGTTATCTTAAAGGTGGACTTAATATAGCAAAAAATGATTTATGTAGTGCCAAATCACAAAAAACATTATCTCAAGACGCTTTTACAATCATAGCAGGTCTAGACAGTACTCTATGTTACATTATTAACAAAGACCCAACACCAAGACAGGATAAGACTCAGTCTGATCTCATCTTAATCCACCATGAGCATCGCACCCCGCAGTATTTAGCAAGTTACAGCGGCGAGGAACACTTCCTTTTTACTGGTAGAAACCTCGAGCAGAACCAGACTCATGTTAGACAGCCATCTGCCTCAACCGACAAAAATAACATAAAAAATAAAGTTTGTAAGTTAAACTTTTTGTAAGCTAGCATAGCAGAATGCTAATATACTTAGGCCTACTGAATATTACTCAATTAAAATGGATTATCTCATATCAGGTCATATCAATAAGACCTTCAGCTGAGGTTCTATCACTTTAGATGATAAAAGACGTCTTTCAGTGTTTGCTGCTTTGTCACCAATATGTATGAATATGTTCAAGATAATAAGATAAGATAAGATAATCCTGTATTCGTCCCACAACAGGGAAATTTAAGTGTTACAGCAGCAAAGTAGACAGTGCAAAACAGTATAAAGTAAACAAGAGCTTACATAGCAATTATTAAAAAGTTATTAGCAATTAAAAATAAAGAAGTAAAAATAAGCATATCTTATATACACAACTGAATAAGTGAATTTACAAATACTTACAAAACCAGTGATGCAGTGAAAAATGTGCAGACTTGTAGCATAGGTATAAAACAATGTACAGAACAGAACTTAGAAGATGAGTAGAAAAAACGTATTGCACATGTAAGAAGAGAGGGATGAGTAATTATTGCACGTTAGAACTTTTTTAGCAATGTATTTAAATGCTTAGAAGCCAACAATAAGAAGAAAAAAAACCCAATAATAATCAAATTAAATAAATAAAAAACACAGTACAAACAAAAAGGAAGATAAACATAAATTAACAGAAAGAAAAATTAATAAATGGCATTCCTATTCCTCTATCCGTCTTTTAATTTAATTTAATTATTATTGTTATCATTGTTATTTTCTTATTGTTGGTTTTTATAACTTAGATATAGTTTGTGAAATTGTGGTGTACAATGAAATACTAAAAGAAAAATGCAATAAAAAGTCTTAATGATCACATAGGCATGATAGCAGTGTTTTGTTTTTTTTTAGCTAAACGGCCAGCAAACACAAGTTAATAAATTAAAAAAATTATAATTCATTTAATTTGGAACATTTTTATAAATATTTTACCTAACTGTGAAAAATGTATCTTCTGAAGACCCATGTATGAATTAGGCTCATCTGAATAAACGAGTATTGGACTTTAGTCCCTACAGCGCCCCCTTGTGGCCACCCCAACGTGCTGCTGCTGTTTCCAGGGAGGAACCAAACAGAGACGCAGGTGTGAAGAACCAATGATCAAACAGCCGGTTAGAAACAGGTGCACACCGGATACTCAGCCGTCTGATTTTCAAAATAAAAGCACCCCAAAAACGAGCTGTTCTCACTTAATTAGAGAAAATTAAAATTGCATGACTTTAAATAGACTATTTTCATATGGGAGATTAAAACAAAGTTAACCTAACATTTATTGTATTACTCACCTCATGTTTTCTTCTGAAAATGCGGACTGTGTCCTTCTCCTGCTTCTATCAAACTGCATTAGCTACAAATTAAGATGTGCATTTATGTTTACTTTTTTCACGATATACCTCAAGGTACGACTAGGACATGACATAAATAGCTCTCTATTATTAACAATTAACAGTGTATGAGAGCGAAACTAGCTTTGTGGTGTGATACTGCAGCACTACCACATTTAGAACAAAAAGCTTCAGTGGTGATCAAACACATCCGGATGGTCAAAGGTAAGCACAGGCCTCTCTTTGGCCTGAAGTGCCCGGATGAATAGTTCTACCTGTGGCCTAATACCATTCCCCATAGGCTGATCATTACACCTTCAAGGATTTACCTGACGTCAATAATGCAGTGAGTGAGTTTACAATATCAAAAGTATTCAGAAAAATAAATAAAAAGAGAAATAATAAAATACGTTTACAAAAAATAAATTTAAAACGATTTTAAAAATATCCAGAAAAATAAATAAATAGATAAATAATTAAACACATTTAAAAAAAATAATTAAAAAAAGATTAAAAAGATATCCTCTATCTTTTTCATGTATCATTATTTAATCAAGAATTATATTGTCATGTCTGATAAAGCGTTGCTGTTTCTTTTCTTTCCTTAAATGCATTGTAATATGTATGTATGCAAGCTTCCTATAATATATGTAATGTTATCCAACACCTTCAATAAAAGTTTCTTCAAAAAAAAAAAAAAAAAGATAATAAAAAAGATCAGAAATATACTTCCAGGACTTTAGGGGCACTGTTGTTGATGTACATTATTTAAATGATCTAATAATGTCTAAAATGTATTTGGTTGAAGGTAGGACTACATTATGCTCCTAATTCTTTTGCCTTTTTGGCTCTGCTCATTTATTTATTTGTACCAAAGGTACAGTGTGTAGAAAGGGGATTATATAACAGTATTGCTCAACCCCCCAAAAAGAAGCCCCTGTGATGCATGATAAGTATGAGCCTTCCTTTATGAAGGAATCTTTATATAAAAAAAATGTAGCTTGTTCATTCTGTGCGACTGTAGAAATGTTGCAGAGCAAGATGGCGGCCTCCATGGAAGGGGTCCCTCTCCTTATGAAAATATAAGGCTCATTCTAAGTTACCAAATACAAAATCATTTTTAAATAAGGGGATTATACACTTATTGAAACAGACTTATTTTTAAAGTTATACTCCATTTCTGTCTGCTCTGCTAAACACTGCTTAATTCTACACACTGTACCTTTAAAGTTAATTAACATTGAGTCTATGTTTTAACTAATTGTGTTCATTTGTTTTTATGCGTGATCAAAAACTTGTTTCCTTTAAAATTGAACGGGTTTCTTTTTCATTGCTCAACAGGTTAGATAAATACCACTCAAAGTGGGAAAAAAAATCCTCCTTTATATTAAAAGCCCGTAAGGGAAAACATTAGGACGTAGTAGCCCCTTTTCTAACTTTTGTCTTTCTCTTTGTATTTAATAGTGTTAAACCATGTACCCCCTTTTTTATTTATTTATGTATTTATTTTAATTTTCTTTAATATGTGTACAAATACATATACATGTGCCATGGGCATAATTATGAATTTGTGTATATCTGTATGTGTATGGTATGATATGTTTCTCTCATTAGACGAGTTGTTATGTTCACTGTTTCTTGCTGTAAATAACCCGTCAAATGTATGTTTTTTTTGTCTGAATTTGTTTTGTCTGTTTTTGTTGTTGTTTTGTTGTTTGTTTTTTCTGCTCTTGTTTTATTCTTTTTTTTTATTGTATTGGATTGTCATTATTTGTGTGTCTTTATTTGAATGTTTGTAAAAACGAATACATTTCAAATCATTAAAAAATGCAGCAACATGTTTATTTTTTTATATGTATTTTTTTCTTTTTTTTTAAAATCTGTTAATTTATATTTTTACACATTAGATACAAAAGATCAATAGAGGCAAGTGATGTTCTTTTTTTTAACAAGAAAATTAGATAAGTGAATGAATGAAAAAAACAAAACAATAATAAATGTTAATAATTTAAATATAAATGTTAATAATTTAAATATAAATAAATAAATAAATAGAAGCAAACATGATAGTGGAAATACAATAAAATAAATAGGTTAATATTTAAAAAAAACATGTTTTAAAAAGGCTGCTTTTATTTTGCAAATCAATACCGGAAATGTGTCTGCCACGCAAAAAGGGTTGTCGTCAGCAGTGAGGTGTCCGTGTGTCCCTCTCTCTGTCAGTCTGCCTGTCTCTCTGTCCGGTGATGCACGCACACCGGTGCCGGCTGCAGGCGTGCCGACAGCAGGGTTCAGGACGCGGACTGAAGCGTCTTCCAGCGTTTCCCAAACTTTCCCTTCGTCATGTTTAAAAATCTTCAAGCTCTGTGTGTGTGAGGATGCTGACAGACATGATTGTGGACGAAGAATTTGAAATCAAGGAGGAGGAACCGTGGTACGACAAGCAAGACCTTGAACATGGTACAGTTTCCTCTTCAGTCTTTGTCTCTTAATCCTGGAAGATAAAGAAGCAGGTCGATGTGAGGAGCCTAGAATAAAACAGACACATTACTGCTGTGATGTAGAGTTAGATCCACTGCTAATACAAGTGTCACGTTTCAAAGTCATCATTTATTATCCCTGCAGGTTACATTTGTAGGATGATTTTCTGACCCTTTGCTTTTTAATATTTTAATCTGTATTTTATTTGTATATAAAAATAAATATATTTAATGAGAAATGTAGCAGCTTACATGAAAAGGCAGGGTCAGCATGACACTCCAATATGCTGCAATGTGAAAAAACAGAAGAGGTGTGTGTAATGAGAAGTGACTTTGACTTCAACTATCCTTTTTACCCTTGTTGCACGCTTTTATTCCAAATCTGGTGTGTTGTTGAATATTTCCCTCTGATTTTACATCTTTTTATTGCTATTCCAGTCACATCAGCTGTAATGTACACAGAGGGTAGTAGTAGTAGTAGTAGGTAGTAGTTAAAGGAAGGGGACGTGACATAGTATTTATGTGGCTCAGTTAGATTTGCAGGTGCATGAGTTATAATCATCACTTCTTGCCTTTTAATAATCAGTGTGTAGAGATGGATTAATCCTGTGGCAGATTCTTTCTTAAACTGGGTTGCTGGAACAGAACCTTGCAGATCTGCTCGTATGATTCCCCTGAGAAGTGTCCATCAGTGAGACTAAACTATCAACCCTGAGGCATTCAGTGTTCCCTCTCTCTCCGTCTCTCTCCCGCAGACCTGCAGCTGGCAGCCGAGCTCGGGAAGACGCTCCTGGAGCGGAACAGAGAGCTGGAGCAAGGGCTGCAGCAGATGTACTCCACCAACCAGGAGCAACTCCAAGAGATCGAGGTAAAGAAAGAGCATCCGGTGTGCTGGCAAAAAGATGTTTGACCCCAGACTGATCTGTTAAACTTTGAGTGCAGTTGTCTTTGTTCCTCTGACATGCAATCTGAAGTTGCATCATCACAGTTTTGTACTGGAGGCCTTAAATGAGCCCCACAGAAAACATAACATGCTAACATAGGGTGTATTTTTCCTACCCCTCACAAACCCTATTATTGTTGCAGTTAGATTCATTCACTGAAATAGGCTTAACACCCAGACGGCCAGAGGAAGCTGGCAAACATTAGACTGATTTCCAAGAATTGTTTTTCCCAAAATTTTGCCTCCCAAGCAACAACCAAGCCGCTGTACCTCTGTGGGCTTCTGTAATTATGTTTATGTGATCTGTGTGGGGAAAATAAGCTTTGATCTACCTTATATTTTATTGCACAACCCTATGATGTAACATGACACACACAATAAAACAGATCTTGATTAGCGGAGTTGCAGAGTGGAGTTTGAGTTGCTGACAGCTCATGAGGATGACATAACACTTTTATTTTGATGTTTTTAACACAAGTCTGAATCGGTTTATTTATTGTTAATTGCATCTAATGCAGCGTTATTTCATAGCTTTGAAAACTGTGTTGCAGATTTGTTGTTATGGTGAAAATGTCACCCTAAAATCTGATTAAAGTAAACCTGTAGACCCCACTCAGGGCTGAAAACTCAACAATCAATGTCATTCAGTCTTTGTAGTAAAGGTAGATCAAATATGAACTCTATAGACTTGGATTACAACAGAAGAAGTTTGGATATTTGTTAAACATCCTAAAAAAAGATGTTGATTTAAAAGGTAGCATGTCTCAATTCAGGACAATATAAGTAGATGATGATTGAGAGAGTGCATGACAATTTATAGAGTTCTAATATTTTGATGGACAGCATATTAGCTGATTAATTTTTAATTTTGCACGACCCTGGTAGCTCAAATGTTCAAGAAAGGAACAAACTAATATCTGTCAATGTGTTAATTAAGCTTTATTTATAGAGCACCTTTTAAATCACATGCAGTTCAAAGTGTTTCACAGGGATTAAAATAAATAAACAAAAGGGAAATTGATTTAGAAGTAGAGACTAATGCAAAGCAATTGCAATACCATGTATATAATTAAACAACAAAAGGAAATAGTCAAGAAATAAGTAAATAAAAGATAAAAAAGGTCAAGAAAAAAGTCTAAGATAAATAAAAACACTAAAAAAAGGTAGTAGTTAGATTTAAAAAAAATGGAAGTGTTCGAATAAATGAAAAATAGAGTATTAAAATAAATATAGTGTCATTAAAATGATGAATTATATGAAGCTTGCCACTTTAACATCCTCATATATATCTCCTTCATTCCCAGCGCTTCTGTACATAGCTAACTCTAACTATTCTGCACTTCTGTATATACTTGTTATTTATTTTATTTTATTTGTATTTATATCTTATTTTATTCCTTCCTCTATGATTATCCTACTTTCATACATACTATTTATAAGAGCTCTGTAATGCCCGAATTTCCCTCCCCAGGATAAATAAAGTATTTCTGATATTGATTCTGAAGTTAAAAGAAAGCCCCTACAGGAAAGCCAGATTAAATAAATGTGTCTTTAATTTCCTTTAAAAGTCTCAATATTCCTTGCTAATATCCCTTCCTGATATTTGTTGTTGTTGTCGCTTCTGCCGCTGTACTCCTCCCCCCTGTGTCTCCCTGCTTCATTACTTCTCAACAGATCATTAGTCTAAGCTCTTATCTCAAACCCAACCTGCAGCAACTCAATATTTAGCTCCAGGTTTTTCTGCTTTCCCACATCTCCGGCCTAGTTTTAATTTTCTTGAGTGAGGCCAGCACTAAATCCTGCCCTCCTCTCAGCGCTGACACACTGAATTAATCTCTTAAGACCTCGCTGTGCTCTTGCAAACGTCACAGGTCTGAGTCCAGCTCCTGACCTGTGCTGCACTTAATTACCTGCTTCACTGTCACTGCTCAGTGGAACAAAAGGCCTCTAACAAAGCAGGGACATAATTCTTCATTAGAGCTACCCGGGTAAAGTGTGGTGTGTACACAACATAAATATCCTGTCTGGTGTACATGACAGGCAGTCAGACATTGAACTGGTGTCACTGTGAAGTTGATGTTAAGTGTTTTTCTGTGTGTAATATTGAGTAGATAGATTAGATGAACAAAGGTTCAAAGTGTCCTCCTGGCTGCATTAAGATAAGATAACCTGTTCTTAGAGAAACTGTTTCTCTAAGGAGATTCTGGAGATGTTTAAGGGTTGCTGGGAAAAACAAACATTAGGTTGTTGCTGTAGACCGTACAATAAATGGACGTAGTATCACCCATCTGTTTCTGAAGCGTTGTTTTGAAGCCAATAGTCTGTTGGGTGCCATATTGGAAATGCTGAACTGAACCAAACACCTGTCAAGCTAGTGTGAGGTAAAGAGGCGGGGTTTGAGCCTCCTAGCCAACAGCTACAGTGTTCCCACCTGTCAGTCAAGTCAGTCATGTCCTTATTTGGGTAAAACTCGTAATCTTAATATCTTCTGAACTGCAGTGTTATAAAAAAATTCACCCCCCGTACGGTGTGTGCGATAGAGAAATTAGCTACTCAGACCTAAACTGCTTTTTCAACCAGGCTATAAACCAAGCGGCAACCTCTGGTCTAAAAATATGAGTCCAATGCGGAAGTGCTTAAAACTGCAATTCCTCGAGTGTCCACTTGAGGCTGGCTCCGCAAGTATCAGAAGTCACATACACATGAATGGGAAAAAGCCGATCTTTACAGCAGAAATAAACATATTTACAGTCTGGTACAAAAGACGAGTGTAGTCTGGATAGCTCATTTCTCTATCGGCTCTCACTGTAAGGGGGGTGAATTTTTTCTAACGCGGCAATTTCAAAGATATTGAGATTACGAGTCTTCCAATGAGAGGCACAGCTGACAGCGCTCCCGTTGACGATTGGCCTCAAACAGCGCTTCAGAAACAGATGGGTGACGTCACGGATACTATAATATACAGTCTATGGTATAAACATGTTTATTTCTACTGTAAATATCGTCTTTTTTGAATGGGTGTGTATGTGGTTTCTGGTGTTTCTGCAGCCGGCCTCAAGTGGACGCTCCATGAACTGCAGTTTTTAACACTTCTGCATTGGCTTCATATTTTAAGACCGGAGGTTGCCGCTTGGTTTGCACATATACTTCTTGTTTCTTTTTGTGCAGAATTAAACTCACAATCAGAAAGTTTAAATAAGCAGTCAAAAAGAGTCATGACAGAGGATGAACCCCCTGATGACCTCTGTTTTAATCATTGAAAACCACAGACTCAGTTTCATCTACTTATTATTTGTTTGCGCACACTGTTCACAAATTTCAAGGGTTTTCATATTTATCAGATTATGAGATTTATTGGGGAGAAGCTTAACATTCTTCTGGTGTCAGTCCAACATATAATATCCATGAACATAATTAAACAGTTCTTATAACTGGACCAGTGTGTTTCTTTTTACTTTGACATGTTTAGATTAGACCACAAACTTCCTGTAGTCGTCCTCAGAAGAGTCACCTCAGAAGACTACAGGAAGTCTGTGTTTGAAACATGTCACGGTAAAGAGTAACACACTGGTCTAGTCACAAAATAACGTCCTTGCATAGTTAATATAAAATGTAAAGTATCCATTGTTGCAAAATTTAGTTGCACACATCTGTTTTTGTGTGTATATGTTTTCTGTTGCAAAACAGGTTGTGTTGCACCTCTTTGTACGAAATGTGCTTTATAAATCAAGCTTCAAGTTATTTTATTACACACACATGAGGAGCTTTTTTGACGAGAGTGTACACTAGATAGAGTAGAAAAATGCAAAGAGAGCATGAGGGGTGATGTGCTTTAAAAGGCTGAAGGGTGGGATCAAAACCCAGGCTGCCCACTTTGAAGATTGTAGCCTCTGTTCACAGGGGGGTACATGATTTAACCCCCAAGCGAAACCGACACCCCACATGACAGAGTTTTAAAGTGGCTGAACGATATTTAGTCGTTGTGTTTCTTCCTCTGTCTGCCCTCAGTACCTGACCAAGCAGGTGGACCTCCTCAGACAGGTCAACGACCAGCATGCCAAAGTGTACGAGCAGCTGGACGTGTCGGCCCGGGAGCTGGAGCAGAACAACCACAAACTGGTTCAAGACAGCAGGTTGTCGCAGCAGAAGATCCAGGGGTGAGTAAGAAAACATCATGGACAGATATCCCACTTCATCTTTTCCACTAGTTCCCTAACAGAGCGCTGTGTTCTCTGTGCAGCCTGACGGAGACGGTGGAGCTGCTGCAGACGCAGGTGGAGGAGCTGCAGCATCAGGTGGAGCAGCTGAAACTGAGTCCTTCACAGCCTCAGAAACGTCTGCGCGGAGACAAGTGGTCACCTCGCGGCACTCAGAGTGTTTCCTGTCTGACAGAGCTGCAGAACACGCTCAGGTGAGGGAACTCAGAAACACACACATTGATAAGTTAGTGAACATAGCGTCCTGAATTTAAGGAATCAGTTAATGATTCAAGCACTATAAACTCTGTGAGGAGTTTAAGTGGTTATAAAACAGTCTTGATTTAACACTGTGTGTATCTGTGGTTATTTCTATTGGGCTTATAGAACTTGTGGCAAACATGTTTCTTATCATATACTGTATTTTATTTTGGCTCATGATTGAAAATATTTAGTAAGTGTATCCTGACACTCTTAACAGCAAAGTCTGTTTAAAGCACTGGCACATGTAAATGTGTTGTGCAAAGAGCTGCAGGAAATTGCAAAAGAAGCCCGACTGACAAACTTCTTGACTTGTGACGGGTAAGAGTTGAGGCAGTCTGTTGGTAAATCTATCACTTGCTAAATGTCTCCTTTTAAAGAAAGAAAGGATTGGCCACTCTTCTCTGCAGTATGCACCTTTAAATGGACAGTCTTTGGATTTCAGACTGTTGGAAGATGAAAACTTGCAAGACTACTATTTTTAAGTCCATGCCATTAAAGGCACAGTAAGGGGTTTTGAAATAGTCAGTTAAACGGATGCCTGTACATGACCTATATAGTGAAATGAGATCCTTAGCAATAAGATTTGTTATTTCAAGTCGATGTTAGGCATTCACCCAGAATAAGCTCTGTTCAGGGGAGCATGATCTTGGAATAATAATTCCTAAGGATGTCTGGGCAAATTGCATCTCTGCTGTACACACCTCCTCTATTTGTATACGACACAGGTTAATTCAATTCAAGGTTTTACATAGAATTCATTACTCCAACGACAGGTTAGCCAAAATATATCCCACTGCTGTCCCAGGTGCAATAACCCAGTCTCGTTGGGCCGTATGTTCTGGTCTTGTCCCTCCTTGGTCAATTTGTGGTCCTCGGTTTTTGACTGCCTTTCTGCTCTGTGTTATATGCTTCTTAAGCCCAATCCACTCACAGACATTTTGGGGGTGATACCTATAGAAACTCATGCAACAATTGCACAGAAGAAAGCAGTAGCATTTAGTAGCCTCATGGCACGCAGACTCATTCTGATGAATTGGAAATCTAATAAACCCCCTCCCTTTAGAAGATGGGAGCATGAGTTGCTGTCTCTGCTCCAACTCGAGAAAGTGAGACATACACTGAGAGGTTTGGTATGGTCCTCATTTGTTGAATTTGTAAAGTAGTTGACTCTGATGCCTGCTGACTGATGCCCACTTGGTTGGCCTGTTTGCTGCTGTTAAGGATGCTTATGCACTGGATCTTTATTTATTTATTTGTTTGTTAATCTTTTTCTTTTATTTTTTTTCCTTCTTTTTTAAAAATGTACTACCGTCTGTTGCCTTGTCATTTTGTTTATTTCTGTTTATTCCTCTTCCTGACTCTCCTTTGTTGCTCTGTATTTAGGATGTGCTCTTGGTCGGGGGGGGGTGGGTGGAGTTAATGTGAGAATTGTCTGTACGAGTTCAGTTTGTCGATATGTGTATGTTCATGTTAATTCATGTTGTATATTTTGTATAAACCCAAAACTACATAAATAATGTTAAAAAAAAAGAAAAGCTCTATTCAGACCTCTGCTGGTAAAGTTAGCAGGCAGGAAGAGTCTTTTATTCTTTTGCTAATTTCCTTTTGACATAATGTTTGAGCTCACGGCTGATACTGCAGCAGGATTAGCTAAAAGACATACATTTGTTGTTGTAGATGGAGGAACTCTAAAGCCAGGGCAATCAACACAACAGTGCCAGGGCCTGGAGACATAGCTTAGCATAGTTTAGCTTAACCTCTGGAAACAGTGAAAACAGGCACCAAGGTCTGTTCATAGGTAAACCTGTAGTGAGCTCTTCAAGTGCTGCCAGAGCCAGGCTAGCATTTACTCTGTTTCCATTCGTTATGCTAAGCTGCGTTAATCAGCTGCTCGTCGTGGTTTAACATTTAACCTACTACTACAGAATGACGTCAATGTTGTTGTCAAGCTTTTGCAAAGAAAACATATTTCCTGAGGGAACTTAGAAGGATGATATTTAACATGTTTTTAATATACTGTGAAGTATAGTTTAGGTGTTTTTACAGGTGGGTGTACTTCCGTACGACACTGGAGATGAACAAATGATTGTAGAAAGTACTGGAAACTGTCGTTAATGTTTGAAGGCAGAATTCCTTCCAGTTATTACCCAGTCTGGATGTTCTTTTACATCCAATAACTCAACTCCTGGACTGACCTCTCTCTCCAAAACCTCATAAACATTAATGATAATCATGAGTTTATTCTGGTGACTGTGCTGTGAAATTATTAAACTCAAGATTTTCTCTGAAAGTTTGAGGAGGGTAATAAAAAATGTGAGAAATGTTGTAAATAGATTAAATAGATTAATTCTTTAATCAGGTTAAAATCAGATCTTGAATTGTCAAAGGTCCAGCAGTTCTTTGTAAGCTTCAAGAAAAGCAGCAAATCCTCCCCTGAGTCCTCCTGGCTTTAGCTCCCTCCTCTCGGGGCTAATCTTCCTCCCTGGCAGCTGTCCATGTCTACCTCACAGCAGTCTTTCTCTGAATGTTTCATGCTGCGGTCACTTCCTGTCTGCTTGGACCGTGCTGTGTGGTGTCACAGGTTAACACAGTGCCTACGTTTTGTCTGTGTGTGTACATATGTGTGATCTTGTTAGTACTGGTCCCTAAAAGCAACCAGGTCAGATGGATAGATGGATGGGAATCTCACTGAACATGGTTAGTGTTTGATAGATCAGGCTGGAAGGAAACAGGTCAAAGTCTAAGCTTGAGGGTACAAACATGTCTCAATATCGCCCTGAAGCTGCCATTGATTCATAAGCAGCTTCCTAATCTACTCTGTACGACTGATAAGTTGTTGATGATTGTGCTTTCTCAACCGCTCTGATGTTTCTTACCGTCTTACGTCACATGTGGATGTTTGGTTTCTGTTTTCAGATGTGTGCAAGTTCCTCTCTTTATAAAGAAAAAACCTGTCAAGGTTGTCTATCTGTGTATCTGTACACTGAGAGCAATGAAAACCAGAGTGTAATTTATCCTTTGTGGACACATATCTGGTCAACAACGCTGAACCAGGCATAGTGTGACGTAAAAGGGCGGAGTTTGAGCCTCCTAGCCAACAGCTATGTGTTCCCGACCGGGAGTCAAGTCAGTCATGTCCTTATTTGGGCAAATTCACCCCCCGTACAGTGTGTGCCGATAGAGAAATGAGCTACGTAGAGCCAAGCCGTTTTTTGAACCAGGCTATAAACATGTTTATTAATGCTGCAAAGATCGTCTTTTTTGAATTGGTGTGTATGTGGTTTCAAGGGTTTCTGCCACCAGTCTCAAGTGGATTCTCCATGAATTGCAGTTTATAACCCTTCCGCATGGGCTTCATAGTTTTGAGACCGGAGGTTGCCGCTTGGTCAAGACAGAAAGCAAAATCAACTGAACCTTTAATTTAAAGCCAATTTCAGGAATTTTATCTGGTTATGAAACAGACTGGAATTAAAAATGATGCTTCTTCATGGCCTGCCAAAACAAACAAGACTATCAGCGACAAGACAAAGAATTTCTATATTTGTAGTTTTTAATTCTTATAACCTCTGTGATGGGAAAGGTGTTTTTATTATTGACAACATGCTAAAAAAATGGCTGTTTTTAATTCACAAATATTCACAGTGGGTAATATCTTTGATTGTTTAAAGGGTAGCAGGATGAATACAATTAAATACCTGTGCACCAGGCGCTAACATCGAAAGAAAGTTCCTCACTTCCACACAGCTTTAATGAACACAGTTATGCAACCAGGTTTCCTGCATATTTAGCAAAAGCAGCATTTGTATCTTGATTAAATTGGCACACTATCACTATCTACAGTGAAAGTTCAAACCTGGGCCACGTCCTTCAGCAAATGTTATCATCTCTTTTAATTTCCTCACACCTCTCACTTTGTTTTGGCTCATTATATATAGAAGCTCACATGTAAATACGTAGCTTAAAATGCTATGGTAAGCTGTGAAAGAGAGGGAAAATGTGGCTTTCATGGAATGACAAATGTTACAGTCAAGGTGTACTGACTCACCTACTTAGGAGAGTTTGAGCTTATCAGATAGTGTTTATCAGTAAATGAAGTTACCTCAGCTGTTGTGGGAACATCATGTTGAGCTTTTGTAGGGTGTTTCTACATGTTGGCTTGAATCATAGACTGTATATAAAATGGACGTCATCTCGCTCGGCTCGAAGTGAGGCTGTCACAAAAACTGCTCCCCCTAGTGGCTGGCTGCAATATAGGTCAAAAACTCTGTCTCCCACATTCATTTGAATAAATACACTTCGTACGAACGTTTCTCACATCTGTATGCTGTGGTGATATGAAGTTAATATTTGACTGTTTTGTGTTCAAGGCCTCTTTTTTCTGAAAAGTTTCTTTTTCGTTAGTTATTAGAGGTTAAAAAACGGGGTTTACATCCGGGTTTAATTTGATTGACAGCTGCCGTAGAGAGAAACTCCGTAGGACCTCGGGATGGTACGCTGTAGGGCGGAGCTTATCCCTGTGGAAACACAAATTCCCTACTGCAGAAAATTTTAAAGATGTCAGCGTTCCAGAACAGGATATTTTGGCTTCAAACCGTACAATGGGAAAAGGCGAAGTGACGCTGTCCCTTATATATACAGTCTATGGCTTGAATGTTTAGCTATAGCCATGCTATTAGCGTAGAATGTTTAATACTTTAGTCTTTAAGGGAATACTTGTAAAACTATTGTTTATTGTGTTGCATACCAAATAGCTTATTAGCATGCTAAGAAGCCAAACTAAGATGGTAAAGATTATTAACATTTCACCTAGTATTTAACAATTAAGTCATACTTGATCAAAAAAGCAATGTATAAAGCTAAAAAGATTTAATATGTTACTTCTAAACTTGGGAGGCACTGCTAAAAGGTGAATTTTCTTATATTACACAGAGCCAGGCTAGCTTTTCACCTGTTGTCAGCCTAGCTGAGCCAAACCTAGCTGAACTAAGCAGTTGATAGATCTAGCATCATTGCAACACAATACTGACAATATTTCTTTCATAGGCTAATACAATTCAGGAATGCTTCCTAGTTTAATTTTATTCAAAAGTCATGATTTGGGGACAAAAAAACTCTTCAAACCATCTGAAAATCAAAGATTGAAGCTGAGTGTAGAAGTGTATATGAAAACAAGCACATGGCTATAACTGTCTGTCTCTGTGTGCAGCTATGACCCCGATGAAACCTCTGATGACTGTGACTCCTCGGACGTGTCATGGCGTGAGGAGGAGCAGGCGTCATTACGACAATCCCTCCGCGCCCTGCAGACTCAGTACGCCACTGAGCGCGCTCGGAGGGAGGAGTCGGAGCGAGAGGCAGAGCTGCTCGCTGGAGAAAATGCAGATCTGGAGCAGCAGGTGGCAAAGATGGAAGGGTGTCAGGTATGTCTGATAACTGACTCTTACCTGTGTGCTTTTTTCTCTTCGTGCACCAACAATGAGTCAATGTGTTTAGAGTTCATGAGTTATGTTCTGAAAGTTGACGTCTAACAAAGTGGCCAGTGCTCTTCTTTTTGTTGCTTAAAACTCAAAATCATTCAGCACCTCACTCATTAATGGTCCCAGGGGGATGATCCTATTTGCTTTGGTAAAAACCTGACATTTCTTCTTGTGCCTATCATGAGGCAGATATATCCTTCGGTAATATTCCTCATCAACTAGTTGACTGATTGCTATAACATTTGAAACAAACATTCATAGTCACCTCAGGATGTTTTGTAACTTTTATAATCCTTGCAGGTCCAAAATTTCAATACATCCAATACTTCAGCTTAATAATTTACATGCCATTGAAACTAAAGACACACCCATCAGCCACTGCTGTACTTTGTATCAATAAGTAGATGTTAGCATGCTACACAGAGATACTAGTTAGCCAGAGTGTTTAGCAAAGAAAAGAGCAAATACAACACGCAAAGTTAAAGTCAGCATTTCATGGTGAGCAGGTTAGCATCAAAAAGATCATGTGCTAATATTAGCTCAGAGCACGTCTGTGTCTAACCACAACATAAGAGCTTGGTCTTTGTCTTTTAGTGCGTTACATTTCATCGTAGTCATTCTAATATATGGAAACTTGAGTTGCATTATTTTCACCGGTTAGGCTAACTTCTCTAGCCGCATAAATGTGATCGTTAAACCACTTCTGTTAGTTGATCTGGAATCTGTCACAGTGCTGTGGTTGTTTAACAGATCTCAGCGTTCTCTCTGTATATATTTTATTACCGATAGAAACAGAGACCAAGCAGGGAGCCCCATCTTTGCCAAGTCAGGGACCCCCGTATAGCATTAGCCTCAGGAAGAGACCCCTTGTTGCAAAATTGCTATAATTTCTGGTACATTAAGACAGCAAACATCATAGTTAAACAAATATAAAATATAGAATATAACTTTGTAATATACTTACTTTAAACGGACATGATTAACCATGAGTTATCTTGCTATCCATTTATTTAATAATATTTAAAAATAATACTAACAGTGATCTAGTTGCTTATGATTTTCTTTTCTATTTTGCCAACTTTACCCTCCATGTTCCCCTCGAGAACCCGTAAGAACCAGGGCCAAATTGTAAGAAAAACTGGAATGTTTCTTTAACTTCAAAAGGTCCTCCAGGTTCAAACAAATCTGTTGTTCTTTGATGGAAACCTTTGAAAAGCATGTTGATAAACCTCAATATGAATGCTTTGAGGTTTCCTTTGCTCTGATCTTGTGTGGCTTTGATCTAAAAATAAAACATTTTTTTCTCAAATGAAATATCATGACAGTGTGCTGCATCCCTGTCACAAAGCGTCTTTGACTTATTGTTGGTTTTCTGAAACAAAATGTCAGTGATACAGTTAGTCTTCATGACCTTTCGTTTCTTCTCCCTGCTGTAGGTCAGAGTTTCTGAGCTGGAGCGAGAGGCCGAGGAGCTTCGTCAGCTCTGGAAGTCAGAATCCTCCAAAAAATCCAGCAGGCCTGACGTTCTGCACGGCCTTCTGTCCAACTCGATGTTCCTCAACCAAGAGGAGGAGAATGAGGGGGAGTCGGCTGCATTTAAAAGCCCACGGGTCCTGAAGCGCTGGGACAGCGAGCGGCTCATGAAAGTGACGCAGATGCACGACTCAACCGACAGGATCTACGACCACGAGTGCTCCTGTGTGCGCCGAGCTGGGGTGGTGAAGTATCGCGGGATCTCACTGCTCAACGAGGTCGACGCCCAGTACAGTGCCTTGCAGGTGAAGTACGACGAGCTGCTGCAGCGGTGTCACCTGGGGCTGCAGGAGGAGGAAGAGGAGGAGGAGCAGGATGGGCAGAGCCACAAGTCAGTCCAGACTGCATCCCTCACTGCTGCCATCGCTCGTTCTGCTCTCGCCGACATGGAGCGCTTTGAGGATGACATTCACCAGCCGGAGTACAAGGAACTTTTTAGGGAAATATTCTCACGTATTCAGAAAACAAAAGAGGACCTGATTGAAAACAGAGAGAGACTCTCAGCTGATGAGGTGCTGCCTATTTTGCATTAGTTGCTTACCAATAAAAAAAGAAAGCAAGACAAATCAAAGCTGCTGCAACATTAATAGTTGTCTTCCGTATCAAAGCAACTCCTTGGAAAGACTTTTACTGCAGCACAGGAAGCCAACTTACTCAGCTCTTTAGTGTACCTGAGTTACCCAGAGAGTGATCGAGGGATAGAGGGTTGAGAGAAAGAGTGATGCCAGAATAAGAAGTCAAACACCAGCAGCTCGTGTCTTAGATGTGACTCATTTTGCACAGAAACACCCGTGCCTAATGCTGCTGTCTCCTGTACAATCACTCTACCTCACTCTGCAGGACTCTGCCGTCACACAAGATCCCAATTAAATCCTTTCTGGGTCCTTTTTATACACGCTGTACTGGGAACTCTTTATTTTATGGATTCAAAACTTTCATTAATTTCCTTGATAATATTTGCCATGTTTTTCAGGGTTACTAGAAATGTCAATTACACCTCTATTATCTTAATTGATGGAGATTCATTTGGTGGTAATATTTTGGGGATATTTCGGCTCTGACTGCTTCTCAAACCTCAAGAAACTTTTAAGTTTGTGGAATCTGTTCAAATTACGTGGTAAAGCATCATTTACTTGGAATTAAGTGTATTTGAAACATAAAATACAACTCTTGGTTGATATGGTAACATCTTTGCAGACAAATCTAGCAGTTTGAGAGCAACATGATTAATATTATGAGTCATGTTTGTGTTTTACAGGTGACACATTTCACGGTCTTTAGCTCCAGTTTTGGTCTCCTCCATAGACTCTATAATAAATGGACGTAGCATCCGTGACGTCACCCATCTGTTTTTGAAGCACTGTTTTGAGGCCGATCGTGGGCGGCAGCCATATTGCTGCTGTCGAGCGATTGTGATGTAAAGAGGCGGGGCTTTGAGCCTCCTAGCCAACAGCTACAGTGTTCCCGCCTGTCAATCAAGTCAGCTTTGCCTCTCATTGGAAGACTCGTAATCTTAATATCTTCGAAATTACCGTGTTAGAAAAAAATTCACCGATCGAGAAATGAGCTATCCAGACTACACTTGTGTTTTTTGTACCAGGCTGTAAACATGTTTATTTCTGCTGTAAAGATCGTCTTTTTTTGAATTGGTGTGTATGTGGTTTCCAGTACTTCCAGAGCCAGCCTCAAGTGGATCCTGCAGTTTTAAGCACTTCCGCATTGGACTCATATTTTTAGACCGGAGGTTTCCGCTTGGTCTCCTCCAACTTCAGAGGGCATTATCTGGGGCTATGTTCAATGGCAAGCCACTTAGTGAGTCCACCATTTAAAGTGCTGTATAGGAAGTTTAACGTTTTTAGCCCTTTTCTGTGTAAACCATTCGCCTCTATGTCGATGATGACACGATGAGGGCTGTGAGACTAAACCAAAGCAGCGTTGTTTGAGCTGGATGGCTAAACAATACAGCCCTATGATATAATGTCAGAATACTGATTGTAGCTGCTTTAGAGTTATTCTTTTCTCCACCCAGATTTTTTTTTATGTGTTTTCTTTGTAAATATTCCCAAATACGATTACTATCACAGAGGAACCAAAAAACAAAAAGAAGGATCCATAAAATAAAGTGTTATTGTTGTATCTGCTGTTAGTTTTGTTTACGGACCTCTTGTGATCCAATGTGAACTTTTTTAATTTATTATTTTTCTTCTCAATTATAAATGTAGGAAAAGTACCTTTTTTTGGTGATAGTTCGCCTGCGCCTATAAGAGCAACATATGCAAGAATATTCCACATAATCACGGTGATGGATTATAAGTAGGTGATTTAAGGTGCTAAAATATAAAAGGATTTTTGTAACTGTGTGTATTATTACTCAATGGCTATACTTGATTACTGTATGATAGGTTAGATAACTGTGAGTGAATGAAATATTTAAGGAAGTTCAGAGCATTCACTCTGTACTTATTAATGTAACTTATCTATCAGCCTCACGAAGGAATGTATGAATAGAAGCTTTCCTCCTTTGCCTGATATTTGTGTTAAGCTTCGAACTGTGCACATAGTTTGTCTTTAAAAAAACAACATTGAGAAGCACTTTAGGGTTGCACATGCATTATTTAATGCTCTCTGACACTTTACATTTCACATGTAGTTATTGAAATGTGTGATGATGAAGATGTATATGAATAATCTACAGAATGTACGATTGTATGTGCTTAGCGTTTTTAAATGTGTCATGACACAGCCTTTTGGTTTTGTTGTTCTGAGCCATAAAATGTGAAGCAAGCAGAGAGAGCTAATGTGTGTTTATTTCCCGCTGTCAGTTGTACACTATATTCTATTTATAGAGACATGTGCTGCCAAAAGGTATAACTCATTCCTACATGCAGTTTCAGGACTGAACAAGAGATTTTCAGTGCTTTGAAAGAAGCTGTCTATAAGCTAAAAACTTCAGCCTAAAGGTAAAAATAAACCCCTAAAATCAGTTAATTTAGAGGTTTAAAATCTAAGAGTTTTATTCCGTCACCATACAAAATATAAAAATTGCAGAGGTGTCAAGTAACAAAGTACAAATACTTTGTTACCTTGCTTAAGTAGAAATTTTGGGTATCTATACTTTACTGGAGTAATTATTTTTCAGCCGACTTTTTACTGCCGACAGGATTTGACATGCGTACTTCTCAAACCCCTAACCCCTGAACCATTTAAGATATCTAGAAAATTCAAAAATCACCAGAAAGCGGGGAAATAGACCTTTGCGCCCATATAGTTGTCATTACTGTAGCCCCTAAGACTTCAGCAGTACGACCGTTATTATCTGTTATTATAGTGTCCTAAACACACAATAAAGTTGAATTACTGCCAGATACTGAAAGTTGAGGTTATCTTGGAAAAGGGGGCAGAAGCACTCACTCATTGCACATTTTTTGACAATTCTACAGCCATAAAATCAAAATAAATCCAGGCGGCCTGAATATAATTATGGTCATAAAAGGGTTAATGTTGGTAAAAGGAAGGCAGGTAGGAACTATAACAATTAGTCTTGTGATTGTGTGAATACTTCAATTTTAGCATATTTTAGGGTAAAAAAAGTACTCATTACCAATGGCCCATTGTAGGTATAATGTGTATTAATGATACACAGAATAATGTGTGCATCACTTATGAGCTGTAGCTGGTCAAACAAAGGGGGCCAATGGTAACTATTATGAATTCCCCTTCATGAACCAATCAAGTTTTAATTTAAAATACATAAACTTACTTAATTTCTCAGTAAAATGTTTTTAAAACATTCAGACATAAACGGCAAATATTTAAAGTATATGCAAGTATTGAAAAATTCTACTTAAAGCTGCCGTTGGTAGGAATGGTGTAAAAAAACAGTACTTTTTTTCTGCTGGGTTTGGAGAAAAGGTCCTTATACCAATCAGTACTCATCTGTAAGTGAAGTAATTTGAGATTATGGCAAAATCTCTGTGTTTTCCAATGCCTTTGTATCAAGCAATGTTATTATTCCCCTCTTTCCTGTTATCACGGACCAATCAGAGCTACTCCCCAACCCTCTGTCGCCCTGATTGGCTGGGAAGACACTTCTGCCTCATAGGGTGCTTCTCAAAGCTCTAAACGTCCATCCTCGCATCTCTTCCTCGCGTCTCTTCCTCGCATCTTAGTCCCGCCCACCAGAGATGCGAGGAAGTGAAACCAGAGGAGAGAGGAGATTTGTATCTAGAGAAATGAGACGTCCTCTTCTCCGGAGCGTCACGTGAAGCGACGTCGGTTTGTGATGACGGCTTTAACAGCTGTTTGTGTCTGCACACATGTTCACTGTAATAACTCTGATAAATATAAACAGTAACAGAGCTCTGTCTCTGTGTTTACATGTTTAACAAACACCTGCACATGAAGAGAATCTGCTCTCTGTTTATTCTGTCCTGAAGCATCACGGATTGATTCACCGGTAAAATGCCTCATTATTAAATTATTATTACTTTAAGGTAAAATAGAAACCATGCAACTCTTTTCAAACCTCGTGCTCATTAATGATCAGCCTCATATGAAACTTTATTAACCTGACAGGAAATATAACAAGTGGTTTTACTAACAGACAAACTTTACTGTCAGACTTCTCCATGATGAAAACGAGAACAAACGGGGAAACTAACAGGAGAAATGACTGATCATATATTCTCTCTATGATATTAGACTATATTACTCTATTTCATTAGACAGTGAATCTGACAAAAACAATCAGATGTAACATAATCCATCCTCTGTTATATTGAATTTATGATTTTGCAATCAGTATATTGTTTTTAAAACTCACATCAAACACTTTTGAATCTCAGCTCATCATACAGACTGTTGAGAAACTGATGTGTTTATAATCTGTTTCAGGGCACCCTTAGTGACTGTTTTAAGGTCTGTTTCAGGGCACCCTTAGTAACTGTTTTAAGGTCTGTTTCAGGGCACCCTTAGTAACTGTTTTAAGGTCTGTCTCAGGGCACCCTTAGTGACTGTTTTAAGGTCTGTTTCAGGGCACCCTTAGTAACTGTTTTAAGGTCTGTCTCAGGGCACCCTTAGTGACTGTTTTAAGTTCTGTTTCAGGGCACCCTTAGTGACTGTTTTAAGGTCTGTTTCAGGGCACCCTTAGTAACTGTTTTAAGGTCTGTTTCAGGGCACCCTTAGTAACTGTTTTAAGGTCTGTTTCAGGGCACCCTTAGTAACTGTTCTAAGGTCTGTTTCAGGGCACCCTTAGTGACTGTTTTAAAGTCTGTTTCAGGGTACCCTTAGTGACTGTTTTAAGGTCGGTCTCAGGGCACCCTTAGTGACTGTTTTAAGGTCTGTTTCAGGGCACCCTTAGTGACTGTTTTAAGGTCTGTCTCAGGGCACCCTGAGTAACTGTTTCAAGGTCTGTTTCAGGGCACCCTTAGTGACTGTTTTAAGGTCTGTTTCAGGACACAGTGACTGTTTTAAGGTCTGTTTCAGGGCACCCTTAGTGACTGTTTTAAGGTCTGTCTCAGGGCACCCTTAGTGACTGTTTTAAGGTCTGTTTCAGGACACCCTCAGTGACTGGTTTAAGGTCTGTCTCAGGGCACCCTTAGTGACTGGTTTAAGGTCTGTCTCAGGGCACCCTTAGTGACTGTTTTAAGGTCTGTCTCAGGGCACCCTTAGTGACTGTTTTAAGGTCTGTCTCAGGGCACCCTTAGTGACTGTTTTAAGGTCTGTCTCAGGGCACCCTTAGTGACTGTTTTAAGGTCTGTCTCAGGGCACCCTTAGTGACTGTTTTAAGGTCTGTTTCAGGGCACCCTTAGTGACTGTTTTAAGGTCTGTTTCAGGGCACCCTCAGTGACTGTTTTAAGGTCTGTCTCAGGGCACCCTTAGTGACTGTTTTAAGGTCTGTCTCAGGGCACCCTTAGTGACTGTTTTAAGGTCTGTCTCAGGGCACCCTTAGTGACTGTTTTAAGGTCTGTTTTAAGGCACCCTTAGTGACTGTTTTAAAGTCTGTTTCAGGGCACCCTTAGTGACTGTTTTATGGTCTGTTTCAGGGCACCCTTAGTGGCTGTTTTAAGGTCTGTTTCAGGCCACCCTTAGTGACTGTTTTAAGGTCTGTTTCAGGGCACCCTTAGTGACTGTTTTAAGGTCTGTCTCAGGGCACCCTTAGTGACTGTTTTAAGGTCTTTTTCAGTGCACCCTTAGTGACTGTTTTAAGGTCTGTCTCAGGGCACCCTTAGTGACTGTTTTAAGGTCTGTCTCAGGGCACCCTTAGTGACTGTTTTAAGGTCTGTCTCAGGGCACCCTTAGTGACTGTTTTAAGGTCTGTCTCAGGGCACCCTTAGTGACTGTTTTAAGGTCTTTTTCAGTGCAACCTCAGTGACTGGTTTAAGGTCTGTCTCAGGGCACCCTTAGTGACTGTTTTAAGGTCTGTCTCAGGGCACCCTTTAGTGACTGTTTTAAGGTCTGTCTCAGGGCACCCTTTAGTGACTGTTTTAAGGTCTGTTTCAGGGCACCCTTAGTGACTGTTTTAAGGTCTGTTTCAGGGCACCCTTAGTGACTGTTTTAAGGTCTGTTTCAGGGCACCCTTAGTGACTGTTTTAAGGTCTGTCTCAGGGCACCCTTAGTGACTGCTTTAAGGTCTGTCTCAGGGCACCCTTAGTGACTGTTTTAAGGTCTGTGTCAGGGCACCCTTAGTGACTGTTTTAAGGTCTGTCTCAGGGCACCCTTAGTGACTGTTTAAAGGTCTGTCTCAGGGTACCCTTAGTGACTGTTTTAAGGTCGGTCTCAGGGCACCCTTAGTGACTGTTTTAAGGTCTGTCTCAGGGCACCCTGAGTAACTGTTTCAAGGTCTGTTTCAGGGCACCCTTAGTGACTGTTTTAAGGTCTGTTTCAGGACACCCTTAGTGACTGTTTTAAGGTCTGTTTCAGGGCACCCTTAGTGACTGTTTTAAGGTCTGTCTCAGGGCACCCTTAGTGACTGTTTTAAGGTCTGTTTCAGGACACCCTCAGTGACTGGTTTAAGGTCTGTCTCCGGGCACCCTTAGTGACTGGTTTAAGGTCTGTCTCAGGGCACCCTTAGTGACTGTTTTAAGTTCTGTCTCAGGGCACCCTTAGTGACTGTTTTAAGGTCTGTCTCAGGGCACCCTTAGTGACTGTTTTAAGGTCTGTCTCAGGGCACCCTTAGTGACTGTTTTAAGGTCTGTGTCAGGGCACCCTTAGTGACTGTTTTAAGGTCTGTTTCAGGGCACCCTTAGTGACTTTTTTAAGGTCTGTTTCAGGGCACCCTCAGTGACTGTTTTAAGGTCTGTCTCAGGGCACCCTTAGTGACTGTTTTAAGGTCTGTCTCAGGGCACCCTTAGTGACTGTTTTAAGGTCTGTCTCAGGGCACCTTTAGTGACTGTTTTAAGATCTGTTTCAGGGCACCCTTAGTGACTGTTTTAAGGTCTGTTTCAGGGCACCCTTAGTGACTGTTTTAAGGTCTGTCTCAGGGCACCCTTAGTGACTGTTTTAAGGTCTGTCTCAGGGCACCCTTTAGTGACTGTTTTAAGGTCTGTTTCAGGGCACCCTTAGTGACTGTTTTAAGGTCTGTCTCAGGGCACCTCTAGTGACCATTTTAAGGTCTGTTTCAGGGCACCCTTAGTGACTGTTTTAAGGTCTGTTTCAGGGCACCCTTGGTGACTGTTTTAAGGTCTGTTTCAGGGCACCCTTAGTGACTGTTTTAAGGTCTCTTTCAGGGCACCCTTAGTGACTGTTTTAAGGTCTGTCTCAGGGCAACCTTAGTGACTGTTTTAAGGTCTGTCTCACGGCACCTTTAGTGACTGTTTTAAGATCTGTTTCAGGGCACCCTTAGTGACTGTTTTAAGGTCTGTGTCAGGGCACCCTTAGTGACTGTTTTAAGGTCTGTTTCAGGGCACCCTTAGTGACTGTTTTAAGGTCTTTCTCAGGGCACCCTTAGTAACTGTTTTAAGGTCTGTCTCAGGGCACCCTTAGTGACTATTTTAAGGTCTGTTTCAGGGCACCCTTAGTGACTGGTTTAAGGTCAGTCTCAGGGCACCCACCAACTCAGCTGATGTTACGTTTTGGTTAAGTCCGAGCCGCTGCGGTGTCCAATCGGTGAGTGATATTCGATAAGGGGGCGTGTCTGTCAGAGAAAAGACTTCTGCAAAGTCTGCTCTCGTGTTTCCTCGATTATCCCTTCTCGGATCAGTCTCCTCGCTCCTCACTCCTCGCTCCTCCAGCAGCATTTAGAGCATTGGGACGCAAGTTAAAATGGCGCGTCAGTAAGTACTTCCGGTTCGTCCGAGGAGCGAGGAGACTGCAGTTTAGAGCTTTGAGATGCACCCATAGAGTGCGCACAACAATCTTTTGTGGGTGCGGTTATGGGAGCAGAGAGGGGAGGGGTAGTGTTGACATTCGAAATCTCTCTCCGAACTGATGTTTGTATTACAACTACCAACAGCAGCTTTAACCACAGGTCTCAATTTTAGACTTAAATGTTAAACATGACTTGAAGAGAAAACACATCAAACAACTCAACTTTACAATGTTTATTGAGTAAAGTAACAAACAAATGAAAAAAAAAAAGAAAATTCTGTAGTCATTTAATTTGTCACATCATAAACTCTCCATATCTTTTCCAACATTTCCACTTCTGAAGGTTTAACTGTTTAACATTTTAATGAGAATCAATGACAGTTTTCTCTTTTGTCCTGTTTTTCTGCATATGAACGTGTGGGAGTTTGTCCTGAATGCCTTGTGAGGCAGAGGCACTTCAAGATGGAGGCTCAAGATAGCAGCAAATGGCGATACAACAGCGTGTCCATGGCAACAACTTCCCCGTCATCTCAGGAAGATGGTCCAGCGTTTCAATGGATGGATCAAATCTCAACCAAACGAATTACTGGGACTTTTTTTTTCTCTCTTCAAATTTCAAATCTTTATTGGCCATCATCAAACTCAGCCTCTCTCACAAAGGAAAAAAAACCAAAGGAACCTCTACAATCAACTAGTTCAAACCTCACCATCACCCACTTTATCCAGTTTTCTTCATATTTGATATTTCAGTCCACAGCTGGCTGAGTTAGAACTCAATATGGGAAGAGCCACACTGGATGTAGCAGTTTCCAGGTCCACGTTTGCCAAAGACAACAAGTGATTGAAGTTGCACATCAGGAGGAAACTTGTGTTTTGGAGGGATATTGGATGTTTTTCATCCATTATCATTTAAGGTTTGCTGACTCATGCACCTGGCAGAGTCTCTTTAAGTGCCTTCAGTTGTTCTAATAATGCAACAATCATCTGAACTTCAAGAGCAGCCCTTTGGATTTTTAATAAGCATGAATGTTTATTTTAATTTACTGTAGCCATGTCAGGTTAGGATTACAAATAAATCAGGTTACCTTTCATGTATTTTTTTTTAACCTACAAGGCCTTAAACTATATTTTCTTGGTTGATGATATCATCAAGGAAAATATGTTTCCATTAATCAGGAGTCAAATTAAAGCACTTGGAGCAACTGTTGCTTTCAATAGTAAACACCATCCTGGTGTGGTAAAAGTTTAATTCAAAATAATCAAACATGATGTCAGAAATCCAAAAATCTAGTGACAAACCGTAAATATATATATATATATCTTGTTTTTCTTCATGTTTTCCACTCTGTGTGTGTGTGTGTGTGTGTTGGGTTCCGATCCTCCATGCTTCATCAGAGCTCTCGTTTTAATGTGAAATGCTTCAGTTGATTCAAGACGAGCTTCACTTTCTGATGCTTTGTTCTCCAACCGCCTGCCCTCTGAGTTGGGCGAGTTATGATTGGCTCTCGTCTGTCTGTCTGCCCTCCCACTGGACACCAGGGAGAGGATTTGATTGGCTGACGGTGACCACGAGCGCAGGGACGAGGGGTGGGGCAGGCTCTCAGTGTCACGACTGTATCGTTCCCTTGAGGTACCACATCCCTGCGTGGCTGCTGCAGCACTCCTGGAGCGAGACGACAGAACAGATAAATGAGAGGAAATAAAAACGAGAACAGAAAAACATCACGTGAAGTCCTAGCTTCCTTCTTACGCTGAGCAGCCGGTCGATGTCTGCCTTTGAGACGTCTTCAAACTCCTGTGCCAGTCTGGCTTGTACAATGTTCCTCCTGACCCGGTAGTTCTTGGTGAAAACGTCGTACAGAAGCCGACGATGCTGCGGGAGGAGAACACAAACGTAATCAGTGGAAAGAAAATGATTCATTTGTTATGTTAAAATGAAGGTAGAGCCCAAGCAGCAACCTCAAGCCGCGATAATTGAAGCCAATGCGGAAGTGTTAAAAACTGCAGTTCATCGAGTGTCCACTTGAGGCTGGCTCCTGAAGTACCGGAAACCACATACACACCAATTCAAAAAAGCCGATCTTTACAGAAGAAATAAACATGTTTACAGCCTGGTACAAAAGACGAGTGTAGTCTGGATAGCTCATATTTCGATCAGCTCACACTGTAGGGGGGTGAATTTTTTCACAACACAGCAATTTCGAAGATATTTAGATTATGAGTTTCCCATTATGAGAGTCACAGCTGACTTGATTGACAGACGGGAACACAGTAGCTGTTGGCGAGGAGGCTCAAAGCCCGCCTCTTTACCTCACACTAGCTCAACAGAAGTAAGGTTGACTTCAGCATTTCCAATATGGCTCCCGCCGACAATTGGCTTCAAAACAGCGCTTTAGACAGAAGGGTGACATCACAGATACTACGTCTATTATTTATACAGTCTATGGTAGAGCCAGAAGCACATTAGCCTAGCTAAGCATGAGGACAGGAGTTATCTTCAACAAAAAACCTTTATTGGTAACTTTTAATTCTCACTGATTCAAATGTTTGTTACGATAAATCTGTTGGACTATTTTTAGCTAAAGTGGTGCTAACAGGCCAAATCTGTCTCCTTCAGTCAGATCTAGGCTGGATGTTTTACCTGTTGTCAGTCTTTATGCTCAACTCGGCAAACTTAACTGAAGATTCAGATCTACAAGCTTCATTCACACATACACAAAACCCCTGAAAATTTCAGAGTGGGCTACATGTGTGAACGCAAACACACAAAATGTTCATCCTGACTTTATCCAATATTTCTCCTGACAGCCTCTCAGTGAAATCTCAGCAAGAAACCAGGAAGATCTGATGTGAGAATACAACAGAAGATATTACAGAGAATTCAATGCAATCAAATCAAGTGAAACCGGAGGAGCAACGCCCTACATAAAAAATAAAAACACCCTAGATTGAAGAAGGGGAATCATTTCCAAGACGAGACAAGTGATGTCTGCACATCCGTACGTTTGCCCGTAGCGTTGATATGGATGTATAACAAAGGTCGTAATAGCGTACGTCTCTGTGACTTCCTCTGCCATCATGTTGTGAACACTACACAGTGGCCTTCACAGCATGTTTGATATTATGTCTCCAAATGAAACTCTTCTCCCGTCCCATGCCCGGCAGGAATGGGCAACCTTGGAAAATTTCAAGGCCGGAGCTCCTGGAATTTTCTAGAAATGTTCCTGAAATTTTAAGTAGGGATGCACCGATCCCACTTTTTAGGTCCCTATACCAATATCCATACCTGGGTTTTGGTATCTGCCGAGACCGATACTAGCCGATCCGATCCTGGTATTGATTTAACAATCTCTATTCCTTAATGTGAGGATAGAATCACGTTTTGGCAACTTAAGGCTTTTCTGACTTGATGGTGAACTGTACCTGGGTTCCAAGTGCTGAACCAGAGGCTGGAATCCCTTCATTTCAAGGATCCGGAACAATTAACTCCAATAACCTGTCCGTTTTTTCACACTTTTAATCCATTAATAGAAGGTGTCTTCCTTCTTTGCAGTACACTACAGCTGATGTAAACTTCTTCCTTTGGGCAAAAATGCCCAGACCGGCCAGCGCTGATGACGTAGGAGACGCACGTGGCTATTTGAAACACAGAAAAGCTTGGAACTGAGATGAATAGATCTGCCATGTGGATCGGCACTATATATCGGCCCCTTGTCACCGATATCTAGCTTTTTGTGTCCGATCTAGCCGATATCGATACCAGGATCAGATCGATGCATCCCTAATTTTAAGAAGTACATTATGGGAAAGAGGCTATTTAGGTATAAGTTGGGTATTGATCTGTTTATCAAACTCCTTAGCTTATATCTTAAAAACTCCTTTAAGGTAACTCTCAACACAAAGGAAGAGGATTTGATGGGATACTTAGGAGGTAGCATGTTAAGAGCTAAATATACTTAATATGAGAGATGGAAATGAAAAGAGAAGATATGCTGTTGGTTTGCACTTTTCACTTTGTGCTTCCTGGCAAAAAGAGCAGTGTCCTACTTTTTTATCTGTCTCTTTGCAGTGATGCAGCCAGCCAATCACAGCCCACGCTGACACTCTGCATATGATGTCTCAGCATCATGATCTGTGATCGTTGGTTTGAGGTTTGTGGTGACTTTCTGCAAAATCGACACGTGTTGTAAAAAAGAGAGGCGAATGTAAAGCTTTTCAACGAGCATCAGAGTTCTTACCGTGTCGAAATCCTCTCCGGTGTCCCACAAACCAAACACCTTCTGTTCGTCAGGCGCTGCAGTGCTCTGAGCAGGAAACTACAGAGAGAGGGAGAAAAAGGAGTGTTAAAAAAAAAAGGCAATGGAGCAGGAGGAAATCAATTTAAACTTCAAAGAAGTTGAGTTAAACCGAGCCAGACAACGTCAAGCAAAACAGAGAGCAAGAATTCTGGTGCATGACTCAATTTGCTGTCGAAATGCTTAACAGAAACATGGTGGATGAAATGTTCCATGGAATCAGTTTGTTATGTCACATATTCTTTGTTTTCATGCTTTTATTGATCTGGCATTGATGTTGGTTTCAATGCTGAGGGACCTGGGGGAGTAGGGATTAGCCTAAATCCTAAAATTGGACATTCAATTTTATGTTTGTGGCTTTAATGGACACAATTATGCTGCAAGTAGTCCGGGAAATTCTAAAGATCAGGATATTTCAATGCCATTGGTAATAAATACGACATCTTGTTTGCATCCAACTTTAACAGGAAGCTCAAAAACACCAAAACCATCTGCAGAGCAACAACTTCCTAACTCTGGGAATCAGATTATCCCAGGAGCACTTAAAAGCAGCATCAATATTTCCGATCATTTTCTGACGACAGCATGCCTCTGAAACGGACAAAACCTTCTCATTCTACAGTCAGCATTAAACGACTTCCAGCCGAGACTTCTTTTCCTTCCAACGTTTATGTCTGCAACATAAGTGCCATCACTTCCTGTTCCATGACACCACGTTTATCTGTTTCAGGCAGGTCTCAGCTCAACAGTGGGCAGTAAGTTACTCTGATAAATACCAAACTGTTAATTGAACAAGAATTTGGAGTAAAGAAGTCCCCGGTCGAGAGTTTGGTCTTCACTCAGGCAGATGTGTGTCTAACATGAGTATGGTCCTGCTCGAGGTTTCTGCCTGTTAAAGGAAGTTTGTCCTTGCCACTGTAACTTGCTAAATGCTGCAAAGTGCTCTGCTCATGGTGAATTAAGATGAGATCAGACTGAGTCCTGTCAGTAAGATGGGACTGGATCTGATCCTGTCTTGATGTTGGGTCTTTGTTAATAATAGAACATAGAGTACGGTCTAGACGTGCTCTGTTTGGAAAGAGTCTGAGGAGAACGTTTGTTGGGATTTGGCGCTTAATAAAGATTGATTGATTGACTCTTCCATCCCCTTCTCTGAAGCATGTTGGTTTGGTTTGACCATCTTATCCCGTTCAGTATCATGCAGTTGAACATTTCTGCAGGTCAGGCTGGAGCCCTGATAGCTGTCGTGGTGTTGGGACGGGACCACATACTCGGCTTTAGGCTGCAAACCTTACCCTGTCTTGATGTTGGGTCTTTGTTATAATGTAACAGAGTACAGTCTAGACCTGCTCAGTTTGTAAAAGCATATTGAGATAACGTTTGTTGTGGTTTGGCGCTACAAGAATAAAGATTGATTGTGTTAGTATGCTTCAGGTGCAAATGTATACACCAGCTAACGTGTAAACGCAAACTCTTCTCTTCCTCTCCGTCACAAATCTAGTGTCTTGTCTGAATGGCAGGCTGAAAATGGAGAGCGTCTGAGCACTGCTGTGAAAGGAAGGACCAACACTGAGCGATCCAGACCGGAATTACCCTCCAGACACATCCCACCGTCTGAAACACACCTGATCTCTGAGCTGTCTGATGTCTAAAGAACAAGGCTCACAGCGAAGCAGAGGGACAATCACCTGACTCCAGATCTGTCCAGGTTTACAAACAAACCGGATTAGCCCCTCTCTGATCACTAATGAGCTTTACTTCGAGGCCTATAATCTGTTGCATAACAAAGATGGCGTCCGGCCACTCCCTCCCTGCAGCCATTAAAACCCTCCAATGTGAGGGAAGTAGATTGTGTAAGACCTAAGCCAGGGCCAGGCTCGACCTGCTTAATGAAACAAGACGGCACTCCCTGCGCTGTGAGCAAACACCACACTAAGCAAAGCGTGGCTAAAAGAAACAACAATAACAAGTCTGATCTGTCTATATTAAGCCGTATAAACTTGAGTCCAAACATAGTGGATGGACTATAAACACACAGGGATCAGGTGGCTCCAGGAACCTGAGTGGAACCTGAGATCGAGGTCTGCATCGCATCACTGCATTGACTGCAACACGGCACTCACAAGCAAAGCGACCGTTAATGTCGTTACTCTGCTCGGGAAAACTGATAGCTTTGCATTCAGGCTGCCCGTGAGGAAACCCCCTCCTCCTCAGCTGACACAGGAGGTTTGAACTAGACTGGGACCAGACCAGTAGGGACTGGATCCAGGACAATAGAGAGTGTAATCTCAGACAGGAACACTCAATTCTGCGTCTCCTCAGGTGGACCTTTGGTCTGAGCCAGTTAGAAGAGAAATCTAATTGATCCAATTGTTTCTCTCAATGACAGAGCGACATGTTGGAAATCTTGCAGATCCAGAGCCGAATGAGAGGCTTTAAAATACCCTGCGTTAGAAAAACTGGTCCAGATCAGTAATAGCGGCAACTCTCTTGAGGACTTAATTAACCCTGCAGCATCTCAAAAACTGAAATGGTATTTACACGGCCTGAACCCTTGAGTTTTGGGCTTTACCTGGGTTGCTGACTAGTTAACTTGTTACAGCTCCAGCGCTTCCTGCTGCTGTTAACTGTTAAAACAAAAAAAGCACCCAAGGTCAACTACGCTTGCTGAACAGGTTTAGATGCCTGATCATCTTTCAAACTTATTTACTCATCTTCTTACCAACCTACAAACCCATCTGCTTTCATCTCATACCTCTGAAGACGACGGTCAACTTCTCTGTAGTTCCAGTGTATTCAGCTGTTAGGTTAGTAATAAACAACTCCCTGCTCAGACTTTGTTTTCCCTGTGCTGCATGTTCTCTGTCAAATTAACAACTTGAAAAGTGATCGTGTGTTCAGATCAGTTTGCCCGCCCTGAGATGTCTGCAAAATAAAAGCTGTTATTTTTGGTTCATTACAAACCCCCAGAAGAGCTCCTGTTCATCCTGTTTCTGATGAGTCTCAGTTTCTCTGTAAATAGTGAGTTAAACGGAGGCTTCACTCTGAATTAATCCTGAAACATATTTTCTTGTGCTTTACTTGCAACTAACAGAAGAAGGGAAGAGGACAACTTTTAAAATGCTTCGTCTCTATTTGAAGGTCGGGTTGATCATTTCTGGTGCGTTTCAAGAAGTCTGAAAATCTCAACTCTGCCTCAATACAGCCTCAAGCAGACTTGTTGCTTAAACTGGATTGTAAGCTGAACTCGTGTGCAGATATCAGTTTACAGAGAATAATAAACCATCTTCAGATTATTGCCAATGGACATTCCAGTTCAAAATAACAGTTTAGGAACGCCCTCTGGTGGACAGTTTTTGGGGGATGGTTGCCTCCAATCTGTCTGAGATGTTTGAGATCAATTTACTTATTTCGCCTGTTACACTTGTATTAAATGATCTTGCTAATACAGGCTTGATAATTGATAAGAAAAAGGGTGGTACTAGCTGGTCTCACAGCAGCGAAAAAGATTATTGCACCGCGTTGGAAACCCCAGCACGTACTTTCCTAGATATCTTGTACCTTGAACTCTCAACTAGGGCTGTATGATAAATTGATTTAATCGATTAATTCGTATTTTTTGTTTCAGGTGATATTAAAAAAAGAAAATCTAGATTTTCTCCGTAACCTCCTCCGTTTTCAAGGAGGTTTATTCTAGAATATGCACTTTTTTCCAGAGGAGGTAGTTTTATTTTTACTTTTTTAAAGTAGTTTTGGTTCATGGTGCTTAAAGTCACAGTCAAAGAAATGATTATTTTCATGAGATGGAAAATTAAGTCTCTTTAAGTTGTACTGTAGCTTTATTTCAAGCTATACATCTAGCTGAAAGTTATACTGCTTGTAAATTGAGTTTTTTTGTAAAAAAAAAACTGGGATTTTATTCCTAGGCCATATCGCCCAGCCCTACTCTCAACAGCCAGAGATCACGGGGCGAAAAAGTCAACTATACAGAGTTTGCAACTGATTTCTTCAAAACTCAAAAGCCTTCTACATTGATTATGTTGATAATCAATCAACAATGGAATAGTATTGGTTTATTATTATTATGATGTTTTGTTTTTTCTCCTCTTCCTTATATGTAGGTTATCTTTTGGCACAAGAATGCTGTTGCTGTTTGGGTTGATCAATACATTGCTTGTAAAAAAAACCTGTATACAATATTAATAAAGTAAAAATTTGATCACAAAAAATATATATATTATTGCCAATGGGAGCTAGACTGTCATTGCCATGGATTATTTCCTCCTGCTTGTGCTCTCAATAATGACAGTATTTCCTGTACACATCAGAAGCTGCTGGCTCTACATGTACAAACCCTACATTTTCATGAAAATAGAGATCGCTATTTTTGCAGCAGGCCCACACCAGTGCACCAGTACAATCCCTTTTAGTGTTTGCCAGAATAGTGTCAGGCTGTAATGGCGTTAGTGTGATAGAGGTCGGAGTCAAAGACAAAGACGTAAGAAAGTAGGGATGGGCAATGATTTTTGAATATTGGAATATTCTTTCAACTTTGTAAAAATCGAAGAGTTACTTTGAATATTTTCTCATTTTAAAAGTATAATTTTTCATCGTTTTCACCGGTGCCTGGTTGTAATACGGTGTTACCGCCAGACGGTGGATATAGAGCGTCTAAAAGCTGTTTGTTAACCGCATTACCAAACAGAAGAAGAAGAATGCTAACTGCATTAAAAATCAAAAGAAGAAGAAAACATTGACCACAGTTGCTGCGATTTTCTCCGTTCCTGAATATTCACGCGTTTCCAGAAACTGAGCATGGCTGAAAAATGCACGCCACGCTACACCGACATAAAGATCGAGACAGACGCCGACAGTGCCCGCCACTAGCAGCACCTCATCCTGCTGCTGGTTTGCGCGACTGCTACACAAACAGGGCATTAATGGGACAAGTGCGTGTGCATGTGCATGTGCGTGTGTGTGTGTGTGTGTGTGTGTGTGCGTGTGCATGTGCATGTGCGTGTGTGTGTGTGTGGTGGTTAATTGTGGTTGTTGAATAATTGTCGAATAGATACCAATGATTATCGAATAGTATTTTGGCTTGAAATGCCCATCCCTATAAGAAAGCAGCATCCATTGTAAAGTAGTTGTATGTGATCCGCTGTGAATACTCACAGGCACCATTATCTGTCTACACGGGCTGAGCAGTATGGCCTCCTGCAGCATGTGGTCTGAGATGGACTGGAAGACGCTCCTACCAACCGGCATGGAGGCCAGGTGGAGGTTTAGCAGTCTTTTAAACTCGTTCAGCGTCAGTACAAAATGCTTCCCAAAAGTCTTTTTCACAAAGTCTTGCAGCTCCAGGGACGACGCGTTGGCCCCGTTGCCGTTAGTGTGATCGAACCCGGGGGAGGAGGAGCTGGGGTAACCGTTGACGGAACCGTTTGGGATGGAGGAGGAGGAGGAGGAAGTGTCCATGGGTTCGCCCGCCCCGATGGGCTCCTGTTTGATGCGGACGCTGCTTCCTGCTCGTTTGGAGTCCAGGTCCTTTTGTAGGGATGAGCGGTGATCTTGTGCGCGCTCATGAGCCATCTTTAGACGCTGGTCCCCGCTCACATGGACAGGCTCTGAAAACAACACACAGACATCAGCTCAAATAAAATCATGACTGCTTAATGTTTCATGTCTAATGTATTAAGGCAGACTCTGTACACACCAGGCTGAGTGGAATTCTTTGGCATGAAGTCCTCTTTGGAGAAGTTAAACACTTTTTCCAGCCTTAAAGGAAAGGAAATATTTGTCATATATAAAGTAAATACTTAAATAATGTGGTAGCATCTCAATGAAATGGAAATGATTGACATAAACCCTCCTTCTTTTTTGTGTGACCTACTTGCTCTGAATGCCGAGCCACAGCATGTGCTGCCTGTGGGCAACATCTGGGTGTTTTTTAATGAACTCTGAATCGGTTGGCAGCAGGAACTCCCAGCCCCGGTTCACCCGAGGAGCCGATACATGCTCCAGGAACTCCTTCACATCCTCTGGAGGAAGCTGACAAACACGAGAGGAAGAACGAGTTAGTTCAGTTTACCTGGATGAGAGGAGCGAGGGAAGGTGGAGGAGGCGTTTAAAAAACACTCCTGCTCAGCATCTTGAATAATCATTACAGACTTAGGTGTTTTCGTATGTTCCTCCCTCACTAAATACGACCTTCAGCTGCAGGCTCATTCATGCTCTACCTCTGATACACAGTTAGATATAGACAGAGGCTTCTGCACATTTCCTGAGAGCTTACACTTCCAGGTACAAAACAAACGCTGCAGTACCACCAGGAATCACAGGGGCAGTAATGAGCAGTGTAGTCCAACAGCTGAACAGTTTTCCATTATGAGAGGGACAGCTGACTTGATTGACAGGTGGGAACACTGTGGCTGTTGGCTTGGAGGCCCGCCTCTTTACATCACACTCGCCCGACAGCAGTTATGTTGAGTTCAACATTTCCAATATGGCTGCCACCAACTATTGGCCTCAAAAAAGGGCTTCAGAAACAGACGGGTGACGTCACGGATACAGCGTCCATTATTTGTAGTCTATGGGAGAACACCGGTTTAACTTTATATGACTAAACCTTGAATCTGAAACATCCAAGAGTCTGCCACCTTGATAAGACTCTAAACATGCATTGTTTTTGGGGTACATACCGAAAAAAAAAAGATGTTTTCTAATTTTGTGACAAATTTAATGCAAATCTGGTGCAACATTGTGTAACTAGACACAATGATGTCGAAGTGACATCAAACTGAGTAACATCAGTCTGTGGTGACATAAATTACCTTATTTGACCCTTCATCGTGACTGATTTCAGGAGAAAGGTGGCTCTCCTCACTAATGATCCATGTTTGAAAGCTGCGGCACATTTGTTTCCAAAGCAACCCACGCATGTAGGTCGGTGATCTCATGACACACATATCCTGTCTAATCACTTGCAAATATCTCTGCAGAAAGTCTCTGTTGAAGACCTGATTTGAGAGACAAATCTGTTTGCTGCAGTCTGAATGAAGGTTAGTTTACAGGGAAAGAAGCTTCTGGGGTTCATGAGTTATACACTTATGTACCGTTTGACTCGCAACATCAAACATTCTTAAACTGGTAAGGTAGATTAATAACAGCAGCAAAGAAACACTTTGAAAAAACAACATAAAGACAGACACCATCTAGTCTTTGTGTTTCTTACTTTGATGATGGCTGTGATCTCCTTTCTCATCACAGAGCGCTCCAGAGTGAATCTCCACATCTACAAAAATAGGAAGAAATCAGTCAGCACCATCTCATCTGTGCTGTTACAGGTCTGATTCAAGAGAGGCAAACAGCTCACCACAAAGTCTCTGCCACGACAGAGCACTTCAGCAGGGACCCCACTGTGAGGACTGCAGGTGTTTTTGGGATACAGAACGTCACTGGGAAGAGAAAAACAAAGAAACATTGCTCAGCTGCCGGGATGGAGACTTTGAGAAAAAATACATTATACCCCAAAAAGAACAAACATGAAACAAAAACTCTGCTGCTCTGAAGCTGTTCAGTCTCACCTTTTGACAACCCAGTTCCCCTGAACCAGCAGTGCCACCTGCTGGATGCAGCGCAGCACTGCAGTGGAATCCGTGCCAGAGGCAAGCAGGCCCATCAGGTTAGCAAACGGCATCACTTTCACTGAAGAGCAGAGGAGACATGCAGAGAGAAAACTTCACACGATTCTATCAGCTGTTCATGTACAAGAGAACAGAGGAAGTGAAAATAACCACAAGCTAGATCTATGGATGAGTTAAATGTGCAAACCAGTCGACTCTTTGGAAGCTAAAAGCAGCTAACAGACTTTGCTAAAAACAAAAACTGCTACCTGTGATTACTGAACTGTTATTTCTATTATTAAAAGTAATGTGTAGTCAGTTTTGTCTGAGCCTGTCTACGTACCGTTCTTCATCAGAGTCTTGACTTGGTCTCCCAGCGGCAGAGTGCGGAGTTGAGCCATGGAGAGCACATTACTGGGCCCAACCGGCTTCACGCTGACGTGCAGAGAAGAAACAACAAACAAGAATAAAACATCTCTGGATTGATTCGATTTTTAAACTCTCAGAACTTTGAAGTGCGAGGGATACTCACACTTTCTCCTCTGTGAGTGGAGGCATCAGCATGGCCAGGTACTCCCTATAAAAACAGGAGAAGTCATTACGTACAGTGAGAACTAGAAACAGAACTACTGGAGTCTAACCATTCTTTAAAGTTGTATTCACACACGCACTCAACTCCTAAAAACGTCCTGAAATGTTCAGGGTGAGCTGCATGTGTAGACGCAGACGGCAAAATGTTTCACTGACTTTTTCTGACATTCCCTTGCAAAAATTTCTGAGCTGATGTGTGAACTCAGCAGGTAAAAGTCAGGAAAAGTCAAAGCGAGCGAGTAAGTTCATGTGACTTATGATAATTGTGCCTGTGAAGAAGCTGCTGCACACTCTTTCTGCTCCCAGCAGGTTTTCCACTAATTTGTTGATACTGTGAACACGTCTGATTACAGTGTCACACTGGATTTCCTCCAGATCGATGTCTAGTCTGTCTCTGAACCGCTGCGTTTTGTCTCCGTGCTCTCTCGCCCGTCAACACCCACTGGCTGCGTTTTCATAGCACAGAATGGAGCACGACCACAGGACAGCGGGAGTCGCAAGACCAAGGATTTCCTGTAGTAGTGAGTCTGTGTTTTTCTACCTCCATGATGAGCTTCTCCTCATTCATGTTGTCGTTATTGGCCTCCGTAAACCTCTGACCTGTTGACTCCAGATCTGGCTCCACTCATTATTGTGTATTGAGTGTTTTATTCTGAAAATCACCCAGATGTTTTAGTGTTTTTCAGGACCTGACTTCCTGTCCTGTTCATTTTCTTCTGTGCTGAAATGATGCGTCATGCTCCGGCATCCAGCACAAAAAGAAGTCTTGTGTATCTGCTGCTGAGGGCTTCGGATTACCGGAGCTGAGACAGAGTAAAAAACGCAACGCAACACACGACTACGCACGACTAGAGTGAAGCCATCAGCTCCACTGCCGTGATGGAGTCGAGCCGTCTCAGGACCCATCGCCAACCCCACTAGGGAAAACTCCACACAGTGAGGGACATGTGAATTACAACTTGTCAGCTGCAAAATCCTGAAATTTTTATGAGTGCATGTGTGAACAACACGTTCACGAAATTACACTCAGAATAATCTTAAGGTTGTTTGACAGTTTCATTTCTTGCATCATGATGTGCAGCAACATGATCTTTTAGACTAACTGACAAGAAATAAGAAGAGAAGATAGCAGACGCGCTGTGTAACAAAAACAATGAGAGAAAGTTTATGAAGAAGTCAGAGACTTCAAAGAAGAAATAGTCTAGTCTCCCCCCCAGGTCAATGCTATCAAAATGCTCTCTCTTGTTACTCACTTGGGAGTTTTGACCAGTTCAGAGTTCTCTGAAGCATCCACAGACTGACAGAACAGATACTGCCTCTCGTGCTCCGAGCGACTGTCCTGGATTAGAAAAACAAAATGGTGCAAATGCGTCACAACAAAATCCACATCTGACAATGCAGTGAGAGAAAACATACGGATACAAAAAGTACTACAACATGACAGTTTGAACATTAAAGCTGTGCTCTTGTACCCTGACTCCGTGGTAGCGCAGGTGAGCCCACGGCTCCTCGGCCTGCTTCTTCTGAAGGAACTCGTACGACTGAATCCTCCTCTGCCGGGCCTGCTCCGACTCAGGACGAGCAAACCTCACCTGAGGAGGGGGACACATGCAGACTTCTTTTAATGATTTCCTTTAAAATTGGTGTGTGTGCAATTATGAGTTTGAGTGTTTGTGTGTATGAGGGCTTGAGTCTTTACCGTGATGGCCTTCACTTCCTCCTCAGCTTCATCCTGAGAGGAATCCCCGCCTGAAGACAAAAAGATCCTTATTATATGACAGTACAAACCTTAGTGAATAAATGAGGGGAATGTTTTTGAGCTGTTTTTAAGAGGTACACACAACTTGAGCTCTGCTGTTGATGTAATGTTGGAACTGAAGATTGTTTTATTAATGATTAATCTGCAGATTTGATGATAATTTCATAGATAAGTCATAATTAAGTAAGTTGTATAATAAGGAGTGAAAAGTGTCTGTTGCATTATTCATTATTTCATATATTTTAATGTCTTGAATATCAACCTAAATCTAAAAGGTAATTAATTTCCAGTGACATGAAAGCAGAAAAAAGCAGATAAATCCTGACATGATGAGCTGGAAGCAGAAAAATTAGGCAGTTTTTCTAAACATTTGTAAAGCCGCAATAACATTTTTAAACAATTTTGACTGATCAGCTAATTTGAAACACTTCTTTAAATAGTATTGCATTGAATGACTTGTATTTATTGATGTATTACTCTAATAAAAAACATACATTTACACTGATCTTTCTTATATATTTAACTGAAAGCAGACGCACCTTCATTGGCCGCCTCTCTCTCTCTGGTTTTGTTGTCTGCTTTGTCGAGGTACGAGAAGCTGGGTCTCATCTGAAGGATTCCCGTCAGAGGCGTGACGTGAAGCTCACCTAATAACACAAAGAATGAAACGATCACAAACTGAAACAGTAAGGAGACACTGTGGCTGATTATGAACTTGTTTTTACATGATATTCAATGCAAGTCAAAAATCTGAAACGACACGGTGAGATAAGAAAGGCAACACATGGGGGCTAAAGAACCAGATCAGACCTTTACGGAACACAGCAGCAGCATATCTAGATGTGTTGGTGGTGGCCTGGATGGAGGAAAAGGTCTGTTTATCCATCATTTTCCTGCAGAGAAAAAAGAGGAGAAGAAGAAAAGTCTGAGGGCAGTCATATTTTTATTTTTTATTTTTTAACAGCCAACATTTATTTAACCCTCCTGTTATGTTGAGGGTCAAATTGACCCTTTTTAAAATCTATTTTAGGCAATATATGCCTTTCAAACCAGCTAAATGCAGCATAAAAATCTGGGCAGCATGTGACAGAAGAGGTGTTGTGTTAATTTATCAACTTCACTTCATAATCTTTTTTTATAATGTAAATAAATAAACAAAAATATATGTCATGTAAAACTATTGTATTTATATTTAGGGCTTTCCAATGTACATTAAAAAAAGTTTTAACATTAATTTTAATGAAAAACGAGTGAGTTATCCTCATTGAACCATGATCTGTGAGAATTAAAGAACACCAATGGACTAAATGTTGATTTAAATGTTTAGTAATGGAGTTAAAAATTTGATTTAAAAAAATGTGTATTGGGATTTTTTGGGTTCTGACACTTGGATATTTGAATATGCCCCGGGTCAAATTGACCCAGGAACATTATTGCTGTTCCAGAGAAACGAACATAACAGGAGGGTTAAAGAAGGAAAAAATAATATGAAATTATAGAGGTCGAGCTTGTTGGTATGAGGAGTGAGTTAATGTCTGTATAAGTCCTTTTTTTTTTGTTCTGTTTATTGATCTTGTTTTTGTTTGTTTGCTGTTTTGGGTTACTGTTAAATTAATTGTCCCCTTTGTTTTATTGTTTGTTTTGGTGTTCTTGTGTATAATGTTAAATGTGAATAAAAAAAATTATATATATATATAAAAAAAGAATAAAAGTCTGAGAACAGTCGGACAACTATCCCAGCCTGACTCTGAAACAAAAACACACAGACTGATTTTCTGCAACAACAGATGAGGTTTGGTAAACGTACGCTGTATACGTGTTGGTTTCATCGTAAGCTGTGCCGTCCACATTCAGAGCAATCTGTTCTCCTTTGCTGCGACAGTAGTTTGGACTCATGGCATTGATGGCCATCTCCAACTCCACCTGAGTCATGGATGAAGCCAAACATATTACAAACATACTCTGCAAAGGAGGAATGAATGAATAAATGAATGAATGAATAATCTTACTCTTTGTTGCTTCGGTTTGATCCTTGCAGCCAAGTGATTGACATCATCATAGGTCATAGTAGACGGTCGGACAGGGTACTGTGGTCCAGGGAACAAAGAGAGTGATTAGTTACTCAGCAGTTTATATCAGTGAAGACATCCTAACTGAGAGAATCAGATTCATCAGAGTTAAATACCACAGAAGGAAAAGATTACCTGAAAGAGATACAGCTTATCTGCAAGGCTTCTAGCGAGGTAAACATCAATCTGAAACAAAGACAAATCAATTAAGAGATTATTTTACAAATCTGCTGTGAGGAACAAATAAAAGTTGTATCTTTATTTCCTGAGTTTAAATTTTAAAGTTTGGGACCTGTGTGTGTTTTCACTTCTGATGCTGTCTGTTTGTGCTTGTGTGGATTTTATTTCACGTCTTATCTCTGCTAAAAAGGGACTTTGCTCTTGATGCAATTATAACAATAAAGTTTAAAAATAGATTATATTATAAGTTAAAGTGTTTTCTTATCTGTTACATTACGGCAAACCCTTGGCTTATGTTACCTTACAGTCAGTATGAGCAGATACTCCCAGTAAAGAAACATGATAGGGATAGATCAGTGCATCTCTGTGTGATATGTCAACATTAACTAGATTGAATGTCTTGTTTACGAAGAAGGGCTTATCACATGGATACTTTCAGGGGATTAATAATCATTGTCATCGTCATCGTCTTGTTTTGGCCAACATACAACTCTTTAAGTAACCCATAAGAGAAAGGGTTAGCCAGCAACAGATGAAAACAAATTTAAAACAAAAGGATGATTTAAATCCTATTTTTTGTAAACACAGTTCAATTTCCTAAACACATTTTACCCAATCAGGAGTAAATAGAACTTTTGTTTGGGGCTGTTTGAGTAGATTGGTGTACATTAGTAAGCTAGTAAGTTTCCAATTCACTGCTCTGCTTCTAAAGCTATAGATCCCATTAAAGTGAAGGAGGGGTATCATCAAATTCAGTTACCCAAAGTCTGTGTTCCAATAGGTTTGTTTACAAATCCACTAAAAATGGATTGTTCCTTGGTATTAACTGGTAAACAAGTTCACTGCTGGAATCGGTGTCAGGAATGACAAATGCTTCAGGAACATCTCTGGTTGGGGTTGCTGGTGGCCTAGCGGTCTAAGCACCCCATGTACAGAGGCTGCAGTCCTCGTCGCAGGGGTCGCTGGTTCGATTCCCGGCCAGTCGACCATTTCCTGCATGTCTTCCCCCACTTTCTACTCCCCACATGTCCTGTCTCTCTTCAGCTGTACTATCTAATAAAGGCAAAAAGGCCAAAAACATAACTTAAAAAAAAATTTAAAAAAAGGAACATCTCTGGTTGTAATGTCTGTTAAATGGTCCAGTAAAGGTGGCAGCAATGTGATGGAACCATAGACTGTAAATAAAGGACGTAGTCTCCATGACGTCACCCATCTGTTTCTGAAGCACAGTTTTGAAGTCGTCTTCGGGAGCCATATTGTTAATGCTGAACTCAACCTAACGGCTGTCGAACTAGTGTGAGGTGAAGAGGCAGGCTTTGAGCCTCCTCGCCAACAGTTACAGTGTTCCCGCCTGTCGCATTATAAAAAAATTCACCCCCCTGTACAGTGTGTACTGATAGAGAATCTAGCTATTCAGACTGAAGCCATTTTTTTTAAACAGGCTATAGACATGTTTATTATTGCTGCAAAGATAGTCTTATTTAAATGGGTGTGTATGTGGTTTTCAGGGTTTCTGCAGCCAGCCTCAAGTGGATGCTCTATGAACTGCAGTTTTTAAAACTTCTGCATGGGATTTGTATTTTGAGACCGGAGGATGCCGCTCGGCTGAAACGAATTTCCATGCAACATGGTTGAAAGTCAGGAATGCCTTGCTTCGAACACCGTCTGCTTAAGTGCAACTTTGTGTCCATAGCAGAGGGTACATAATGTACTCTCTGTTGTACTGTCTGTACTGTTGCATTTCTCTTTTTCAATTCTTCATTGAAATGTTGCAAATGAAGAATTCATAAGGACACCAACAAATCTGAAAGCCATGTTGTGAATAAAATCTTCACAACTCCAATCCCTTTTCCATCCATCCATCCATTTACTTCAGCTTATACAGGGTAAATTCTAAACAGGATCGGTGACGAGGGGCAACCCTGGCGAAGGCCAACACACACTGAGAACGTGTCCGACTTTGTGCCAAGTATGTGGACACAGCTCTCACTTTGGTCGTACAGGGATCGGATAGCTCGTAGTAACAGCCCCCGAACCCCACACTCCTGCAGAATCCCCCACAAGAGGGAACACGATCTTAGGCCTTCTCCAAGTCAACAAAACACATGTAGACTGGATGGGCAAACTCCCATGCCCCCTCTAGGAGCCTTGCAAAGGTAAAGAGCTGGTCCACTGTCCCACGGCCAGGACGAAAACCACATCCCGAAGTTCGACATTTGTCCAGAGCCTCCTTTCCAGCACCCTGGAAAATTATAATCCCTTTTCGTGCACTGAAATACTGGCTTGTTGATTTCAAGTACTAAACAACAAAGGAGGTCCAAGCACAGAGATATGAAATACATGTTTCATCAGCAGGTATCCTTAAACTCCTATGGACCTACCTCCTCTATAATGGGGTCATCATCATCCCCGCTTGCCATGTTGATGCAGACAGAGCGAGGGAGGGGATGGGAGATGAATCAGAGGGGGGAGCTGCAGCAGATCTCAGAGATCTAACCTGGAATCAAAGACACACAGAGGTACAGAAATTAATTCTTACAGCTACACACCCACTCTGTGTTACAAACTGGTCACACCCAGACTGGTTAACAAAAGGTCAGCTGACAGGCAGCAATGTGATTCATCAGATCATAGTAACACGTGACTTGATCAAAAGTATTCAGTGTTTTTGGGGGTTGTCACGTCCGTAGAAAATCTGTGACAGAGTGGTAAGATCATCTGACGTATTTTAGAAACTGAACCACACAAAACACAAAAAGAGGTTGAGTGCCAAATTATAAACATACAGGTTATAAAGGTCCTGCTCAAACATCTCTACACTGCAGTCACAGAGTCTGTCCTGTGCTCTTCCCTCACAGACATGAGGAGACTGCAATGGACAGTCAGGACTGCAGAGAGGATCATTGGCGCCCCCCTGCCCTCCCTCCCTCCAGGACCTGTATTCCTCCAGGATGAGGAAAAGGGGCAGGCAAAATCGTCACAGACCCCGCTCACCTAGGTCACCACCTGTTTGACTTGCTGCTTCAGAACTTTGAGCACCAGAACACCCCAGCAACAGAGCAGCTTCTTCCCTCAGGCTGTATCCCTCATGAACAATCAACAGTAAACCACCAAAAACTCCTGTGATACATCACATACATGTGCAATACTTTGATTTCCAGTGCAATATCTCAACAACCATGTGCAATATTGTAATTGATTCTATAACATATTTTATTATTGTATTCATGCACTAAAATTTGCACTCTGGCTTAGGATAATTCATGTATTTATATCTTAAAAGTACTTCTATACCTTTCTTTGTAAAGATAGTATTTTCACTTTTATTTTGAATTTTTAAGTTTAGTTTTTAGGTTTCTATATTTATTGTCTTGTAGTGTCCTTACTGTCTTGTAGTGTCCTTACTGTCTTGTTGTGTCCTTACTGTCTTGTTGTGTCCTTACTGTCCTTACTGTCTTGTAGTGTCCTTATGGTCTTGTAGTGTCCTTACTGTCTTGTTGTGTCCTTACTGTCCTTACTGTCTTGTAGTGTCCTTATGGTCTTGTAGTGTCCTTACTGTCTTGTAGTGTCCTTACTGTCTTGTTGTGTCCTTACTGTCTTGTAGTGTCCTTACTCCCATGTAGTGTCATTATTGTCTTGTTGTGTCCTTACTGTCTTTTTGTGCCCTTACTGTCTTGTTGTGTCCTTCCTGTCCTTACTGTCTTGTAGTGTCCTTACTCTCTTGTTGTGTCCTTACTGTCTTGTATATCTTTACTGTCTTGAAGTGTCCTTACTGTCTTGATGTGTCCTTACTGTCTTGTATATCTTTACTGTCTTGAAGTGTCCTTACTGTCTTCATGTGTCCTTACTGTCTTGTTGTGTCCTTACTGTCTTGTTGTGTCCTTACTGTCTTGTTGTGTCCTTACTGTCCTTACTGTCTTGTAGTGTCCTTATGGTCTTGTAGTGTACTTACTGTCTTGTTGTGTCCTCACTGTTTTGTAGTGTCCTTACTGTCCTTACTGTCTTGTAGTGTCCTTATGGTCTTGTAGTGTACTTACTGTCTTGTTGTGCCCTTACTGTCTTGTTGTGTCCTTCCTGTCCTTACTGTCTTGTAGTGTCCTTACTCTTTTGTTGTGTCCTTACTGTCTTGTATATCTTTACTGTCTTGAAGTGTCCTTACTGTCTTGATGTGTCCTTACTGTCTTGATGTGTCCTTACTGTCTTGTAGTGTCCTTACTGTCTCGTATATCCTTACTGTCTTGATGTGTCCTTACTGTCTTGTATATCCTTACTGTCTTGTATATCCTTACTGTCTTGTATATCCTTACTGTCTTGTAGTGTCCTTACTGTCTTGTTGTGTCCTGACTGTCTTGTTCTGTCCTTACTGTCTTGATGTGTCCTTACTGTCTTGTTGTTTAGTACCAGTGTTTCATTCACCATGTAAAATTTCTTGTGTTTGCGAGCTCACTTGGCAATAAAGCTTTCCTGATTCTTGATTCTAAAGTGATGCTATCATTAAAAGGCAACCAGGTACAACTGACATGATGCAAGCCTATGTAATGCTTAAGTGAATTGATTGATCCTCGTATAAATGCTGTGAAACATAACATCAAAACATATCTTACAGCTTCCTGGGTTGTTAAACAATAAAAAACAGATACTCTATCAATAAAACATTCATATAACTGGGAATGTTAGCTTGATTAGGCAGCTAGCATTGAACCTCCAGCAAGTTGTCACAGGCCCGCACTACAATGCTGACTCTGCTTTGTTTCTTACTTTGACAAATTAACATGTCAAGGAATGTACAAAAAAAGAGCTACTAGCTATATATTACTGTTATTAGACATACATGTAAAGCACACAAACTAGCTAGCAACCATAGAGGTACCTAGCAAAGCAATGTAGCCGAGCATTAGCTAGCTAGCTACACATGCCAGTCAAAATAACACACTTCGCTACCAACAGGCCTGATTTTAATAAAACATGTCCCCAAACAGACCCAGCTCTCACCTGCACACTTCAATGTCCAGCTTTAGCTATCTCATCCGTGTGTGACACAGTCCATAGATGAGGTGCGCAGAGGTGTAGCAGAGGAAACTGTGTCAGCTACATGAGTGTGTCGGTGATTGTAGGTACCATGTTGACTCTGCTCCGCACGTGGGGAGGAGCCCGTGCCCACAATGCACAGCGACACTTCTTCACAGTTTGACGTTTTTTTATGGCCCCTTTTGGTTAGTTTTGGAGGAGTCGCTGTGGGGTATATAGTAGGTAACAACACCGTTCATTATATGGGATATGTCTGTTTGAGAGTACGCAGAGTGCAAAAGTTGTGGCAGCGGTGGGATTCGAACCCACGCCTCCGAAGAGACTGGAGCCTTAATCCAGCGCCTTAGACCGCTCGGCCACGCTACCTCGTGATGGCGTCGGAGGGACCCAGAGATATTATTCAAAATGCAAAAACAACAATAAACTAGATATATAAAGTGTCAATAAATTAAAACTCTCTGTTGTGTGGGTTCTAAGGTTTATTGTCTGGGTTCTAAGTTAGTTTCTTTGGTGTTTGGTCATTGTGTTGCTTTAGTTCTTAAGATGTTTGGGCTCTTTGGTTGTGGGTCTATGTGTTGCTTTTGTTCTACTACAGATTACTTATTTTTTATTTTTTGTATAGTTTGAGTTATTTCACTGTAGGTGTTGTGATTTTTTTAGGGTTTATAGTTCTTTGTTGAGGGGCCACAATTATGGTGGCTGGGAAGTGAAATACAAATTTACAGAGGAAGAAACACTTTAATAACGTTGGAGACAAATTTACATTTGGAAAACATTTTAACATTTTACAAAACAAAATTATATTAGCAAAACACTTTTACCAATGCCAAAACAAATTTGCATTCAATAATTTTTTTTTACAAAAATCAGAAACACTACAAGCGATGAAACATTTTTACCAGTCGAGAAACAAAATTACAAACGGCAGATTTTGAAGGAAAAGGAATGTACCAACTATTTTCAAAATAAAAGAAAATCTGTGACATGAAAATTTTTGCAGGGAATTAATATATATTTGAGATTAGCAGCGCTGTTTCCACAAAAACATTTTGATTCAGACTGATAAGCGAACACCTCAAAATGTGTTCCTGCCAATCACAGCTATCTGATTTGGAATTTGAAAATAAAAACCAGGAACACATTTTGAGCAGTTCTCTTATAAATCTAAATCAAAATATTTTTGGAAACAATGTCGTTAATCTCAACCATACATTAATTCCCTGGCTGTTGCACATTTTCATATCACAGATGTCTTTTATTTTGAAAATCGTTGGTACATTCCTTTTCAGTCAGAATCTGCAGATTGTAAATTTGTTTCGGGATAAGTAAAATTTTCCTGTCACTTGTAAAATTGCCTTATTGCTTGTAAAAGTGTTTCTGATTTTGTAAATTGTTCTTGGTAAAAGTGTTTTGCTAAAGTCATTTTGTTTTATAAAATGTAAAAAAAATGTTCCTAAATGTAAATTTGTCTTCAACTTTGTGAAAGTGTTTCATCCTTTGTAAGTTTGCATTCCACTTCCCAGCCACCGTACATGATACTGCATGGGTTCTTTGCTTGGTTGGTCACTATGCTGTCTCAGCTCTTTGTTATTTAATTTGTGATGCTGAATGGGTTCTTTTGTGTTTTAATAACTAATATTATTCTTGATAGAACTGTACAAATATAAGATAAAGATATATGTTCATCAATACAAGGTTACCTGTGAGAAACCTCAGCGGACTTACATGGTTGCAGAGATTAATTGATATGTTGTGGTACTTCTAGCTTTATTTTTTTTCTCTTCCTACTTGATATCAGATTTATCAGGTTTGTGTTTGAACACGTAACATTTTTATATACACAATATTTGCATTTTGTAAGTTGAGTGTTAAGCTTCCAAAAATTGGTCAAATTGAACACTTGTCTCATTCCAGCTAAATACCTTTAAAATAAATAAATAAATAAATAGAAACAATTCTTTACCCCAAAAAGCAATTCAAACTTTATTTTACAGTTTTTTTAACATACATTCTTGAAACACATTTTTTTTTAGCATTTGGGTCGAAGTAAGTAAACATTTCTCTTTGCTTTGATTTTGCAGCCTTTCTTTTTCGTGCGTTCATTTAGCCAAAAAGTAAATGAAAATAGGAAATGGAAGAAAAGACAGAAGAAAAAGATCAGAACATGGTTGATAAGACTGACCCTACAAGGCTAAACACACACACTCAGCACCATTAGCAAAACATACTGTATTAAAAATTTGTAAACTAGCCTGGCGAATAGTCAGGCATATTAACTCCCGTGGCCTTTTTATAATAGAAACATAAATCCAGAATTAATCCTCCATTAGCGCCCAGGCTTCTTCAGCTTTCATGTAGTACTGGTTCGCCAGTCGACCTTTCATGGCCGCCATAGCAGCCTCTGCTGCTTCTGTAAACAAATCACCTGAAGCAAAAGAAAGTAGAAGAGGTTAGGATACAGGCAGAGATGATTATCTGAAGCAGGACGTGTCTTATAGACTTCGAATAAGTCTTGAGATATTCATTATTAATCTAATATTCATCATATTACATGAAAAGGTAGAATAACAAGCAATGAACTGATCCTATGAAGCTGTATTGATTATTCCTCCTCTATGTACGTGTCCCATCAAATAGAGGTTTGGATGTTTCTATAAATCTTGTGATAGAGGAGCATGCCTTTAACTCGTTGGAGCTGTATTTAGAGTGGACATGCTGTGGTGTTTTTATTCTCCAAAGCAGTTTTTAAAGGAGTATTTAGCAAAAGATGTGAAGGTCTATTAGAACTCAAACCTGCTCTCTGTGGGTCTGCGGTGAGGTTGTGCTCTCCCTCTTGGTACATCTCTGCCTCTCTGGCTAGCAGGAGGTAGCGAGGCTCGTCCTGCGTCCCATCAAACTCTCCTCCCTCGTCATAGTCCGTCATGTTCAACACATTGTTGTACCAGTGGATCGCCTCCCCCCAGTCCTGCTTTCTGGATCAGCGAAACAGAAAACACTATGTTGAGCACCTTCCATAATATAAAGCAGAACAATCCAGCCTCCTGCTTTGAAAGCCTCTTGAGAATCCACTAGGGGGCAGTGTTACCATGACTGCTACACCAGTATTTAGACAGACTTCAAACTTACAACACAAGTCCAACTTTTCTTTTTTTTCACCGACCTGTCAGCTGAAAGATTGATCCCTGTGTCGAAGGCTCTGGCCACTGTGATCATAGATGATCTGTCTCCAGCTTCAGCAGCCAGCAGAAGATACTTAAAACCCTTCATCCTGTTTCCAGCGCTATCCTGCCATCGACAGAAAAAGTGTCAGAAACACAAAGATAGTTTGAGAACAAAAAGGATAAAGAAAGGGTTTGTTACCTCCAGCTCCATATCAGGCAGGATGTGATGTGGCAGCTGCAGATAGCACTGTCCTAAAGCTGTGATGGCCTCCAGCTCTCCACACAGAGCCGCTCTCTCCAGATGGAACATGGCTGAGTCCTGATCCCACTGCTCGTCTTTCTCACAGAATCGACCTGCTTCGTGGTACCGCACCATCCCCAGGTGGACCTGCACAGGTAGAGGGAACGACAGAATGACACTTAAATTAAAAACCAAAAAGAAAATCTGTGCAGATCATAGATTATATCCATGCAAAATGCAAAATGATGGCTTATGAGGATAAAAAGAGCTCATGTAGTTTTAAGGGAAAGCTTTATTCTGGCCTAACTTTAACCACGTCATTTTCTTTTAACATGAAATACGTGTTTTTGGTGTCACAACAAGGCAGTATGAATTAATAATAAATATAAGAATACCTTTATTCGTATAGCACCTTTCAATACAAGTAACAAAGTGCTTCACAAAAATAATAAAAACACACCTAAAGACCCAGCTCTTTAGGAAGCACTATGCACTTAGCTAGACTGCTCTCTACTGTTGTCATCATGTCTTTCAGCTACAGTTGACTTGCACTGTCCTGCTCTACTCTGGGAATCTGTGTTCAGCTCTTGAGTGACCCAGCACTTGGTACTTTGGTCATTATTGTGGTGATGTTAATTGTTGATGATGATAATGGAAGGTCTTAAATGGTTTTGTTGCTTCATTGTAGATGTTCCTTATTTTGAAAAAAAAAAAAAAAAAAAATCCTTACTTAATTTTGTGCATTGCCTTTACACTGCTTGGCAGTACCTGCACCCAAATTGGCTTGAAGCACTCTGTTACTCGTACTGATCTTGTTTCCTCTTGTCTAGATATTTGCGTGTGTTGTTCTTGTTCTCATATGTACGTCGCTTTGGATAAAAGCGTCTGCTAAATGACATTGTAACATTGTAACATTGTAACAACTCTGCAAGTCCAATTTCCTCTGGCAGGCCGTCCACAGTCGGGGGCTTTGACAGCAAAGGCCCTGTCGCCTTTAGTTTTTAGTCTAGACCATGGAACAGCAAGCAGAGCACTGCCAGAGGATCTCAGACTGCATCCTGGTTTATGGGGGGATAAGAGCTCAGAGATGTGTCGAGGGGCGAGTCCATGTTGTGCTTTAAACGTGATTAATAGTATCTTAAAAACAACAGGGAGTCAGTGTAGGGATGCTAAAATTGGGGTGATGTGGGAAAATATTTTAGTTCCAGTTAAAAGCCGGGCTGCTGCTTTTTGAACGATTTTTGGTTGAGACAGGAGTAGAGTGAGTTGCAGTAGTCAAGGTGGGAGGAAATAAAAGCATGGATGAGTTTTTCTAAGTTTTTGGGTGAAATAATGGACTTTACCTTTGAAATGTTTCTGAGCTGATAAAAACAGGACTGGACAACTTTCTTGATCTGTGGCTCAAAACATAAGTCCTGGTCAAAAATGACTCCAAGATTCCTTGCTGATGTTTTGATGGGGATTGTTAAATTATCTATGTTGGGTATGATGAGGGTTCGTTTTGCTGCTGGATTGGCTAGCACATGTGTTATCTCTCCACATGTATCATCCTTATTAATGTCAGATCAGCCCGTCTGATTTTTTTTACCTTTCCGAGGATTGACTGGCCAATCTTCTTCTGCAGCAGAGTGCTGAGTCGCTCCACCTCCGTGGCCACACAGGACGGTCTGTGGACGTGAGCGCGAGAGGAGTGGTAGAAGCTCCACTTCTCCTCTGTCAGCTGAGAGGATTAAAAAAGGGACGAGTAAGAATGTAGCCACCTGATCATCAGCACAATGAAGACAAAATGATGTGGTACTAAAGTAGAAAATCTGGAAATATCCAGGATCAGGAGTGCACTCATCCAGAAGGGTTATTTCATTTCATAAATCAATGACACTCATCAGCTGTGAGCTGGAGGAGCACACCCATGCTGACCAGAGTGGATGGAAAGTAATGTAAAGCAAGGAGCAACACACACACAAACACACACAAATTATTATGGACAGAATCATTAGAGAGATGAGACGGTGAAAGAGAGGTAGATGGTTTTTCAGTTCGAAATCTCGTCTGTGTTTTGCTTTTCAAGTTTTCATAGAAAATACGGAGAGAGTGGACGAGAAACTTTTGCATAATTTTGTGTAAGCATTTGCTAAAGTCTAAGCCTCATGCTTAACATCGCTCTCTAGCTCAAAAGTCTGCAGAACAATGCACGGGGCGAACGACTCCATGCACATAATCACCCATTCATGGTCTGCATTGTATGAATTTAAAACTGCAGAGACTCTGGGAGGAGCTACCATCTTCCTCTAGGAAGGGAACCCAAAGAGGTGAAGGGAAGGAGGAAAGGTGAGGAACAGATTTCATTGTTAAAAAGAAAAGGGTGAGAAAAAAAAAACAGGGAACAGAAATAGAATGATGAAAACAAACAGAGTTATTTGTTGACGGCGATGATGATTATGATTGAGGTAAGGATGATGTTTGCACACTGATATCTGCATGTTTGTTTACCCGTCTGACACTGTCCTCATCCGACTCAGAGTTATGTCTGTGAAGGCGATGATGGGCCTACGTGATGATACAACATGCAGTATAAAAACTAAAGTCAGATAATCAAACAGTCAAACTTCATGTGGGGAAGAAGAAACAGACAAACAGCTACTGACAGGACTGAAAGTCAAAGCAGAGAGAGCTAAAGACACTAACAAGAGAACACTAGAGGGTTTAAATAAGAGTTTAAAAAGACAGTTTTGAAGATAAAGAACCTGAATGTGCCAAAAAAAGTTCTCAAAAGTCAAGAAAAATAAGCTCAAGAAGGTTTCCTGGTTATGAAACTCATCTGGACACATATAATTCAGGACAGCTACAACATGTTTTACATTGAATTAGCAAGGACACAAACATTTCATAGTGTATCTGCAGTTTAAATAATGGACATGTGTGGGGTTTTTTTTATTTTGAGAAAGTTAATCCTGATAAATATTGGGCCCAAAATGTAAATCCAATAAAGGACAAATTGAAGTCTTTACCCCATCTACATGGTCATTCAGGTCTCCATCACTCCTCCTCTCACTGGGATAGCCGCTGTCCCCTCCGCTGTCAGATTCCTGAAAACAAACATAAATAAACTCATGAAATAAACCAGCTTTGTGACCTGTGAGTTGTGTTCACAGACAGGCCCACATAGCAGGCTGTTAGATCAGCTGTTGATTTTTCAGACTTAGTCTTGTCGTGACATAATTATGACTCAGAAGAGATATGATTATTATAAGTTGCATAACAGAGGAAAGCTGCAAATAACTCAAAGTAACAACAAAAAAATGGAAAATGCTAATCCACTATGGAGGGTTTTTATATCAAATGAAACAGAAAAATAATTACAAACTTATTCTCACGGCATCATAATTTTTCCAATTACTACATGCAACTTTTTTTAAAAACACTGATCCTCTAATTATTATTCTAAAATTATTTTGATTATTTAATTTAACTTTTTATTTATTTTCTGCACGTTAATCCATTTATTATTAGGATTAGGATTTTAGGATTAGGATTATTACTATTATTATTATTATTATTGTTGTTGTTGTTTTTGTTCTGATTATTATTATTTTTATTTACTTATTTATTTATTTATTTATTGTTATGTTATTTTTATTATTATTTATTATTATTTTTTTGCTTTTCTCTTTTGGACTATGGACTTTCTTTTTCTTATTTATTATTTATTAAATATTTGTGCTTGAGATCTGCCTCAGAGTCTAATGGTTGCATTGTTGTTTTGTGTTGAGCTGGCTGAGTCTAATACAAAAAGTTTTAAAAAATAAATAAATTTCAGTCTAGATCTTGCGAACATGATGTGCTGTCACCTTAAGTGGCTACATAGGCTGTGTAAAGTCAGGACATGGCCAAGAGCTCCACTCATTGTTGATATGCCACTGAGGCCTGACTTAAGTTACTATTTCACGTCTAAATAAATGAATGTTTTCCCAAAAAAACTTTGTTTTTGTTGCTTATTTGGTTACAGCCTAACAAGTGGTTACTGTATAGACTCTACGGAAACTTTTAGACTTTTTAACTCAGTAGGGGACTGGACCCCTTTGTCCATTTGGCTTTTTAAGTTTTTAATTTTTTACCTAATAACAATTTAAAATCACTTCAAAAACTCTGTCATCAACACTTTGAGCAGTTCAGTGAGTTATCTCTCACCTTATGTTCACCTGAGTTGTTGTTGTTGTTGAGTCTCTCATGTTCGTACATCCCGGTAAAAGATAAGCCTTCAAAATAAAAAAATGGCAAATCCAAAATGTAACTTCAATTTTCTATATCAAATATTCTGTCACAAACACACTGTATGAAATATTGTCTTTGTGCACGTACCGATTGGGGACTTGCCCACAGATCCTACCGCAGCCAGCGGGAAGCCAGGCAGGATGAGAGGGGAGCAGGGCACAGAGTCCACATCGCTCATGCTTTCGTCTACAGATGACGTCTCAGACAGGCGGGAAATCAGAGAGGGAGCTCTGCTTGCTGACATGGTGCGAACACGGGGAGAACCGCAGGGCTCCTCGCAGCCCCGGAGAACCGTCTGAGCCGACCTCTGGAGTCAAATGAGAAGATTCTCTCTTTAGGAAATACGTAAAGTGAAGATAAATAGTAAGAACTCATGTCATGCTAATCTTGCATGAGATCCTCTCTACTGTTTTCTGCTGCATAGTAATACAAATTATTTATCCTCCAGGAAGAAGGATTCCAAATCAGGGGACAACAGTCACATTTATGCAATCTTAAAAGCATCTCATGTCTGGTTTTCAAAGAACAGCACACCGTGAAGGAAATTTTTAGAGACAGCAGAGAGAAGGGGTTGTTATTCTGGGCTAAAACAGAGACTCTTAGTGAGAAATAAACTATTCTTAAGATATTTTTCTTGAAAATGTCTCACCCTTATCTTTGTGAATTTGTGCTTTTTTTTTTTCAATGTTATGACTTTAAATTATTATTTGTTTTATCTTAAATTGACCGCTTGAATTTCAGAGGAAACTCAAGTTCTTGTAGGAAATCAAAATGTTTTGAATCTCCTCCCCTCAAAAGCTCAGTTTTTATTGACTAACAATGGCCCTAAAAGGCTTCTATAGATCCCTGACTTTCATCTGCTTTTATCAAAATGTAATCATTACGAGCAGTTTGTTGGTGGAGTCCAGCTGGGACTTTTCCGCAGGTGAAAGGTCAAAGGGTGTCAGGCCCATGCTCTTGCAGATCTTGTTACACAGGTGGGAGTGGAAGAACAGGGCCATGCCTCTCACACCTGGAACACACGTGGGATTGAGATGAAGCGTCTTGGGTCATTTCTAACTGAACCTCATCCTCATGTTCTCCAAAGTGGAATGTACCTAGATTGCCATCTCCAAAGTCAGTGCCCTGCTCCGTGTGGATCTGAGGGTCAGTGTAGAGATCTCCGACTCCCTGGATGTCAACAACGATCAGCTGGTGACCCGACCGCTCAAAGCTGAAGTGGCTGAAGGCCTGATGGATACACATAAAAGAAGGATGAAGATCAGTGAAGTGGTGCTCTGCGAGGATGCATCAATATTCAAAGACCTGTGGCTCACCTGAGGAGTGAGCCGGATGTTGTCGTCCTTCACGAAGCCAGAGTTGGAGTTGTATTTGATGTACTTGCCCTCGATGTAATGCTCCAGGTGGAAGAGAGGTTTATCTGGTCTCTCCATCATCTCAATCACACACATCTGCATGATGTCCACCTGACAAATACAAACACACACACAGCTGTCACACATGTGCAATTTGGTTAAAGGATATTAAAACAGGACCTTTTCAGGACCTTCATCTGAGTTCTGCACATTACTGCCTGACATAAGTGCTAGAAGGTCGTCCCTAAATCTAAAATTTTAATATTTGACACTATCAAAGTAACAAGGATTAGAGGTTTGTGCTTTAGAGACTTCATCTCTGAGGAAAAAAGCACATCAGTGATTTGTGAATGTGTCTGTACCTGTTTAGGAGGTCGGTGGCGGTTGTACTCTTCCCCCCACAGCTTGGCCTCCATTTGCAGCCTGACGTCCTCAAAGTAAACATTTCTCTTCACCGTCTCCATGTAACGCTTGGTCACATAGTTAGACGCCGACTTCCAGTTACTGCTGTGTGAGAAATTGGACAACTTCTTCCTGGAGGGGAAGAAAAGAAGGGAGAGAAAACTTGCATCATGAAATCAACAGAGGTGTTTTCACCCAGAGCATCTGCAACCAAAATCTGACCAGCCCTAGCAGCAACAACAATCTACTCTTCAGATGTAGAGATGCTTTTCTTAAGGACTTGTTTGGGCATGTGAGGGGGTTTATGTCTGTGCTCCGGCTGCTGTCACTGTGTTTTCTGTGGGATGCCTCTCTTTCACATTTCCCACATGACTGAGGATTAAACATTAACAATAACACCATTATCCTCCTTTTCTCTCTCATCCTGCGATACCACACTCCAACTAAACCCAACAGAGCTGTGATGTTGGATTTGAGTTTATATCCAGGGAGTACCAAAGTTAAAAATAGGCCACTGGAAGATTTGATTCTCAGTACTATCTATGGCTTCAGTTTGACGGCAGCATCCTCCCAAGTCGGAGACAGAAATGTGAGGAATTTGGATCCTGCATCTCTTAGAGGCTACAGTCCATGAGAGACGAACCCCTCTGTTTTGTTGACACTGAGACCATAAAGGCCTCGACTACTCGAACACAAGGGCGTTAACCTCTAGATGAAGATTGATGAGTGTGGGTAAATTTGTCTTCTTACGTTCTGAAGCACTCCCTCATGGCCCCTTTCCCAAACGGCTGTGAGAAACCAGGAAGAGGAAATCAATTAGATAAGAGATAAGAAACCTAATGAATCTTCAGTACGTGTATTTCAAATGTTGTTAAAAACACTCTTTTTATTTTGAGTCTCCATACCTGGGCGCCCATCTTGATGTGGACCTGGTCTTGAGCCCACTCTCCTGTGACGGCATTGTACCTGTGGGTCAAAACAAACATAGATAAACAGCCATATGAGTCATGACCGTAGCCTGTATAATAAATGGATGTAGTATCCGTGGCGTAACCCATCTGTTCCTGAGCGCTGTTTTGAAGCCAATCGACGGCGGCAGCCAAATTGGAAATGCGGAACTCAACCTAACTTCTCTCGAGCCAGTGTGAGGTAAAGAGGTGGGTTTTGAGCCTTCTCCCCAACAGCTACAGTGTTCCCGCCTGTCAATCAAGTCAGTCATGTCCTTAACCCTCCTGTTATGTTCATTTATCTGGAACAGCAATAATGTTCCGGAGTCATTTTGACCCGGGGCATATTCAATTTCTCCAAAAGTGTCAGAACCCCAAGAAATCCCAATGCACATTTTTTTTAATCAAATTTTTAACCCCATTACTAACCATTTAAATCAAGATGCAGTCCATTGTTGTTCTTTAATTCTCACAGATCATGGTTCAATGAGGATAACTCAATCATTTCTCATTAAAATGAAAGATTAAACTTTTTTTTATCTACATTGGAAAGCCCTAAATATAAATACAATAGTTTTACCTGACATAGATTTTTGTTTATTTTATTTTAAATTTAGAATTTTTTATTTTCATGAAGTGATGTTGATAAATTAACACGACACCTCTTCTGTCACATGCTGCCCAGATGTTTATGCTGCATTTAGCTGATTTGGAAGGCATATATTGGCTAAACTAGACTTTAAAAAGGGTCAATTTGACCCGCAACATAACAGGAGGGTTAAATGGGCAGAAACTCGTAATCTCAATATCTTCTGCACTGCCACGTTATAAAAAGTTTTTAATTATTTATTCATCTTTGAACCAAACATTATCTTTATGAATGGTAGATTTTGTTGCTGTCCCTTGTTAATCTGAGTTTTTATCTGGTTATGAAGCAGACTGACATTAATACTGTTGCTTCAATATGAGCTACAAATGCAAATGAGACTATCAGCAAAAAGACTGTATATTTATGCAGTGTTTTATAAATATATAAAGTAAATTTAATGTAACTTTTAATGCATGTAACCCATATACTGTATAAAATATGGACGTAGGATCTGTGACGTCACCGATCTGTTTTTGATGAGCTGGTTGAGGCCAATCAACGGCAGCAGCCATATTGCTTCTGTCGAGCAAGTGTGATGTACAGAGGCGGCATATGAGCCTCCTAGCCAACAGCTACAGTGTTCCCGCCTGTCAATCAAGTCAGCTGTGCCTCTCATGGGAAGACTTGTATTCTCAATATCTTTGAAATTGCCGCGTTAGAAAAAAATTTCCCCCCATACAGTGTGAGCACATTGAGAAATGAGCTATCCAGACTACACTCGTCTTTTGTACCAGGCTGTAAACATGTTTATTTCTGCTGCAAAGATCGTCTTTTTCCCATTCATGTGTATGTGACTTCCGGTACTTCTGGAGCCAGCCTCAAGCGGATCCTCTATGAACTGCAGTTTTTAGCATTTCCGCATAGGACTCATATTTTTAGACCGGAGGTTGCTGCTTGATGTAACCTTTGCCATGGGCTAAGTGTCAGAGAAGATCATTTACAGCCCAATGCAGAAACAGCCTTTGTTTGCATTGTCCACCACAAATGTTCAAAATGAGCCATAAATCAACACGGTAAAAGAAAGCAAGGAGAGTTTTTTGTCAGAACACACGACCAACACATGTGCAGGACAAGAGTAGCCTGTACCACTTTGTCCACAGGGGTTTTGGACTGTTGGTAACACAAACTAATTCATCTTAGGGGTAAAAATTCTCTACATTTTCTGACTTTTCATTTACAAAAAGTTTCTTGAAGAACATAAAAGAAATATTTTAAAGCTAATTCTTCAACTTCTATCAAGCAGAGTGGCTGTGAGATTTTCCATCTGAGGGTTTTTTCTACGTCACAGACGAGACCCTGTGACCCCCGCTGTGTGAGAAGGAAATGGCACTTGTCTTCACTTTCCACCTGTTACATTACAAATCACTCCCACAGGACCTTCTGCAGCACTGAGCTGTCTGACAGAGCTCCTTAATCTTGTGATGAATAAAACTCTGCTTCAGTTGTTAAAACAGTTCCAGCCTCTTCTCTTTGCCCTCTGTTAGGGAGCTCGTCTGTCAGCAGCCTATTTTCATTCTTATCACGGAGGCACATAAAGCCTGGAGCTTCCCTTCTAAAGAATAAAAGAGGAGAATGAATCAGGAAGGTTGAGGTCTTTTAAAAGAAAGGTCATTTAAAGAATGCTCATTTCCTTCAGGAACTTTTAGCTTTGGAAAACAAGGGATAGAAGAAGAAGTTCAGTTGATACGGTGACACAACTGTTTGTTTGTCTGGGTCAGTGTGTCTATTTGACTTGGCAGGGTGTGTGTGTCCTAGTTTTATGAATACATGAACTCAAGGTGTGGCTGCATGTCTTCACAGCTCTAAACGGACAACTTTCAAAACCAGAAGCTCCTTAAGAAGCTACATTTCTATTCATCTCCGCTTTTCCTTAAGTGCTCTCTTCCTTATCCAAAACATAATTGTCCCTGGTGTCTGCCAACAAACCATTTACAGGCTTGGGACACCGTGTACCAGGACTTTCATTCCTTCAAGTTCATCCTACAGGGGGGGTTGAGAGAGGGAGGGAGGGAGGAAGGGAGGGGTGAGGTTACAGGGGGTAAAATTAGCTCATGAAAAAGGGACACGAGGTCAAATCCCAGCTCCTGTCAATCCCTCTTTACTGTATAGTTGCAGACCTGTGTGTTATGTAACAGATTTAACACATACACACACTTACTGGGATAAAGGAGTTCCCTTTCTTCCTGATTTCTTGCCCACATTTGTGCTGCTGTCCTCATATAACTCTCCCTCTGTCCGAGAACTCTGCAAGAGATATTTATGCAGCTGCAGTGTTGGCTGTGATATCTGGGTCAACACTTAAGTCACCAGGCTCCATTATGAGATAAAAAAAGAAGGGGACGAGCCAAAAGGTGTCAGTGTTTCATGTGCCTTGGTGAAGGGGTCTAATGTTTGTCAACATATAAGATTAGCTCCACTGACCAAGATATGAGCGAGCTGCGAAACATGCTGCTGCTTGCAGAGCAGTTGAAGAGTGATGTAAGCTAACATCAAAGCAGAGATCTCTCACTGAGGGCTACAAATAAAAATATGGTGTGTATATTTATATCTTTAAAAAGGTCTTGTCAATCTTTTTACATTAACACTCAACTCTTTGGTTCGTGTTAGCTGTTAGCATCAGAGATAAAGTGTCCTTAAGCTAATGTTTCCTTCAGTGTTGTCCCTATCACTGCTCTCTTAAACTTTTCATTTAAACTTTATTCAGTTTAAATAAACTCACTATAACTGTTATCTGCTAAATTAACCACAAGCCAGTGAGCACTGGGCCTTTAGCAGCTAAAAAGCTACACAGCAATTTCTTGCTAGCAGGGGCAGTGGTGGCTTAGTGGTGTAAAGGTGCATTTCGACCAAGAATTCTGGGGTCTTTTAGCCCCAAAAACTACTTTCCCCGGAACTAAAAGGTTCCTGTACTCCCATTGTTGTCTGCGTTTCGACCGCAGGATGAAGTCCCGGGTAGATTGTGCAAATTAGGCCAGTGATGTATGGGGAAAAAAATATATATATTCAATAGTATTTTGAAATCTTAATAAAAAACTAAACTAGTATGCATTCCCAGGATCTCCCTCTGTGTTTCAACAACTGTGTAAACTCCACAAAGACCGTAACTTTCAACCGAAAGTCCCAGGACCTCTGAAAAGTACTAGCCCCAAGCAAGGGCTTTTCAGGGGGGAGATTATCTACCCCTGAACTAAATTGAGACCCTGGTTCATCCGGTCGAAACGCACGTAGTTTAGGGGTAAAGTCCCTAGTTCCGGGCTAAAGGTAAACACCTTAAGCGCCCCTCCATTCTCTCCCCACATTTCCTGTCTCTCTTTAGCTGTCCTATCGAATACAGGCAAAAAGCCCAAAAATATAACTTGTATATATATAAATATAACTAATACAGACTTGCTAACCACTTGCTAGCCTAAATGGTAAATGGACTTGTACTTCTATAGCGCTTTTCTAGTCTTTCTGACCTCTCAAAGCGCTACTCGTCACATTCACCCATTCACTCACTGACGGCAGAGGCTGCTATATAGCGAGGAACCATCAGTGTTAGCTAATATCATTCATACACATTCACACACCGCTGATCAAATTTGGGGTTCAGTGTCTTGCGCAAGGACACTTTAGCACGTGACTGCCGGAGCTGGGATTGAACCGTCAACCTTCCGATTGAAAAATGAAAAACTCTACCCGCTGAGCCACAGCAGCCCTTCGTGCACAATGTGGACAAAGCAGTCTTTTCTGAGTCTGTCCTTTACATGTGTATTAGGTGTTTCTTGTCAAAAAAAAAAATCATCCTGCTTTAATTTGACCGTTAAACGCATCACTAATTGAAAATCTGTGCAAAGAAACATGAAAAAGGCTTTTTTAGCAGCGTGCAGCTAATCACTAAGTCTGACACCTACCCCCTGACAGCGGTTTCTGACATTAAAAATAACTATAAAGGAATAGCCACTCTTATTATTATTAATGGTATTGGGGTTTTTTTAGGTCACAAAGATACATCAGTAAGTATTTCAGTCTGTTTCACAACCAGCTGAAAACTCCCTACAGGAGTTGTGCGATATTACGGCTAAAGTTTTACTGAATGCAGCAGTATTTCAAATTTCAAGATCTAAAGGTGTCACAATACTATAAAAGATTTCACTTCTAAACTTCTGCTTGAAAGTGTTGAAAGCTTTGGATACAGTGGAAGATAATTGTTTCATCAGAGGTGTGAGTAATTACACCAGATCAGTTGCATTCCATTTAGCTGAGTTAGTTTGAGAGTTATTTGGGATGCTTGATGATGAAATTCATCGACAAAAATAATTTCTCTGTCAAGTTTAAATGTTCCCCATGAAAAAGGTGTATTACAGCTGCTGGTTAACAGTCACACAGAGTTAGCTGTACCTGTAACGTATGCAGGGTTCGGTCTTGATGTCCTCCAGGTGAAACTGAGCCCAGGGGTCAGGCATGGCTTTGGCCTTTTCGATGGCATGCTTCCATGCTTCCTGTCATAATTCACAAACACAACAGATTAGCGGGCAGTATGTAATACAATGTGAACAAGGGAAAGGTCAGCTACCTAGAAAGGTTACCTAGAACACACTGAAGGAGGAGGGGAAGTCTGAAGGCAGAATATGAGAAACTTTCTCCCATGAGGTACCTTTATTATTCAGACTAACTGAATAAAATAAATGTCAGAGTTAGTTATGCACAAAGCAGAGTCACTTGTGCTTTCTTTAATATTTGCCTATTCTGCTTTGAGCATGTGATCCCTCATGCAGATCGTGTTACAATAAAACTCAGGTTCACGGTTCACGCCAATGCAAACCTGAGCCGGTCCTAAAAAAAGACACTTGTTTAGTTTGTTTGAACAACATGCACATCAAGAGGGAAGGAAAGATAAGGAGGGAAGGAATGCGGAAACACACATTTGACATGAATAGGTACAAACAAGGAGGAAAGGATGAGAAATTAAATTGATGGAAGTCATGACGAGATCATGAAATGACACATGGCTTTTTAAGAGGTATAATTAAACACAAATTAATTCACTGCAGGTGTAAGTTGATCAATATTTCCTATTTTATAATCTTGAATGCATTGTCTGCAATCTCTTCAGAGAGGTCTCTGTCAAAGTATTTACAGGACTCATAGTTTGATGACATGAAGCTTTTTTGTTTTCACTGTAAGACAACCACCACTGCAAATTAGAATTTATCTCAAAAAACAAAAGGGTCTACAAACTTTAGTCTTATTCAGGTAAACTCTGGTCATCCTTAAAGTTAGCTCTCATGACATTGCAACATGTCATGTTAGCAAAAAAAAACTTGATCACTGATGCATATTTCCTGTTTTTCCCTCAAAGACAGGGCAACCAATTAAAATGTTTCATTACCTTAAATAACTTTTCTCTGTCTTTGAACCTTGTTGGTAAAATAGAGGAAACTGTCATGTATCTGAAGTTACTCTGTAATATTAAACTGTGGGTAACACATGTACAACCTTTCAAAATGTACTGTCAACTTACAGCAAATGTGAGCACCATGTGATGTTCCACGGCTATCTGCAGTGGTGCCATTTACAAAAAATAACTTTCCTAGTAGTGACCATGAATTACATCTCACTGGTAATCCAAACCAGCTCCGGTCACACAAAACCTGACCCACGTCCCCCTCGGACACCACTGTTCACTGACGAGGAGGCTTGTCAGACAAGTTTCTATTTAGAGGGAAGATTAACATGAAGAGAAATATGAAGCGTCATGTGACAAGTCGGTTCGGAGAAGCCTCTCACGTCAGACGTCAGTTCTCCCTCAGGAGCATAAAACTTCTCCATGCTGGCAGAAATATGACGGCCCGGTCACAAGAGTCTGGTGTTAAATTTAAAGTTGTAAGGCCTGGTGTGGGACTGAAATCCACAGCCGTGCTTATAAAAACGTTGTTGGGGGAATTCTTTCTGCAAATTTAAGAGCAACAACACCTGAAACCACCAAAAAAGTCTCTTTTTTTAAGTCATATGAAGAAATGAAACACTTTTCCTAGTATTCATTGGTGTGAATTAATCAAATCAAGTTCAGGAGCACTGTCAGGAAGAAGGGAGGACGCAGTGATAAGGACACCAAACAGTGGTTAAAGAGTTATGGGAGAAGCCATAAAACAGTGAAGGAAAAGGAGAGTAAATTATAAGTTGGAGTAAGGAAGGATCACGGGTGAAGACGGGGAGAAAGAAGATATAACTTGATCTGTAACATACCCGTGCGTTCCAGGACAAAACCTTGTATGACCGAGGTTCTGCCTCTGTTTCTGTTTCGTTCTATATAGAAAAGGTGAAAAATTTAAAACTTTTCATCAACAAAAGAAATTTTTTAACAAGTCAAATACAATCAAATACTAAGACAGCTTTTATTTCTGCAGTTGGCTGATGCACAGCTGCTCTCAGAAGAATGCCAGGCATTGAATCGAGCTCATTTTGTAGCAGTGAGAGCAGGGAGGGACGTGTTTACATGCAACATAATGACATGTGGTGAAAACCAAACTGCAGGGCTTCCTGTTCCTTAGAGAAAGTACAGCCAGCTGAATATCACACATATGATATGGCTTAATATTGTTACAGTTAACCTCTCCTTATTAGGTAAAGAGCTGTTCTCACTGAAAATTGCAGAACTGATTATTTATAATACCGCCTGAACACATCACAGCATGACTATACATTTCTACAGAACTTGATTCCCTTTTATTGATAAGATCATTGACCTACGCCATGTGACCAGTGCAGAAGCTCACCTTGAAAACAAAGTTGGTCTTTGGAAGTGAGTTTGACAGCTGCCGGGTGTAAACAAGACTCTTCAAGTAGCCACAGATCTCTCTGGCCGAGTCGTCCAGGATGGGGCAGATAAAGTGGTCATCATCATCATCATCACTGGTGTTGGCATCACTGACAGAGCATGCCCGCTGATGGGAGGCATTGTGTTGGACTGGGGGTCTTTTGGCGCTGCCCTCCTCCTCCTCCATGCTGAACATCAGGTCATCCTCCATGATGTCTGCTGACATGCTGATAAGACAGGAAGCAGGAGGAGAGTGGGAAGTAGAGGCATGTAAGGACAGTCTGGAGCCATGTTACTGTACGTGATCAAAACAACCCTGTATCATGGCTGCAGAGCACAACCTCATGCCAAGTGTGGGAGAGCTTTATGTGATGTCTCAGAAGTGGATGTAACAGGAAATCTCCACCACATGCTTAGGAATTTAAGCCCATCCACATACACTGTCAAACAAATGTGTCAATACAATGGTGAGGGTTAGCATACAAAAGTAACCTAGATTATCAGATTATGTTTGCAGATGTTACATCCACAGCTGTCTGCTGTAAGGGCATGCAGACCAGAGCATGATACATAAAGTGCCTTCGCTCCTGCTGTGCTGTGCAATGTGCTCACATACACATCCTGCAGCAGTAACAATAGTAGAAGTCTCTTTTATTACAGCAAACTGCAATATGATGTATCCAAAGGCATTAACTTAGGTTTAATCTATTTACTAGTGAATGCATGTTAAAGATTAAATAACAATCGGACAAACAGACACACCTGTGATCGCTTTGTCCCAACAGACTCCTCGGCCTCCTTCCGTTTCTCAGTTGAAGTGAAAGTGAAGACAGAAAGACACAAATTGCAGCTGCAGCACTTCAACTCTCCTCCCAGAACGAACTGGGTCGGTCCTTGCTCTCCAATGTATCCTGACGGTCCGGGGACGTGCCTGGCAGAGAGCTCTTGGTGCAGTCAGTCCACCACAGTGACGTTGGCCCTCGGCACGTACAACACTCTGTAAGCCACGCCCCCAAGTTAATGCTGCCTTCAAGGCCAACGGAAATAACAAATCCCACATGCAAATAACTGGCTAAGTTATTTTATATCGAATACAATCTTATGAAATCACAATTATTCTCGTTTTGCTAAACAAAATACTCAAAAAAATGTAATATAGAATCAACTGAGTGAGATCGTCCCATATTATTGCAAAGTAAATCGAGGGAATCTCGAAGTTTCGACTATTTTACTGAATTTTGAAGCAGCACTTGAAGAATT